>NC_090387.1:15056288-15362196 GCF_036365525.1 Heterodontus francisci
AGCAAAATACTGCGGATGCTGGAAATCTGAAACAAAAACAAGAAATGCTGGATTCACTCAGCAGGTCTGGCAACATCTGTGGAAAGAGAAGCAGAGTTAACGTTTCGGGTCAGTGACCCTTCTTCGGAACTGACAAATATTAGAAAAGTCACAGATTATAAACAAGTGAGGTGGGGGTTGGGCAAGAGATAACAAAGGAGAAGGTGCAGATTGGACCAGGCCACATAGCTGACCAAAAGGTCACGGAGCAAAGGCAAACAATATGTTAATGGTGTGTTGAAAGACAAAGCATTAGTACAGATTAGGTGTGAATATACTGAATATTGAACATCAGCAAGTGCAAACCTGAAGAAAAACAACCTGAAAAAAACAGTGGGTAAACAAACTGAACAAACTAAGATGAAATGAAATAAATGCAAAAAAAGATTGTAAAAAATGTAAAAAGGAATGCAAAAAAAAAAAGGAAGAAAAAATAACTAAAAATGACTAAAAATGAAAGTAAAGTGGGGGGCTGTCATGCTCTGAAATTATTGAACTCAATGTTCAGTCCGGCAGGCTGTAGTGTGCCTAATCGGTAGATGAGATGCTGTTCCTCGAGCTTGCGTTGACTCTGCTTCTCTTTCCACAGATGCTGCCAGACCTGCTGAGTGAATCCAGCATTTCTTGTTTTTGTTCCTTGAACTGAAGATGTCCATTGAGAAGGCTGATTCCGTCAGGACACTGTTTCCTGAATTTTGGGGATAAAGAGCTGGTGCTGGAAATGGAACAATCAGCGCTTGTGGAATTCAGTTCACTGAATAAACACCCACTTCAATTCATTGACAACAATGAACAGATGGACTGATCTTCCTTGGCCTCTCTACACCCTTTGGTGTGGCTAATCACAACATCTTCCTCCAAGACTTCTTCTACATTTATCATTTACAAGCTTGGTGAAACTGCCGTTGTTTGGTTCAGCTCTTACTTAACCAATCTTAGAGACAGCATCTCAATCAGTGGCTTCCCTTCCACCCCATGCACCATCACCTTGGGAGCCTCCCAAGGATCGATGCTTGATGTTGTGGGCAGATACTGCAAGTCGGCATGGAAACCACAAGTATTCTACCTAGCACACACGAGCAGACCAGCAGTGGCAGGACTACCAGCGTGTAAGGACCGCAACATCATAACCATCCACAAGAGCATTGCCATGGGGAAATCTCCAAGGACCAGAACCTGCTCGCAGACTCTGATCAGCATCAAACGGTGCAGTCTGGAAACCAAGCAAAAGTACAACAATGCTGCACCTGTACTTCTGCTCTCTAGAGAACCACCAGCACCACAATGAGCCAGAACGAGTCGGTATCTCCATGAAACCAAGTATTCTTTCCCCAACAAGTCCTCAACCTTGAGTCCCAAGCCTTCCGACATGGAGGATGAGGAGACGGGAAGGACACTCAATGTCCTGAGGAGGCAGAGGAGGAATGAGTTGAGCATTATCTATTGGCTCTTCGAGATAAGGTGCCAGAACTTTCCCAGAATGACAAGGCCCCAAAAGTGGTCATCTTGAGAAAAGCAACAGCGTATGTTAGCAAGCTGCAGGCAAGCTGCAGGCAAGGCAACAGAAACTGAATGCAGAGAGGGAGAAACGTCAAAAAGAACAGCAATAGATGAAACACAAACTCTCCGAGCAAGAGTTGTCAAACCACTGAGATGAAATTTGGACTTTTGAGCCTCTATATTAATAAACTTTTATAATCTCTAGACCTATCTAAATAATTTTGATATCTAATTTTATATATTTTTACTTTTAGCATACAAGACCTCTTTGGAAAGAAGGGGAATGTTGTGTGATTGCCTTTAAGAGTGATGTCCCTTTAAGATCTTAGTATACTAATAAGCTATGTGCCAGGATGTAGTCATGTGACTACTTGCCAGATTCACTCTGTAACTGTAACACCAAGAGATAAGACCTGCAAATAGGTAGCCTTGCACTGTATATACTCGTTAGCTGTTAATAAACCTGTTAGAGATCTCAAATCAACTGAATCCATGCATATCATTTATGTTGTGTTAGACAAAATAAAAAGCTTCTCATTACAATTGATCCTTTCCTTTATCTCATTTTCAGCTTGTGGCAGCATTCACAGACACATCACATCAGTCTCCAGGTAGATACTCAAACACCCAGCTGTAATCTCTCCTGATCCCTTCACTATCTCTTTAGGGACAGACTGCTTGAGCAGTATCCAGTCTTGGATAAGCCACAATTTCCTTCAGCTAGCTACTGGGAAGTCCAAAGCAACTGTCTCTGGGTAGAGTCCCAAACTTAATTACATTGCCACTGACTTCAACACTCTCCCCACCCACACTCAGGCAGAATTAGATTGGTCAGGATCTTGGCATGCTATTCAACTCTGAGCTCAACCCATATCTGCTCCATCACAAAGACCATCTGCTTCCACCTCCACTCCTACATCAGCCCATCTGCCACGATAACCTTCATCCAGTTATTCCAATTCTCTCCTGGCTGCTCTCCTATTCTTCACCTTTGTAAACTTCAACTAATCCAAAACATTGCTTAAACCATACCATCTATCACCCTACCTTGTCCTACATCCTGGTCTCCCATCCCACAATTAAGTGGCCTTGACCCTCTCTATCTCTGTATCCATCTCCAACACTACGACCGCTCCTCCAAATTCTCCATTCCTCTGAGCATCGCCTCTTGTGGAACCCCCATTCCGCACTCCCTTGGCCCCACCATTGACAGCCATGGCTTGGTCTACCTAGGCCCCAAGGCCTTCAACTCCCTTGCTAAATCTTTCCATCTCTCTACCTCTCTCTTCTTTTAAAATGCCCTTAAAACCCGGCTCTTTGACCAAGCCCCTTCTAATAGCTCCTTCTTTGGCTCAGCATCTATCTATTTCCTTACACCCCATGCACCATCACCTCGGGAGTCTTCCAAGAATCGATGCTTGACTCGTCCCTTTATCTCATTTTCATCTTGTGGCAGAATCCACAGACACATCACATCAGTTCCTAGGTAGATGCTGAAACACCCAGCTCTAACCACTTCTGATCCCTCCACTGTTTCTTTTTCTATGTTAAAGATGCCATATAAATGCAAGTTGTTGTTACACTTACAGGAAATTCTCTATTTGAATCTCTGGATCTAACTATCCACAACCTTTACCATCTTCCCATTGATTGCATAGTCCCATTCCTTGCTTTTTCCTCCCAATATGTATTACCTCATGCTTGTTATCATTAAATTGTATTGGACTCCTCTTCTCTCCATCCCACTAATCTGTTCCTGTTTTCCTGAAGTCTTTTACAGTTCACCTCAAGGTTTACTAAACCTCCTACTTTTGTAAATTCTTTTCAAAATTTACATGCATATCTGTTAAGCTCAAGTAGGTTCAAATGTGCATTTAACAACAAACTCTGCAGGGTGCGAGTATTTGAACTAAATGGTTTGGCTTCTCACTTAGTTACCTCTTTAGCTATAACATCTGTTCTGGAGCTGCTACATACCAAACAAACTGGGCTATTTGCTGTCGGTGAGCCTGCTTTTAACCTCATATACACCATGACATAAAGAAAGAAGCCAATAACAAGACAAAAGATGATTCACTTCCATCACTGAAACTAGCAGGTTTAAGGTCATAAGAAATAGGAGCAGAATAGGCTGTATGGTCCTTCAAGCTTGCTTCACTATTCAATAAGATAATGGCTGAACATCTGCCTCACATTTACTTTCCTGCCCTAACCCTATATCCCATGATTCCCTTAGTGCCCAAAAATCTATCGATCTCAGTCTTGAATATACTCACTGATTTTAATTCTAGACTCTCCAGCCAGGGGAAACAGCCTCTCAACACCTACCCTGTCAAACATTGTAAGAATTTTATATGGTTCAATGAGATCACCTCTCATTCTTCTAACCTCCAGAGAATAAAGGCCAACTCCACTCAATTTCTCCAGATACCACAGCCTTCTCATTCCAGGAATCAAGCTAGCAAACTTCTGTTGAATCCCTTCTAAGGCAAGTGATAAGAAGACCAAAGCTGTACACAGTATTCCAGGTCCCTTGTCTCTGTTGATCTCAGTGAGAGGCAGCGTTAGGGATGCTGCAATTGTCCTCAGCAGAAAGGATTCTACTCAGAATGTTCGGATGATCTCCATTGGCTTGTGTGGATGCTGGGTCGAATCGGGACAGGGTCAGGCTCTGTCACCACCCTCACCCCCGCATTCCCCCCCCTCCTCCCCCCAACAGCCAAATAGCCTGCTGACATCTGCCATCCAGAATGGCAGCCAAGCATGAACTACCACCTTAGGGTTGGGGGGAAATCAGGAGATAAAACAGTGGACATAAGATTTCTACAGTCTAAAAAGGGCCACTGACATTTGGTGGGACGGCAGCAGATCAACTCTATTTAGTGCACTGGGCACTGATAACTGGGAAGCATTTTACTCTTGGATCTGGATTTTGTACTTGAATGTTATGCTTGGAAGTGTCCTTGTGTACAAGGGGAGTGAAAGGGAAGCAGTCTTGGTCTGAGGAATTCACTGTTTGGAGCCGGTATAACCTTAACTGCAGGCAAACGTACAGCCTACCTCCTCAAGCCTGTGATAGCCATGCGTCTTGTTTGTTGGTTTAACTTAGGGGCAGCAGTGAAAGGCAATATTTTTTCAGCCTGTTTCGATGGAGCCAAGACAAACATCTTTTCTAGAGAGCTCTCTCAATTTAAAGCTAAATATCAACCTGCCTCTGGCCTAATAGACACATACAGTATATCACTATCCTGCCTCATCTAATTTCATTAATGTGATCTTGTGACCATTTCATGGCAGTTTAACTCCTGTTATTTGTGGCCTCATCAAAGCCAAGTATTGGCAATAAATTCCATTCTACGGAAATTAAGGTATAAATAACATCCCACCTTTCTGCCACATTAGCTTATTATATCTATACATTTAATTAAATAAAAGCACAATGACATTTATTTGATCCCTACTTACTTGTTAATGGCAATAAATGGCAAAGAGAAAGGAGGAAAAAAACATTATTAGGTATTAGTCGTTTTACATCGATAGTTCGTAAACCATTCTGGAATGGTCGTGTTAAGAGTTCAGACAAGC
The DNA here is from genome assembly GCF_036365525.1 of Heterodontus francisci. Lineage (NCBI taxonomy): Eukaryota > Metazoa > Chordata > Chondrichthyes > Heterodontiformes > Heterodontidae > Heterodontus > Heterodontus francisci. Next base: position 15,061,413 of record NC_090387.1, read on the forward strand.
CCTTCCTTATTTGTTCCTTGGTACTTGTTAAATATGAGATCAGGCTTTATATTAATTAGAGACTTTTAATGCTTCAGTTAGAGTTCAGGATGTCCTGACTTCCATCATTTATAACCTTGGTTTTTCCATTCTCCATTGCAACAAAGTGATATTGATTGTCGTAACTCGTGGTTTTGGAAATTGCACCTCCCCCCACCATCGCCCCACCACCTCTCTGCCCTCTCCATTAGGATAAATGATTTTAAAAAAGGGAGATTGACAGTGCTCAGTCAAGAAAGGAATGGCCGCCTTACACTGAATTATTTTCCAGTAGTTTGTTCAGATCTAGTGCAACTAAGGAATATTGGGGTAGAAATTGGACTGGGGCGCTAATGCAAAATTGGCAGTCTGACATTGTTGGTGTGTTACAAGCACCACACGATATCCCATTCCATTGATCAGAATGGAGCTGAATATCCAGCCAGATGTGTAACAGGCAGTCTATATGATACTGCCTGTTCTGTTTTACCACCCTAGACAAGTTTCTAACCCATTAACACTGAGAAAACACCAGCCAATGGGACGAGACGGCTGGTTGATCCTTGCTTTGCTTGTAACACATGCTAGTATCTCAGTGCACACTTCCGACACAATGACTAATATAGTTGCTTTAGTGACAAAAGCAGAATCCATTCCCCATGTTTTAGCAATGGCCATTTGGCCTCAGTACACAGCACAAAATGGTCTCTGAAGAGCATTCTTAATAAACCCATCTGGACCACTTGAGTTTTGGGACTCATGAAGAATTAAATTGCTTTACAGCATATTCTTGGTTTGAAATGTAAAACCCATTAAGGATTGCTGTGGTCAGTCCAATGCCATCACTATATTAGTTTTGCAGGCCTTAACATCAGATTAGTTGGAAAACCAGCTTTTAAGTCTAGTGCTCAGCCAATAGAAACCCAATTTCCTTGAACTTGTTGGCAGCTTCAAATTGGACAGTAGCAGGTAAAATAAATAATTTGAGATTTTAAACTTATTGATATTTTAAGTGGGAAATAAATGATAGAATAGAATAGAGCAGGTGGAAACACATCCAGGTTGTATCGAAGAAGTGAAAATGGAGGACGAGAAGAAGGGAGTAAAGAAAAGAAAGAGAATGCAAGATCAGCTGATTTGTATAAGTTATACACACTCTAGGGGATGTGAAAGCATCTCTCTTGATGTACCAGGAGCGCCAAGGTTGTGTTCTTGAGGAGCAGCAGCCAGTAAAGGACTGCTTCTTGCTTGTTGTGCACACCAGCTACATTTCTGGAATAGGGGAATGGGGACTTGACGCGGGATGGGCAGGGAGTGAGGGGAATGGTGTACATTGGCAGAAGAGCCAGGAGTGAGAGGATAAAGGTCCCACATTTGCTTTTCAAAAACAGAATGACAGACTCCCCTTTCAGCACTTGTTCAAGATGGGATAGAATACTCTTACATTTCAGTGTCATAATTTGTGTTTGAAGTTGTTTTTCTTGCATCAGCTTTGCTAGTTTTCTTTGTACTGCTCGCGGTCGCAATGTAAGTCAATACAGGTCCATTTTGTAAGTGCACAGCCTCATTTTGGAATGGGCCACCGCAGGACAGAATAGTGATAGGTTTCAATTCCCAGTCATTTCAGCCAGGGTGTCAGTAGGGTCTCTACAATTGCCATCACCCTCTATTACTCTGGGCCACATGAGGGACATAGCATAGGGAGGCTAGAGAGACTGAGGAGGAGGAGTATTGACCCAGCTTTGCTGTCCTCCTAGAAAGTGCATAGATGAGGATGTTGTGCAAGGATTGCGTTTGGGTGACACCCCCCACAGTCAAACAATCAGTGGACATCCACTGTCTGGGTTCAAACATTAAGAATGAAGGGTTGTAGATGCTCCATCACTGAATATAAGCAAGACAGGGAAAGATCGGTTTTTGATCTCTCAGGGAATCAAGGGATATGGGGAGCAGGCGAAAAAGTGGAGTGGAGGCAGAAAATCAGACATGATCATATTAAATGACAGAGGGATCATATGGTCTACGCCTGCTCCTATTTCTTATGTTCTATGTTCACTCAGGAATGCTATTCTGCGGAGGAAAGATCCCAGTTTGAGTCAGTCCCTTCAGAAGAAGAGGAGCTATGTAACAGGAGGAGAGAAAAAATGAATCACAGCAGTGGCAAGAAAGGAACGGAGGCTTAATCTTTCCAACCGAGGGAATCAGCCATTTAGCTCTCAGTAGCCTACTTCCATAGGGTAGGCGGTGATGCAGTGGTATTATCACTGGACTGGTAACCCAGAGACCAAGGATATTTCTCTGGGGACATGGGTTCAAATCCCACCACAGCAGAAGGTGGAATTTGAATTTAATTAATAAATCTGGAATTAAAAGCGAGTCTACTGATGGCCATGAAACCATTGTCAATTGTTGTAAAAACCCATCTGGTTCACTAATGTCCTCCAGGGAAGGAAGTTTGCTGTCCTTACCTGGTCTGGCCTACATGTGACTCCAGACCCACAGCAATGTGGTTAACTCTTAAATGCCCTCTGAAATGGCCTAGCAAGCCACTCAGTTGTACCTAACCACTACGAAGCCAAGAAAAAGGAATGAAACTGGACGGACCACCCGGCATCACCCTAGGCACTGGAAACGACAACGGCAAACCCAGCCTGTCGACCTTGCAAAGTCCTCCTTACTAACATCTGGGGGCTTGTGCCAAAGTTGGGAGAGCTGTCCCACAGACTAGTCAAGCAAAAGCCTGACATAGGCATACCCACAGAATCATACCTTACAGACAATATCCCAGACTCTGCCATCACCATCCCCGGGTATGTCCTGTCCCACCGGCAGGACAGACCAACCAGAGGTGGTGGCACAGTGGTATACAGTAGGGAGGGAGTTGCCCTGGGAGTCCTCAACATCGACTCCGGACCCCATGAAGTCTCGTGGCATCAGCTCAAACATGGGCAAGGTAACCTCCTACTGATTACCACCTACCGCCCTCCCTCAGCTGATGACTCAGTACTCCACCATGTTGAACACCACTTGGAGGAAGCACTGAGGGTGGCAAGGGCAGAAAATGTACTCTGGGTGGGGGACTTCAATGTTCATCACCAAGAGTGGCTCGGTAGCACCACTACTGGCCGAGCTAGCCGAGTTCTAAATGACATAGCTGCCAGACTGGGTCTACGGCAGGTGGTGGGGGAACCAACATGAGAGAAAAACATATTTGACCTCGTCCTCACCAATCTGCCTGCTACAGATGCTTCTGTCCATGTCTGTATTGGTAGGAGTGATCACCGCACAGTCCTTGTTGAGACGAAGTCCCGCCTTCACATTGATGATACCGTCCGTCGTGTTGTGTGACACTATCGCCGGGCTAAATGGGATAGATTTCAAACAGATCTAGCAATGCAAAACTGGGCATCCATGAGGCGCTGTGGGCCATCAGCAGCAGCAGAATTGTACTCAACCACAATCTGTAACTTCATGGCCCGGCATATCCCCCACTCTACCATTACCATCAAGCCAGGAGACCAACCCTGGTTCAATGAAGAGTGCAGGAGGGCATGCCAGGAGCAGCACCAGGCATACCTCAAAATGAGGTGTCAACCTGGTGAAGCTACAACCCAGGACTATCTGCATGCCAAACTGCGTAAGCAGCATGCGTTAGACAAAGCTAAGCGATCCCACAGCCAACTGATCAGATCTAAGCTCTGCAGTCCTGCCACATCCAGCCGTGAATGGTGGTGGAGAATTAAACAACTAACTGGAGGAGGTGGCTCCACAAATATCCCCATCCTCAATGTTGGGGGAGCCCAGCACAACAGTGCGAAAGATAAGGCTGAAGCATTAGCAACAATCTTCAGCCGGAAGTGCCGAGTTGATGATCCATCTCGGCCTCCTCCTGAAGTCCCCAGTATCACAGATGCTAGACTTCAGCCAATTCGATTCACTGCATGTGCTGTCAAGAAATGACTGAAGGCACTGGATACTGCAAAAGCTATGAGCCCTGACAATATTCCGGCAATAGTACTGAAGACCTGTGCTCCAGAACTTGCCGTGCCCCTAGCCAATCTGTTCCAGTACAGCTACAACACTGGCATCTGCCCTGCAATGTGGAAAGTTGCCCAGGTATGTCCTGTACACAAAAAGCAGGACAAGTCCAACCCGGCCAATTACTGCCCCATCAGCCTACTCTCAATCATCAGTAAAGTGATGGAAGGTGTCATCAACAGTGCCATCAAGCGGCACTTGCTCAGCAATAACCTGCTCAGTGAAGTTCAGTTTGGTTTCCGCCAGGGTCACTCAGCTCCTGACCTCATTACAGCCTTGGTTCAAACATGGACAAAAGAGCTGAACTCAAGAGGTGAGGTGAGAGTGACTGCCCTTGACAACAAGGCAGCATTTGACCGAGTATGGTATCAAGGAGCCCTAGCAAAACTGAGGTCAATGGGAACCATGGGGAAAACCATCCGCTGGCTGGAGTCATACCTAGCGCAAAGGAAGATGGTTGTGGTTATTGGAGGTCAATCATCTGAGCTCCAGGACATCACTGCAGGAGTTCCTCAGGGTAGTGTCCTAGGACCAACCATCTTCAGCTGCTTCATCAATGACCTTCCTTCAATCATAAAGTCAGAAGTGGGGATGGTCGCTGATGACAGCACCATTCGCAGCTCCTCAGATATTGAAGCAGTCCGTGTAGAAATGCAGCAAGACCTGGACAATATGCAGGTTTGGGCTGATAAGTGGCAAGTAACATTCGCGCCACACAAGTGCCAGGCAATGACCATCTCCAACAAGAGAGAATCTAACCATCTCCCCTTGACATTCAACGGCATTACCATCGCTGAATCCCCCACTATCAACATCCTAGGGGCTACCATTAACCAGAAACTGAACTGGAGTAGCGATATAAATAACGTGGCTACAATAGCAGGTCAGAGGCTAGGAATCCTGAGGTGAGTAACTCACCTCCTGACTCCCCAATGCCTGTCCACCATCTACAAGGCACAAGTCAGGAGTGTGATGGAATACTCTCCACTTGCCTGGATGGGTGCTCCCATCAACACTCAAGAAGCTCAACAACATCCAGGACAAAGCAGCCAGCTTCATTGGCACCCCATCTACAAACATTCACTCCCTCCACCACTGACGCACAGTGGCAGCAGTGTGTACCATCTACAAGACGCACTGCAGCCATGCACCAAGGCTCCTGAGACAGCACCTTCAAAACCCGCGACCTCTACCAACTAGAAGGACAAGGGCAGCAAATACATGGGAACACCACCACCTGCAAGTTCCCCTTCAAGTCACACACTATCCATACTTGGAACTATATCGCCGTTCCTTCACTGTCGTTGGGTCAAAATCCTGGAACTCCCTTCCCAACAGAACTATGGGTGTACCTACCCCAAATGGACTGCAGTGGTTCAAGAAGGCAGCTCACCACCACCTTCTCAAGGGCAATTAGGTATGGGCAATAAATGCTAGCCTGGCCAGTGACTCCCACATCCCATGAATGAATAAAAAAAAAGTATGCCTGGGCCTATTACTTTGGCTCTTTGCCAGCGTTTTCTTATATCATTTGCACTAAACAGGAAATAGCAGATGACCAAATGCTGACTGGTGAGGCTGCCTTCATATGTGTGAAGGACCTATTAATTAAACAAGGAGGCTCCACCATCAGGAACTGACAGTGCTTTTTGTTGGAAGAATTCTAATTAGCTTTCACATTTTTTATCCCCCAGCCTGTTTCCATTTTCTTTTTGCACAGGTTTTTGCTGTGAATGATAATGCCTGACAGCATCATTTAAGGATCCGCTTTCCAAGAGTTACCCCAGCGCAACAGTGCAATGGAGCTGAGTTAGCATATGTGCAGCTGTGACGCAGGGTTAATTCCCTAATGCAGTTCTTCCCTGCTGTCCAATCGGAAAATTCTGTAAAAGAATCACCACTCAGTACCTTAGGCCTCCAGGGCGATTGTGAGCCTGATATTCAGTCCCAAACTGGGGGCCTAGGTCACCATCTTAGCTGTGTTGCTGCAGGGAGGTGTCAAATAGGCTGGGATTTTACGAGGTGGCGATGGTTCCGCCCACCAGCTGGAAGCCGGGTTGGGGGGTGCCGGGGGGTGGGGGGGGGTGCTGCTGGGTGAACCCGCCTCCGCCGGCCCTGGAAGCCACGATAGTATTGCGCAAAGCTCAGGCTATTAATTACCTGCAGTTGTGGATTCCACCTCTCCGAAGCAGGATGTCCTGCCTCCAAGAGCTGCCGGTCAATCAGAGGGTCAACAGCGCTTCAGTCTCAGCAGCACCATCAGCAGCGGTGGCCACTGCTGGAACTGCACCCAGCGAGAAGAGGCACAAGGGGCGCTGGCCTCGGAAGCAGGTAAGTGGGGTCGGGCCTCGCCACAGCCAATCGACCAGGCCCTAGCGAGGGGTAGCCGATCAAGAGTGTGGGGGAAGGTGTTCTAGCGGGGGTGGCCCATGCCACAAGGAGGGCCTTCCCTAGGGCACAGGGTTTCAGATCAGGAGGGCTCCTCCCCCCAAGCCTGCAAAGAGGCTGCCAAGTATTGCTAGGCAGCCTACCCAAGTGGTGAAGTAGTAAAATACCAGCGATGACGAGAAGAGGCCTTTAAGTGGCCATTAATTGGCCGCTTATGGGCCTCAAATGGCCTATGGGTGGGCGGGCCACCGGCCACTGCCTCCATCACTAGTAAGAAACCCTTCATAGCAAGTTTCAAATTTCATCCCTTCATAGCAAGAAAAACAACAAAAAAAGTGTGTTAAACCTAAGTAGAGCTGTATTCTGATCTGCAACACTGTGAAATTTCCAATTTCATTTCCTACTTCAGCCACCTCAAATCAATTTAATGCTTTTTTAATTCATTCTGGCATCACTAACCAAGTCATTATTTATTGCCCATCCCTAGTTGCCCTTGAGAAGATGGTGAGGAACCTTCTTCTTGAACTTCACCATGTGGTGAATGTACTCCCACAGGGCAGAATCTTACCCTCTTTGAAACTTTTCTGCCGTTGGGTGGGTCCTGACCCCGATGGTGTTGGCTGGCCGCAAGGTGTTGCGATCTTATGGGAAACAGCCAATTGAGAGACCACTTCCTTATTCGCCATCCAATTAAAGACAGCAGGGGCGTTCCCCAGACTGGAGGCCCAATCAGAAGGCCCGAAGCTCTCGACAGCTGACAGCTGTACTGGGAGAGGTGAGCGTTGCTTAGGCAGGTTGGGGACCACAAGGGTGCCTCAAAATGGAAGTCTTCTCTGCAGCATTCTGAAACTTTACAAATCATTCAGCTGCAGTGCTGTTGTGAATAACAGAAGGCACCGATGGCCCCCATCCCCCCAAAGCCTGCCACCAGGAGACTGCCTATATTTACCTGCCAGCCTCATCAGGGGCCCATCCGCCATCGGGAAAATCCCGGCGGTGCCATAAACCTGCCCCCAGTTGGCTCCTCAATGGGTCTAATTGGCTCCCTGTCGCTGCTGGGCGGGTATCCACTGCTGCGCCGACCCCATGTCCGGGAAGATCACTCAGAGACAGGAACGCATTGGTTAGCTGACCCAATGCACTAATTTCCAAGTTTCCTCCTGATCCCACCTCCTAACCAGCCTCAGCAGGACCGAGAAGATTCAACCCATAGTGTGCTAAGAGGTAGGGATTTTTAGGAATTTGAATGAAGGAACAGCTTTCTGTGTCCAAGTCAGGATGGCATGTTACTTGGAGGGGAACTTGAAGGTGATGATGCTTTCCATCCACTTGTCCTTCTAGGTGTGTGTGTGTGTGTGTGTGTGTGCGGGGGGTGGGTGGGGGGGGGTCACGTGTTTGGGATTATGAATTGTTTTGTCTGGTGGAGATGGGTTGACATTGTCCCAGTCCATCTCTCAACACCCTTATAGCCACACCTAACAGACAGAAAGTTCTCTAAGGAAGGTGCATTATCTTGAATTGGTTGCAAGATCTGCTTTATTGTCTCTTTTCCTCCACCTCACCATTCATTGCATCTTGTATTCCCTGGAATATAGAATGTAAAGGGATGGTTTGATTGAAGTTTTCAAAATATTAAGGGGAACTGATAGGGTAGGAAGACAGAAACTATTTCAGCAGATTGCAGAGTCTGGGGACTAGAGGGCATAGTCTAAAAATTAGAGCTAGACCTTTCAGGGGTGAAGTTATGAAACACTTCCACAGACAAAAGGTGGTAGAAATTTGCAATGCTCTTCCACAAATTCCAGTTGATGCCAGGTTAGTTGTTACTTTTAAATATGAGGCATTAACAAAGGTATCAAGGGATATGAGGAAAAGGAAGGTCCATGGAGTTAGGTCGCAGATCAGCTATGATCTCATTGAATGGCGAAACAAGCTTGCAGGGCTAAATAGCCTCCTGTTCCTATGTTGATTGATCTCTTCTTCTCCCCAGCTACATTTGACCTTGCCCGTTACTCTCCACAGTTCATTGACTTGATGCAAATGAGGTCCAAGGCCCAATATCGGGGGTGCTTCAGGCCTCACCATTCAGGTGAAGGGGATTGGACACTGAGCATCTGAAATTTTAGGACTTTGAGTCTGGTTTGAACTTTGGAACTTAAATCTGCTGGATTCCTAGTCCAGTGCCATAACCACGAGGCTGCCGTAGCCTCCTAGCATCACTTGTGCTGGACACTCGCAGTGCTTGCCCAGATAGCAATGGTCAACACCAACTGAGGTGGCAATGAAACAGCAATGTCAAATATCACATTTTTCTTCATTATCAACCACATAGCAATATTAGATATTAACAACAGCAACAAGAACTTGCATTTATATCATGCCTTTAATGTAGTAAAATGTCCCATAGGAGTGTTACCAGACACCATTTGACAGTGAGCCAAAGGAGGAGACATTAGGACAGGTGACCAAAAGCTTGGACAAAGAGGGATTTCTTAAGGAAGGTCAGAAAGGAGGAAAGAGAGGCAGAGAGTTTTATGGTACAACAGCAGCATGTGATTAGCAGCTCACATTGTTGTGGGGGGGTGGGGGGGGGTCATCAAATTCATTTTAAAAATTGAAGTGCCCACCCCAGGAAGTGTAACCGATTGCTGGACAATTGATCTATTAACTCAACGCCAGATCTAGCAGAGCCCAGATGCTTTTCTCTGGCTTGAAAAATTTAAGTTTCTGCAGGTGATAGAATCCTCCTGGGTGCAATAGGAAACCCCAATGGGTATCCAACCCCAGAAATATTTGAATTAACTTGACCATATTAAATTTGTCAGTGTCAGTGACTGTCAGGCAAATGAGCTTTCTGACCCCCACCCCCCCTCCCCACTTACCTTGGTGTATCCACTAAATAGAAAGATTTAGATCTGAACAACTCAGAATTTCTGAGGACAATGTCTCCAGAGAATCATGTTTTCAGCTCAGGTCACCTTGTTGCCTCTGGGAGTACTTAAAAAGACATCATCATAAAAAAGTTTTCACCCTACCTGTTTTCAGTGGTTCACACATACACAGCAAGATAAAAGAAAATGTCAAAACTCATTATGACATGAAAATGATTTGTGCATTTCTTTTTTTTTAGAGATACAGCACTGAAACAGGCCCTTCGGCCCACCGAGTCTGTGCCGACCATCAACCACCCATTTATACTAACTCTACACTTTCCCATATTCCTACCACATCCCCACCTGTCCCTATATTTCCCTACCACCTACTTATACTAGGGGCAATTTATAATGGCCAATTAACCTATCAACCTGCAAGTCTTTGGCATGTGGGAGGAAACCGGAGCACCCGGAGGAAACCCACACAGACACAGGGAGAACTTGCAAACTCCACACAGGCAGTACCCAGAATTGAACCCGGGTCGCTGGAGCTGTGAGGCTGGGGTGCTAACCACTGCGCCACTGTGCCGCCCCCTCAAAAGGGAACAGAAGGTTTGTCAAGTATTTTTAAAAACAAGCAAGTGATCCTCTATTAAGACCCACAACATTTCCATTAGATTCTTGTAGACCTGTAACAGTCTCATCAGGTTCTGGGAGACTAGTAAGAGCCCAGTCAGATTCTGAACAATCTGTAACAGCTCAGCAGGCACGGGGCATTTCCACCTAATCTTGTCAAGCTAACATGGCCTCCACTGTAAATCTCACGTAAAAATAAGTGATATTTTGATACATTCTAATGAGGTAGAGCTGGTGACACCTGTTACACTGACTCCTAATTTGGGCGGCACAGTGGCGCAGTGATTAGCACCGCAGCCTCACAGCTCCAGAGCCCCGGGTTCAATTCTGGGTACTGCCTGTGCGGAGTTTGCAAGTTCTCCCTGTGACCGCGTGGATTTTCGCCGGGTGCTCCGATTTCCTCCCACAGCCAAAGACTTGCAGGTGATAGGTAAATTGACCATTGTAAATTGCCCCTAGTGTAGGTAGGTGGTAGGGAATATGGGAATACTGTAGGGTTAGTATAAATGGGTGGTTGTTGGTCGGCACAGACTCGGTGGGCCGAAGGGCCTGTTTCAGTGCTGTATCTCTAAATAAAAATTAAAAAAAATAAATAAATTCAACTTGTTATTTTCTAGGATTTCAATTCGGTAGAAGTCCTTGCCAGCCTCCGTTTTCAATTCTTCTTATAACCTTCAGACTGTTAAAACCCAAGCTTTACATCATCAAATCACTCATTCTCTTCCCGAAAAAGAGCAGGGGAGTTATTGCCAGTGTCCTGGCCAATATTCATCCCCACTGAACATTACTATAAACGGAGTATCTGGCCATTAACATATTGCTGTTTGTGGGAGCTTGCTATGTGGCTGTCCCATTTCCTACATTACTACAGTGACTACACTTCAAAAGTACTTCATTGGCTGTAAAGCACCTTGGAAGGTCCTGCGGTCATGAAAGGCGCTATATTAAAGCAATATTTTTCTTTCTCTCCTACTCTTTACAAATTTGTGGTGTCTAGCACTAGGGTCCTTCACATAGGTTTTTCAAATTAAAAAAAAATGATCAAATGAAAGTGTGATATTTCCTATTCCTTTCTCACATCATGAAGTACCATTCATATCTCCACCTAAATTGTGCATCAAGCACATAGATTAGTTCATTGTTACAGTCAGTTTAATTTTTTTTAAATGCACTTCACTAAACATTTTCCCCTTGTTCTGAACACTGATTTATTGATTCAGTCACTGTTTACATAGCAGAGCAGCACTAGCCTCTTTGCATTGCCTTATGTGTCATCATTGTGTGTCCAACTGCAACAACATTCTGTAGAAAGAACTTAAACTCCACGCCAGATATTTTAAGCATTTCTTCTGTCATCCTCTTGCCTCTGGATAATTTTGTGTTCCCTTTGATTTATCAAAGTTGTCCTGCTCGCTCACGCCATGCCAGTTTGCCCATACACCAGCGTTACCATCACTACAACACGTTGTCTGTCAGTGCATGTCACCATGCTAACTTTGCAGGCCTCGTGTCCCGAGCATTGCAAACAGTGACAGTGGTGTCACAAAAATTAGTTGCTTGCAGAACACCAGGCTGAAACTTTTGAAAGCTAGTGTGTCACCTCAAAGGCAAAAATGAACAATCAAGTTCTTGGCAGCCACGGAAACATCATGTCGAATAAATGTAAGAACTTTCTCAGCCCGGACCCGAACACAACTGGAGACATGCAAAATGAACAGAGTGACAGTAATGTGGTTCCATCAAAGTGAAGCCAAATTGATGGGATTTCAGTAAAGTTTAACACAGAAACTTGAGCTACTGTCATAACTTGAATTCAGTAAAATAACATTTCATGAGTTTACAATTAAGTTTGACAATAACAACCCTCACTTATATAACACCTTGAACATAGTAAAAAGGAGACGTTAGAACAGGTGACAAAAGCTTGGTCGAAGAGCTAGGTTTTAAGGTGAGTCTTAAAGGAGGAGAGAGAGGTGGAGAAGCTTGAGCCAGGAAGCGGTGGGGCCTAGATGGCTGAAAGCATAGCTGCAAATGGTGGACCAATAAAAATCGGGGATATGCAAAAGATCAGAGTTGAAGGAATGCAGAGATCTTAAATAACAGACAAAAATCTCACATCTAATTGGAATTCATGAAAACATGTAAAATTAAGGCTATGGGTCTGTATATCAATGACTTTGGAAATGGGCAAGTCACACTGTCAATTGGTCTGATTGCATTTATCGTACGTCAGTGCTACATTTTGTCTGATTGAAGCATTAGCCTCATGTGTGAGAAAAGGTCACACTGTGTCCTGACTAATTACAGCAAAAATGTGTTGTAGGAGATGTGTCTCAGAACTAATCTCCGATCTCTCATCTTCATAAACATGCACATCTCTCTCACTCTCTATGTATAAAATTAATAGTTTTTTTGTTTCCAAGGGTTTTTCTCTAAACATTTCTCAATTGTTCCTTTTAAACTGAAAATACTCCATCCAACAAACTGACCTGCCTCTCTTCTTCCCCACAGTATTTAAGTCAAGGTTAATTGTGATTGTCTCTGATTCTTAGTCCTTGGGGTAGAAATTTATCTTGGACAGTATCAGCCTCTAGCTATACACCCTGCCCACATACCAAGTGAGGCAGATAATGGGCATACATTAGGAAATGCTGATAGATTTTTGGGCACTAAAGTAATCAAGAGATATGGCAGGAAAGTGGAGTTGAGGTATAAGATCAGCCATGACCTAACGGAATGGTGGAGCAGAATGTGAGCATTGCTAGCAAGTCCAGCATTTATTGCCCATTCCTAATTGCCTGCCTTCTTGAACTGCTGCAGTCTATGTGGTGAAGGTCAAGGAATCATGGAATGGTTACAGCACAGAAGGAGGCCATTTGGCCTGTTGTGTCTGTGCCGATTCTCTTTAAGAGCAACTCAGAGAGTCCCGCTTCCCCACCTTTCCCCCAAAGCCCTGCAATTTTTTTGTCTTCATATAATTATCCAACTTCCTTTTGGAAGCCACAATTGAATCTGCCTTCACCACACTCTCAGGCAGAGCATTCCAGATCCTAACCACGCGTTGCGAAAAAAAGGTTTTTCCTCCTGTTGCCTCTGGTTCTTTTGCCAATCACCATAAATCAGTGTCCTCCAGGATTGGAAACAGTTTCTCTCTATCTACTTTGTCAAGACCCCTCATGATTTTGAACACTTCTATCTAATCTCCTCTCAACCTTCTCTTCTCCAGGGAGAACAACCCCAGCTTTGCCAATCTATCCACGTAACTGAAGTTTCTCATCCCTGGAACCATTCTCGTAAATCTTTTCTGCACCTTTTCCAATGCCTTCACATGCTTCCTAAAGTGTGTTGCCCAGAACTGGACACAATACTCCAGTTGAGGCTGAACCAGTGCTTTATGAAGGCTCATCATAACCTGATTGCTTTGTACTCTATGCTTCTATTTATAAAGCCCAGGATCCAGTATGCTTTATTAGCTTTCTCAACCTGCCCAGTCACCTTCAATGATTTGTGCACAAATACCCCCAGATCTCTCTGCTCCTGCACTCACTTCTGAATTTTATCCTTCATTTTATATTCTCTCTTCTCTTACCAAAATGTACTTCATAATTTTCTGTATTAAATTTCATCTGCCATGTGTCCGCTCATTCCATCAGTCTGTCTATGTCCTTTTGAAGTCTATTACTATCCTTCTCACAGTTAACAATGCTTACAAGTTTTGTGTCAAGAAAAGCAGTGGTCCTAATCCTGACCCCTGGGGAACTCCACTGTATACCTTCCTCCCGTCTGCAAGGTTGTACTGATTTTGCTTGCTAGGCCATTTTAGAGCGTAGTTAAGAATCAACCACATTGCTGTGGGTCTGAAGTCACATAAAGACCAGACCAGGTAATGGTAGCAGATTTTCTTCCCTTAAGGATGTTTGTGAATCAGCTGTGATTTTTTTTACAACAATCTAGTAGTTTCATGGTCATCATTACTGGTCCTCACTTTTTATTCCAGATTTTTATTTAAATTCTCCAGTTGCTGTAGTGAGATTTGAACTCCTATCTCTGAATCATTATTTCAGGGCTCTGGATTGCTATCCACTGGGATGAGGGGGTCGTCCTATGATGAAAGGCTGAGTAAATTGGGTCTATATTCTCTATAGTTTAGAAGAATGAGAGGTGATCTAAGTGGGACATGCAAGATTCTGAAAGGGCTGTAGAGGGTAAAAGCTGAGAGGTTGTTTCCGCTGGTCGGGGTTTTTAAAACACAGGGCACAGTCTCAGGAGAAGGGGCTGATCATTCGGGACTGAGATGAGGAGGAATACTTCACTCAAAGGCTGTGAATCTTTGGAATTCTGCACCCCAGAGGGCTGTGGATGCTCCATCGTTGAATACATTTAAGGCTGGGATGGACAGATTTTTGGTCTCTCAGGAATTCTAGGGATATGGGGAGTGGGTAGGAAAGTGGAATTGAAACCCAAGATCATTATTGAATGGCGGAGCAGGCTTGATGGGCCATATGGTCTACTTCTGCTCCTATTTCTTGTAGTCTTGTGCTAGCTCAAAAACACTACCGTACTCCTTGAATGATCATATGGCCTACTCTTGCTCCAATTCTTATGTGTTCATGTTTTGCGTTATCACCTGAGATAGCCCATTCTTTCTCAGTACCTCAAAGCTTCTGGAACCTCCCTCAGTTCGCTCTGTCTCATGTGATCAATGGATTTTTAAAACACAAACTTGGTGTTATCTAATCAGTACATCCAAAATTTGATTTCTCTGATGTACCGCTGTTTTTGAGCTTGGTGTGCAGTGATGTCATCTATTCCTTAATTGGAAGTCATACTAATTATTAATTGAAATGTTAGTCTTTCATCCATTTCTCTAGCACAAGTCCCTTATTAAAGTCTTTCAGCTACTTGTAAATCCCTGGTTCCTCCTCTATGCTAGAAAAATCTTTATATATATATATCTTTCAATTATTTTCCTCCTAATCTCCTAGAGAGGTAGTCTAAGCAATATTAACCAAACATGTTTGAAGTACTTGCCTTCGTTTTTCTTTATTTCGTGAAGTTATCCTGACTGCAACCCTCCAAGATATCTGCGCTCTTCCAATTCTGGCCTCCTGCACATCCCCGATTTTTGGCGCTCCAACATTGGCAGCCATGCCTTCAGCTGTCTGGGCTCTAAGCTCTGAAAGTCCATCCCTAAACCTCTCCACCTCTCTTTCCTACTTTAAGATGCTCCTTAAAACCTACCTCTTTGATCCAAGCTTTTGGTCATCTGTCCTAATATTTCCTTATGTGGCCTGGTGCCAAATTCTGTTTGATAATCACTCCTGTGAAACGGTTTGGGACATTTTACTGTGTTAAAGATGTTGTATAAATGCATATTGTTAAAAATACCAGGAAGTGGGGTTTGAGTTGGGATTCAGGCTGAATGGCCAGGTTGCATTCTTCAAGTTTCCTGCTGATCCAACTGCTAGCCTTTCAATGTCTCTGGGTATTCAATGATTGTGGAACATTTCCACTATGCTTTATCCATGCTCCGCCTGACATTTACACTTGCACTCTTTTCAACAGCAGGGTCACTAGATAATGATCTGAAGTGGGAACCCTACAGGACTTTTTATTTCATCTTCTCTTCCCTCTGGGGCTCTAAGGCCAATTACACAGTGCACATAAAGTTATTAATAGTCACATATTAACCGGTGGGAAAGTGCTGTCATGTTTTTTTTAATAGGTTGCATTGCATAACAATCGTGCCTTCACGGTCCCATGTGGGAGATTCATATTCCGCTGATGAGACTAACCCAGTGTAGCTCACTTGCAACCTTTGCTGCCCTCAGTTATGCAGTCAGGCTCACTTCGCAAAATAAAGAAAAAAAATGAAGGCAAGTGCTTCAGAGGTGTTCGGCTTGTGCTTGGCACAAACTGTGCAGCTGCCTTTAACTCTTTGAGTGCTGCAAGCCGGACTCAGCTTTCTCCATAGAACTGATTTTCATGTAAACCTTCTTTGCTGGAATGCAGTACAGTGAAAGCAACAATGTGAACTGAATATTTCACACTGTTTCTGATTGCACTAACCACAAGTTATGGTTTATTGCTGGGATATTCCTGCACTCTACTGTGAAGAGATGCCAAATACTGAGCAATACATTACCAGCTGAGCCACAGCTCCTGCGAGAAGATGCCAAATATTGGGATGATGCTAAGCCACTGGGGACACTTAGATGGATTTTGTTTTAGAAATGCTGACTCTGTATTAGCTGTGAATCGAATCAGCTACTAGAATTTTAGACTTGGGTAAGGCTGACTTTACCGGGATGAGACAGAGACTGTCCACGGTAAACTGGGTAGATCTGTTAATGGGTCAAACGACTGAAGAACAGTGGAGAATATTTAAAGAAACATTTAACGAAATAGAGAGCGAGTATATACCCCTGAGAGGAAAAAGCTCCACTTCACAGAAAAAACAGCCATGGACAACTAAAGAGATTAGGGATAGCAAAAAACAAAAAGAAAGGGCTTACAAAAATGCAAAACGCAGCACAGATCCGGATGAATAGGGTCGATACAAAGACCAGCAAAGGGTCACAAAGCAGCTTATAAGAGCTACTGAAAGAGATTATGAAAGGAAACTTGCAAGGGACACCAAAATCAATAAGAAGAAATTTTATTGTTACATAAAGGGAAAACGGGTGGTGAAGAGCAATGTAGGCCAACTAAAAGCTGAAATTGGAGATATTGTCATTGATAATGGGGAAATGGCAGACGTGTTGAACAATTACTTTGCCTCAGTATTTACAGTTGAAAAGGAGTCCCGAAAAAATTACTAGCTGATAGGGGACAGGGACTTAATACAATTAACATAAGTAAAACATCAGTAACAAGGAAATTAATGGAACTAAAGAGTGAGAAATCCCCAGGACCTGACGGTTTCCATCCGAGGGTGTTAAAGGAAGTAGGGGAGTACATTGTAGATGCCCTAACTATAGTCTTTCAGAGTTCCCTAGATTCAGGAGTGGTCCCTCTGGATTGCAAAGTTGCACATGTCACTCCACTTTTTAAGAAGGGTGAAAGGGGGAACCAAGGAAATTACAGACCAGTTAGCCTGACATCTCTGGTGGGCAAGTTACTGGAGTTTATAATCAAGGGTAGGGTAACTGAACACCTAGAAAAATTTCAGTTAATCAGGGACAGCCAGCATGAATTCATGACGGGAAGGTCATGCCTGACAAATCTCAGAATCACAGAATCACAGAATAATACAGTGCAGAAGAGGCCCTTCATCCCATCGAGTCTGCACCGATGCATTAAAGACACCTGACCTGTCTACCTAATCCCATTTGCCAGCACTTGGTCGATAGCCTTGAATGTTATGACGTGTCAAGTGCTCATCCAGGTACTTTTTAAAGGATGTGAGGCAACCCGCCTCTACCACCCTCCCAGGCAGTGCATTCCAGACCGTTACCACCCTCTGGGTAAAAGATTTCTTACTTAAATCCCCCTTAAACCTCATGACCCTCACCTTAAACTTGTGTCCCCTCGTAACTGACCCTTCAATAAGGGGAACAGCTGCTCCCTATCCACCCTGTCCATGCCCCTCATAATCTTGTACACCTCCATCAGGTCACCCCTCAGTCTTCTCTGCTCCAGCGAAAACAACCCAAGCCTATCCAACCCCTCTTCATCGCTTAAATCTCATTGAATTTTTTGAAGAGGTGACTAAGGTAGTGGACAGGGGAATGTCTATGGATGTTATTTATATGGACTTCCAGAAGGCATTTGATAAAGTCCCACATAAGAGACTGTTAACTAAGGTAGAAGCCCATGGAGTTGAGGGCTAATTATTGGCATGGTTAGGAAATTGGTTGAGTGGTAGGCGACAGAGAGTGGGGATAATGGGTAAGTACTCCAACTGGCGGGATGTGAATAGTGGTGTCCCGCAGGGATCTGTGTTGGGGCCTCAATTATTCACATTATTCATTAACGACTTGGATGATGGCATAGTAAGTCATACATCCAAATTTGCTGATGATACAAAGTTAGGCAGCATTGTAGAAAGTCTAGATGATAGCACAAAATTGCAAAGAGATATTGACAGACAAGGTGAGTGGGCAAAACTGTGGCAGATGGATTTCAATGCATGCAGGTGTGAGATTATCTATTTTGGACCAAAAAAGGATAGAGCAGGGTACTTTCTAAATGGGAAGAGGTTAAGTACAGTGGATGTCCAAAGAGACTTGGGGGTTCAGGTGCAGAGATCTTTAAAATGCCACGAGCAAGTGCAGAAAATCATCAAAAAAGGCTAATGGAATGCTAGCATTTATATCCAGAGAATTAGAGTATAAAGACACAGAGGTTATGCTGCAGCTGTACAAAACCCTGTTTAGACCCCACTTGGAGTACTGTGAGCAGTTCTGGGCACTACACCTTAGGAAGGATATATTGGCCTTGGAGGGAGTGCAACGTAGGTTTACAAGAATGATACCTGGACTACAGGGGTTAAGTTACGAGGAGAGATTACACAAATTAGGCCTGTTTTCGCTAGAATTTAGAAGGTTAAAGGGTGATCTGATCGAAGTCTTCAAGATATTAACAGGGGAAAAGACAGCCTAGATAAAGTTAAACTATTTCCACTGGTTGGAGATTCTAAAACTAGGGGGCATAGTCTAAAAATTAGGACCAGACCATTCAGGAGAGATGTTAGGAAGCACTTCTTCATGCAAAGGGTGGTAGAGGTTTGGAACTCTCTCCCACAAACAGCAGTTGAAGCTAGAACAGTTGTCAATTTTAAATCTGAGATAGATAGATTTTTGTTATGTAAAGATATAAAGGGATATGGGCCAAAGGCAGGTATATGGAGTTAGGCTGCGGATCAGCCATGATCTCATTGAATGGCGGGACAGGCTTGAGGGGCTGAATGGCCTACTCCTGTTCTCCTATCTTCCTATCTTCCTAATTGCCCCTCAGTTGAATTTGTTAATATTGCCTAGGCTACCTCCCCAGGAGATAAGGAGGAAAATAATTACAAGATGTATATATTCTGACATAGTGGAGGCACCAGGGATTTACAAGTAGCTGCCAATCTAAAGAGAAGCAATGAACCTCTAACTGACCTCTGAATGTGCCTATTATCTCAAATTGGCCTCAGGGTGTGCCTATTTGTGGTAATTTGATCCTACGACCTTTGCAGCATAGTAATACATCGTGCATTACCTAGTATGATGCTCCCAGCTTTATAAAGTGCCCGCCTTGCCATGAGCAAAGGTCCACTGGGGAAATCGAGACATCTAAAATAACAACAGAAAGAGCTGAAAGTTCACAGAAGGTCTACAGGCAGTAGGTAAGAGGTAGATCAATGTTCCAGATATGGTTACCCTACATCTCCACCCTATTTTGTGTTCAGACACTGGGGGACCTGCTGCATATCTCCAGCATTTCCTGGCTCTATTTTTCACCCGGCCACCAAAGACAAGCATTGCCATCAGTAGCCCAAAGATTCCCTTCTCCTTGTGAATTTCTGCAAACTGAAATGGAAAAGCTGCCTGAAGTGCACAATAACGAGCAGGTTTTCAACTGAATAGGTTTTCTTTTGGGCATTGAAAATATAAATGGAACCAGGATTAGCACTAGAGGCACCCATTAAAATGGAATTTTCCACATTCACAACTGAGATCCAGATTCTGAGCATGTGTGCTGGCTCACGTTCACTGTCAGAGCTGCCACTGCAGGTACTCCATCTTTCAGATGAGGCGTTAAACCAAGGCCCCATCTGCCCTCTCGGGTGGACATAAAAGTTCCCATGGCAGTATTATGACGAAGAGCAGGGGAGTTCTTTCTGTTTCCCTGGCAAACATTGATCCCTCAACCAATATCACTAAGATACGTAATCTGGCCATTATCACATTCCTGTTTGTGGGAGCTTGCTGTGTGCAAATTGGCTGCTGTGAACCTACATTGCAACAGTGACTACACTTCAAAAAGTACTTCATTGGCTGTAATGTTTTGGGATATCCTGGGAGCATGACAGAGCTGCAGAAATGCAACTCTTTCTTTCTTCGCTCTTTCAAACACTGAGTCGACGGGAATGTAAGTGGGATTTGATAATTCACTCATCTGGATATTATTAATTCAGCCTGCTTATTCTCTTTGGCTGGGTACAGCAATGCAGTTTGACTTTCTTTTTGTGAAAAATTGGCGCAAGCAAAAAGAAAAAAAAAATGAAATATCAATTCAGCCATCCTTTTGTCAGGATCTGTATCGCATGCCAAACAAGCAGATATCTGCCCCTGCACACAATCACAAATGCTATTTTATTTGAAAGTCCTATTTGCTATTGTCATGTGTGAAGATGGTGGAAAGCCCAGATACTCTCCAGAAGGAGAGCTGATAGCACCATTTCTGAAAGATGCATGCTTCTTTTCCTCATGAAATTCCATACATTTGTTATATTATTTGGAATTTTGAACTCCACAGTGGTTTACTGGGCAACTGCAGCCATGTGGCATGAGAGTGAGTGTCAGCTGTTGCTTGGCGGGTAACACTCTTGCCTCTGAGTTACAAGATTTTGGATTCAAGTGCTACATAAGGACTTGAGCACAAAAATCTAGGCTGACATTCCAGTACTAAAGGAGTGCTGCACTGTCAGAGGTGCTGTCTTTTAGATGAGATGTTAAACTGAGACAGCTTGCCCTCTCGGGTGGATGCAAAAGATCCCACAGCACCATTTTGAAGAAGAGCAGGGGAGTTATCCCTGGTGTCTTGGACAATATTTACTCGTCAATCAACATCACACAAGCAGATTATCTGGTCATTATTGTAGCATAATGTAATATAGTGGACATTGGGTTGTTACTGGGCAGATTATGTAAATAGACTGTGTACATCATCACAGGAAGTGATGTAATGTAATCTGTACAGAAGCCTGTGGAGAGTTGCAGTTGAAACCTTAGATGCAAGATGTGTTCAATAAATTCCCATTATTTTAACTGTCAGACTCTTATATATTCTGTACTAAGCCCATGACCACCACCACCTCCAGGCGCTTACCCATTGTCTCTCGAGACAAGGAGGCCAAAGAAGAAGACTAAGCCCATATAGTTATCAGAATATTATAATTATTACATTGTGGTTTGTAAGAACTTGCTGTGCACAAATTGGCTGCCGTGTTTTCTACATTACACCAGTGACTAGAATTCAGAAAATACTTCATTTGCTGTAAAGCACTTTGAGAGACCCGGTGGTCGTGAAAGGTGCTACAAAAATGCAAGTCTTTCTTTCTTATGGTGTGGCAGTCAGAAAGGTCACAGGTTCGATCCCCTGTTTGGCTGAGTTTGCTGATCTCAGCTGAGACAGAGGTTGGGAACTAGAATTGGAAATGGAAAAATAGATCTGCTCGCTACCCAATGATCCCTGTTGAAAGCTGCACGTGTGTGGTCATCATCGCTGGGATCTTTAGGAGTGGGGCTGGAAGGGGGAAGTGTTCTCCCTAACTTTGGTGGAAAATTGCCAGAAAACTCTCTTCTCGCATCTATGCAGGGTTTCCACCAGTCTTCAGCAGAGGTTCCGGAGCCAGTTTAGGAAAATCCCTAAGGATGAAATTCTCTGGGTATGTGAGGATAGGACCAGGCTCCGCTGTGATTCCTCTCATGGTCAAATGGCCTGTTGACACTCATTGTCTTGGTATACACCTGAAGAATGGGCACTTGGAAGAACAAAGGGCTCTGCTTCACCCTCTCCAAGGAGAAAGTTAAAATAAATACAATAAAAACAGAAAATGCTGGAAATGATCACCAGGACTGGCACCATCTGTGGAGAGAGAGATAGAGTTAACATTTCAGATTGTTGACCTTACATCAGAACAGATCACAACCTGAAACGTTAACTCTGTTTCTCTCTCCACAGATACTGCCAGGCTTGCTGAGCATTTCCAGCATTTTCTATTTTCATTTCAGACTTTCAGCATCCACAGCATTTTGTTTTTGTATTAAATTAGCTCTAAAATTTGTTTAAGATTTTGATTTATATGACCACTTGGAGAAGGCTTTTTTGAGCCCAACAGAGTAACAGTGTTAGTGCTAGGGAATAAAATGCTTCACATTTTAGGTATCCAGTGCTAACAACAATAACTTGCATTTATATAGCGCCTTTAATGTTGTAAACTGTCCCAAGACACTTCATAGGTGTGTTATCAACCAGACTTTAACATCGAGACACATAAGGAGATATTCGGGCAGATGACCAAATGCTTGGTCAGAGAAGTGGATTTTGAGTAGCTTCTTAAAGCAAGAGAGAGGAAGAGACCTTATAGAGGGAATTCCAGAGCTTAGAGCCTAGGCAGCTGAACGCATGGATACCAATGGTGGTGAGATTGAAATTGGAGATTCACAAGAGACCAGAACTGGAGGAACACAGAGTTCTCGAAGGGTTGCAAGGCTGGAGGAAGAGAAATGGAAGGGCGAGGCCATGGGGAAATCTAAATATAAGGATGAGAATTCTAAATTGGAGGTATTGTTCCCAGGTCAGATGCAGCCAGATACAGGGTAAGGCACTTGTCCCAACAATACAGCCTCAACAAGCTGGACATTTTTTTTCAAGAATAGGATTGCAGGGAGATAGCCAATGGATAAGGTGAGCAATTAGGGATACATTTTCCATACAGCCAGAAGAAGCTTGTGCCCCATCAGTGTGTGCTGGATTTAAAGCAATTCTCTGCTATGGAAGGTTTTGCCTGCAAGCCGCTCATACACTTTCCCAGCATCATGCCTCATACTGTTAATTCTCTCCAGCAGCTCATTCTCAAGGCACTGAGGAATTACCTTGGATGCAGGGTGTAGGCTTGCGCTGAGCCAGTGCACAACTCACAAGGGACATCTCTCCATTTTTGTAGCCTTCTGAGAATTCTCAGTAAATCTTTTCAAATCCAACCTTGCTAAAAAAAAAAACAGCAGCAACGAGGGATCGGCACTGTGTGTATCCAAATTTCAGGCATTTGAAAATTTTGAGTCTGCCTCTGTTTGCACGTGGCTGTCAATTATTACTTAAATATCATATATCGGCAGGAAAACAATGGCCATTACGAGTAGGTGAGTACTCACACAGGACCAAGCCTCAGGAAGTTTTAGGGCCACAATTCTGTTGTGAGAAAAATCGGTACTTGGAATAACAAACATCTGACAACAAACAAATGAATGTGCAATTGCACTGACATGCTGCAACCAGAGGAAACATTCCCCAATATTTTTTGGAAGCAACTCAAAACAGCTGTTAATTTGTTTTTTGAAATAGTGAACTCTGTGGAATGTCTGGTTAGGGAGAGTTTAAAGGTCATTTTCTCATTCTAACCTGATCCTGAACACATTTACAGATAATGGACAACCCTATTCCCAGTTCTAGGTCACAGCTGTTATTTTAATTGAATTACAGGAATTTCTCCTTCCAGCTTGCTCAATTTTCCAGGCAAAACATTCTTTTGGCTAATGATTTGTGGAGATGGTGGCGTAATGTCACTGAACAAGTAATCCAGAGGCCCAGGCTAATGCCCGGGGGACACAGGTTCTAATCCCACTCAACAGCTGGTGAAATTTAAATTCAATTAATAAATAAAATTCCGGAATTGAAATCTAGTCTCAGTAATGATGCCATGAAACTATCAATTGTTGTAAAAACCCATCTGGCTCAATGTCCTTTAGGGAAGATAATTTGCTGTCCTTACCTGGTATGGCCTACATAGCTCTTTACGTTGGAGCTCGTGTGATTCAATCAGTTGGATTTTATCTCAAAACAGATTTGATACTTTTCATAGTAAACAGAGCTCACCAAAAAGGGTAGCAGTTGTCTTTTTGTTCAGGTATACGAGTATATGCAACAGATTATCTGGTCATTTATCTCATTTGCTGTTTGTAGGACCTTGCTGTGTGCAAATTGGCTGCGACAGTCACCACCTTAATGACGACTGCATTTCAAAAATAATCCATTGGTCATTGAGCTCTTTTGATACGTCCCAAAGACACTAAAGGTACTATACGAATGCAATCTCTGTTTCCACAAAGGATTATTGTCCTGCTCAACTGCTCCAAGTGCACATGGGGTTTATGTCAATTCAAATGGAGAGGATTAATTTTCCAAATTCACATGAGCATCATGGAACTTTGCCTGTTGTGAGTGGGTATTTTCAGGGTATCTGACTTTGGTGCACAATACAGTTGACCTCAGCATCTAACCACTACATCTACACACAATGCGGGTCAACTCGAAGTGGAAGCCATGGCTGATTTTCCCCTTTCCTTGCATTAGGTAGGCTGAGTACAACTGTAGCACATTTACTGCATTTCTGATTGAGGAGGGAATTGATGGGCCGAATAGACTTCTTCTATACCATAATGACTCTATGACAACTAACTCAACAAAAATCAGCAACCAAATCTTCCACTTTATTTAGTCAGTGTTTTTCAGTTCAACACTGGATTTTCAAGGCATTTGAATTGTCTTTTTTGTTTACATTTGCCAGGCGTGTCCAGATTGCAGTCTTTCTATGTCAGATACGTGAAAATCATTGGGATGGCAGGCTTCAGCGGCTTGCTATTGAAGAAGAGAAAACATCCAGAATGTCTTGTTTAAATGTTGGGTAATCTGTCATGAAGAAACAGTTAGATGGGTCCAGCTTTACTGGTGGGGAGTTGGCAACATTTGACAGTTTGACATTGAGGGAAAAGTCTGATTTTTTTTTGTGCATCTTTAAACGATCAGCAATTGGCAGCCTTACTTCGAAGAGGAATGCCAGACTGTCCAGCTTAAATCCCTAGTGGTTGAGAAGTCTGTGTGATATCCTGCAGCACTTCCTTCATTATTTATGCATGCATCTCAAGGATTCTCACTTGCCTATTAATGAAGGAATCCTCAGAGATCTCAGCGCTCCTCCAATTCACACCTCTTGCTTATTCTCCAATTTTCTTTGCTCCAGCATTGGCGACTGTGCCTTCAGCTCTCCCTAAACCTCCTCTTTTCTACCTCAGTCTCCTTTTTTAAGTTGCTAGTTAATACCTACCTCTGTGACCAAGCTTTTGGTCACCTGGCTTATCATCTTACTTTGTCTGATAACACTCCTGTGAAGCACCTTGGGGTGTTTTACAATGTAAAAGGCACTATTTAAATGCAAGTTGGTGTTGCTGTCTGGTCATGGTTGTGTCTTTATCTAGAATTTAGGATCTGAATGGTATTGGACCAAGTGATGACAAGTGTAAAAGTAACACCAGACAGGAACAGGAGGAGGCCATTCAGCCCCTTGCGCCTGTTACTCTCAGGGAGATGGTGGCATAATGTTGCTGAACAAGTAATCCAGAGGTCCAGGCTGATGCCCTGGGGACACAGGTTCTAATCCCACCCAGCAGCTGGTGAAATTTATATTCAATTATTTAATAAAAATTTGGAATTGAAATCTAGTCTCAGTAATGATACCATGAAACTATCATTGATTGTTATAAAAACCCATTTGGTTCACCAATGTCCTTCAGGGAAGATAATTTGGTGTCCTTACCTGGTCTGGCCTACATGTGAATCTAGACCCACAGCAATGTGGTTGACTCTTAACTGCCCTCGAAAATGGCCTAGCAAGCCATTCAGTTGTCAAGGGCAATTAGGGATGGGCAACAAATGTAGGCCTGGGGGCAGCCAAGATAGGCAATTCATTCAGGACAGGGTTAAAATTTCATCAGGGTCCTCTTGATGGTATAGGATAGGATCCAGATTGACATTTATGCACGATGCTTCCAAAGGCTTTTTATCCTCCAACAAAATGAGCAGCGTTAAAATTGGCAACTGGGAGATATTTTAACTGCTGAACTGATTCTCATAATCTGGAACACAGAGACAAACATAGTTTCTGTCCTATATTGAACCCTATATTGACTTTGGAATGCAAGGATGTAACGGAAAGGTCAAAACAGAAGGACATTTCTTAGTAGGGAGATTACATTGCTCCTCCAACTATGCCATTGATTAAACTGTTCGTTTCCCAAAGCATCTCCATTCATTCCAATGGGGCAAGGGGAGAAATGTCGTAACTTTGGATCAGTGTGGGAACTGACCTGGAATAGGGTGACCTCTAAGACAAGTTGTCTGCTGGACACACTGCACAGTATCATGCTTTCCTAGGCTTGGGTCCTGCCCCTTTTAAATTGCAGTTATTCAGAACTTGGAATTTGCTGTTAAGAGAGTGATTTGATTTTGAGTAGATTTATCTCATGATGACTCCATTCAGGAGAGCATGAAGCAGGATGGGAGGAGGCACATGTAGACCATAAACTCCAGCACAGATGGGTTCCAGGCCAACAATCAATTTGGAAGGCAAGTGGCAAGTTGGCCTTTATTGCAAGAGGATTGGAGTAAAAGAATAAGGAAATCTTGCTGCAATTGTATAGGGCTTTGACGAGACCATGCCTGGAGTACTGTGCTTTGTGTTTTGATCTCCATATCTAAGGAAGGATATACTTGCCTTGGAAGAGGTGTAGCAAAGTTTCACTAGGTTGGTTCCTGAGATGACAGTGTTGTCCTATGGTAAGAGGCTGAGTAAATTGGGTCTGTATTCTCTGGAGTTTAAGAATGAGAGGTGAACTCATTGAAGCATACAAGATTCTGAAGGGGCTAGACAGGGTAAACACTGAGAGGTTGCTTCCCCTGGCTGGGGCATCTAGAACATGGGGCAAAGTCTGAAGTTAAGGAAGTGATCATTTAGGACTGAAATGATGAGAAATTTCTTCACTCAGAGGGTTGTGCATGCATCGTTGAGTATATTAAAGGCTGAGATAGACATATTTTTGGTGTCTCAGGGAATCCAGGGATCTGGGGAGCAGGTGGGAAAGTGCAGTTGAGGCAGAAGGTCAACCATGATTATATTGAATGGTGGAGCAGGCTAGAGGGGGGCCTATGGTCTATACCTGCTCCTATTTCTTAAGAATGGTGTCTTTCTATTCTGTAATTTTTTTGTAATATGGCTACTTTACAAGCAAAATATCATATTGGTGGATAAATCCTATTATTGGCACCTCAATTTGATTGTCATTTGCCCTTTGTTTGGCAAACTGGAGTTGCAGTAATAGGAAGCTGTTATAATTGTGTTTCTCTAACCTTATATACAACTCTGTTCAGTTGTTCACTTAACAGTAATAGAGCCTTTAAAAAGCAGGGAGCTAAAACAAGTCCTGCAAACAAGTGCCTTCACACTTTTAGATTGATGTTTTATAACTCCTGTTTATCAGGGGGCAATTGTACATGTTTGTTCAGTGCCCTTTGTGTTTCCACTCCAGTCTGGTCAATCAATAACCAGTTCAACCAGATGCTATATAAATACTGAATGTTACTTAGATAGGGAACAAAAATCAATGGGTTCCAAGTAGCTTCAATCTACACAAAATTAGTCACAATGCCTACTCCAACCCTTCAAATCCTGAACAGCACTCACAGTCTTCAAAATGTCACTATCCTACACATATCCTATAATAGTGTAGAGGATGTGTTCTTTTTAGTTACAATTTTACAGTTCCTCAGCTCAATAACCACATCTGAGCTACAATAAGGCAAACAATTAGGGAGTATGGTTGGTGAAGCTTATAGAAGAGAGGTCCTTGCAAACTATCGCGGCCATCTCCAACCTCTCTTTCCTCTCCAACGTTCTTGAACGTGTTATTACCTCTCAAATCTGCACCCACCTTTCTCGCAACTCCGAATGTTTGGTCACCTGTCCGAATATCTTCTTCTTTGGCTCAGTATCAGTTTTCATCTGATTACACTCCTATTTTAGGACTACATTAAAGATGCTATATAAATGCAAGCTGCTTTTGTGGGAACCCTCAAGAAAAATTAGCCATACTTCAGCAATCTTCAGAGAAGTCACCATTTAATAAATTCAGTATTTATGAGGATTAGCTTATCCATTAATCAAAAATTGTAGCTCTGCTTGGTGGCTTTCAATCAAAAGTCCATATTTTAAAAAGATTCAAAGACATCCAATCTTAATTGGATCACGTACTCCCTCATCTGCAGCGTCAAAGAGATGTGATGGGTTACATGTGATGTGAACGTCAGCAATGCCTCAGTTGGTAGCAGTTTTGTCTCTGAATCAGATAGGTTGGCATCATTCCATTTATGAAAGATAAAAGCAAAGTACTGCGGGTGCTGGAAATCTGAAATAAAAACAAGAAATGCTGGAAATACTCAGCAGGTCTGGCAGCATCCGTGGAGAGAGAAGCAGAGTTAACGTTTCAGGTCAGTTTGAGTTCTGAAGAAGGGTCACTGACCTGAAACATTAACTCTACTTCTCACTCCACGTATGCTGCCAGACCTGCTGAGTATTTCCAGCATTTCTTGTTTTTATTTATGAAAGATGATGGACACACAGCGAGCAATCCATTTAAGTGGGGTATCTATTCGTGGTGCACCTTTGTTGATGGCTGTGAAAGCCAATCCTTGAGAGGCAGGTTCTGCCACAAGTGTCACACGGGAAGCTGCCAAGTAATGCTGTGAGTTGTTGTTTTTGGCATAGGCGCCTGTTGCCAAGCTGCTGTAGCAACTGGTCATCGCGGTAGTGCACACCAATCCACAGGATGTGTCGCCATTTCCCTCTTTCGCCAGTTAGTGAATCCAAGGAACGACAGTCGGCATTTAGGGCTGTCATGTCACGCTTGCAAGCATATTTGAAGAGGAGCTTTGTGCGCCCCATTGGTCGTCTGTGCCCAGCTACCACACCATACAGAAGGTCTTTGGGTATGCGATCATGTCCGATCCACTGAAGCTGCCTCTGTTTGGATAGTGCCGAAACACTTGGGAGCTCTGCCTTTGAGAGGACTGCCACATTTGTGATTTTGTCCTGCCAGGATATAACCACAATGTGCTGCAGACAGCGAAGATGGAAATTATTGAGCTTCTTTTCCTGGTAGTAGGAAGGCACCCATGTTTCACAGCCAAAAAGCAAGGTGCTGAGAAACATCGGCTTGTTCCTAAGGGTTAGCTTGGTGTAATTCAATGCCCATTTCACAAGTCGGCCAAAGATGGTAGCTGCTTTCCTTATGTGTGTATTGAGCTCCGCATCAAGGGACAGATTTTCTAACCACTTCCAGTGGGGTGTTATTTAGTGTGATCTGGGGCAGAGATGCAACACCTTGTCCCATGACCACAGTTTTCTTGACGCTTATAGTCAAGGAGAACAAGTTCCAGGCGTGGGAGAGACGGTCCATGAGTCTTTGTGGATGAGTTTCTGTGTGATCAACTAACGCAGCATCATCAGTGTAGGGGAGTTCTCTGATCAGGACGTGATGTGTTTTTGTCTTTGCTTTCAGCCTTGATAGATTGTAGAGCTTGCTGTCTGACCTAATGTGCAAGTAAACTCCTTCCATATCTGCAGGGAAAGCGAAGGTCAGGAGCGTGGAGAAGATGATGCCAAACAGAGTGGGGGCTAGGACACAACCCTGTTTCACTCATTCTTCACTCCAAAACTGTTAGAAGTGGAGCCATCAAACTGTACAGTGCAATGCATGTTGTCATGGAAGGAGCGGATGAGACTGAGGAGCTTCAGTGGACAGCCAATATTTCCAAAATCTTGCAGAGCCCTGCTCTGCTGATTGTGTCGAATGTCTTAGTGAGATCTACAAAAGCAAGGTAAAGGGGCATACTCTGTTCCCTACACCTCTCTTGTAGCTGGCCTATGGAGAAGATCATATTCACAGTAGATCTGCTAGCACGGAAACTGCACTGTGCTTCCGGGTACACTTGGTCTGCAAGTAAATGGAGTCTTTTCAGTGTGACCCTAGCGAAGGCCACCCAAGATGATAAGGAGTGAAATACCCCTGTAGTTGTTGTAGACTACTCTGTTAATAGCATTTTTGTCTCTGAATCAGAAGGTTCTGGATTCAAATCCCACTCAAAAGACTTGAATACAAAGGTCTAGGCTGACGCCCCAGTGCAGTACTGAGGGAATGCTGCACTGTCAGATGTGATGGCTTTTCAGATGTTAAACCAAGACCCGTCTACTCTCTCAGGTGGCTGTAAAAGATCCCATAGCACTATTTTGAAGAAGAGTAGCAGAGTTATCCCTGGTGGCCATTATTTATGCCTCAATCAACATTAGAAATACAGATTACTGTATTACTGTCATTATCACATTACTACTTGTGGAACCGGTATGCAAATTGGTGGCCATGTTTTCTATATTACAACAGTGACTACACTTCAAAAGTTCTTCATTGGCTGTAAAGCACTTTGGGATGTCCTGGGGTCATGAAAGGTGTCATACAAATGCATGTCTTCCCTTTTTTTTATCTGCTCTCTATAAGGACATGGTTGGAATAGGATCAAAGGCATTGCTAATACTTAAGCTAGAATTGTATACTTATGATAAGAACATATGAGTTTTATTCAGCATGCTGTGCCTGTCTAAAAAATCTACATTGATTACTTATGGAACTGTTCCCTGTGTAGCATTATCATTATATGGAGAGCATACGAACATACAAATTAGGAGCAGGAGTAGGCCACTTGGCCTTTCGAGCCTGCTCCGCCATTCAATAAGTTCATGGCTGAACTGATTACTCCACATTTCCACCTACCCCTGATAACCTTTCACCCCCTTGCTTAGCAAGAAGCTATCGACCTCTGCCTTAAAAATATTCTAAGACTCAGCTTCCACCGCCTTTTTGAGTAAGAGAATTCCAAAGACTCACGACCCTCAGAGAAAATATTTCTCCTCATCTCTGTCTAAAATGGGCGACCCCTTATTTTTAAACAGTGACCCCGGATCTAGATTCTCCCACAAGGGGAAACATCCTTTCCACATCCACCCTGTCAAGACCCCTCAGGATCTTATATGTTTCAATCAAGTCGCCTCTTACTCTTCCAAATTCCAGCGGATACAAGCCTAGCCTGTCCAATCGTTTCACATAAAACAGCCTTCCCTTTCCAGGTATTAGTCTAGTAAACCTTCTCTGTACTGCCTCCAATGAATTTACATCCTTCCTTAAATAAGGAGACCAGTACTGTACACAATACTCCAGATGTGGTCTCACCAATGCCCTGTATAGCTGAAGCATAACCTCCCTACTTTTGTATTCAATTCCCCTCACCATAAACAATAACATTCTATTAGCTTTCCTAATTACATGCTGTACCTGCACAATAACCTTTTGCGATTCATGCACTAGGACACCCAGATCCCTCTGCATCTCAGAGCTCTGCAATCTCTCACCATTTAGATAATATGCTTCTTTTTTATTCTACCTGCCAAAGTGGACAATTTCACACTTTCCCACATTATACTCCATTTGTCAGGTCTTTTCCCACTCACTTAACCTATCTAAATCCCTTTGCAGCCCCCTTATGTTCTCTTCACAAGTTACTTTCCTACCTATCTTTGTCTCATCAGCAAATTTAGCAGCCATTCCTTCGGTCCCTTCGTCCAAGTCATTTCTATAAATTGTAAAATATTGAGGCCCCAGCACAGATCTCTGTGGCACACCACTAGTTACATCTTGCCAACCAGAAAATGACCCATTTATGCCTACTATCTGTTTCCTGTTAGCTAGCCAATCTTCTATCCATGCCAATATTTTACCCCCTACACCATGAGCCTTTATTTTTTGCAATAACCTTTGATGTGGCGCCTTATCAAATGCTTTCTGGAAATCTAAGTACGATACATCCACCGGTTCCCCTTTATTCACAGCACATGTAACTCCCTCAAAGAACTCCAATAAATTGGTTAAACATGATTTCCCTTTCACAAAACCATGTTGACTCTGCCTGATTACCTTGAATTTTTCAAAAACGTCTTTCATACTAGCTTCTAACATTTTCCCTAAGACAGATGTTAAGCTAACTGCCCTGTAGTTTCCTGCTTTCTGCCTCTCTCCCTTTTTGAATAAAGGAGTTACATTCACTATTTTCTAATGGAACCTTCCCTGAATATAGGGAATTTTGGAAAATTAAAACTGATGCATCAACTATCTCACTAGCCAATTCTTTTAACACCCAAGGATGAAGTCCATCAGAAGAAGGACAACTGCTGAGATTGCAAGACAAATATGAACAAGGAAAGCCCTTCAGTCCATCCTAGCTCATCCAGCTAGTAAAACTTACTGTTCTCCCAATTAATTAATTCCAAGCCTTTTGCCTATATGACCTTATGAGAAAATGCAGTCCAAATATTCGCCTATAAAGTCGGGTTAGAAATTGGATTGCCTTATGCCAATTTTGGGGACCAACATCCCACTCCCAAAGGACAACAGAAAGTCGTCCGACCCGATATTGAGTCAGGTGATGTTTCTGGCATCCATGGCGTCTGCCTAAGACAGCTGTTCTGCTCTGTACACTTGTAAATGAGGGGTTTAATGCCTCTTTTAAGTCTCCTCTGCTAAATTTAATAGCACAGCAGAAGGCAACCTGCTTCCATTGGGATTCTTAAGCAGTCCCTGGGTGTAAGCCAACTGATGCTACCCGACCTTCCTCACCATTGACTGCTACCCCCACAAAGGTCCACAATCCTGCCCTTAGAGAGAGGAAGAGGGGCTCAGTACACTCAACAATAAACTGTGCAGTGGATACCTGCTATGTATTATAGAGAAACATCAATTGTACAAGTATAACGTTTTCTGACAACCTAATACAGCTTCACTATATTAGGAGTTGAGAATCTTGATTGATAGTTTGATGAAATGGGAAAAGTTGCAAATTCAAGCTCAGTTGCAGTAAAAATCAGGAAACTGATTGCACACTTAGAAAAAAGATAGTTGTGTTGAAATTGTAGCTGAAGTGTAGTCAATGCTTTTTAAAAATGCAATTAATAGAATGATCTAGGGGTTTACTTGCAGGAGGGATTGATTAGAGCTTTCATTATCTCTGAGTTTCATTTCACTACTCCTCATGGACTAATCAATTGAAGATTAGTGCTTTGATTTTTCACCACGAATGAGTAGTAATTTCGTTATAACAGGAGTATTATTCCATTTAGTTAGAGTGGAACTTTCTTGGGACATTGACCATTTTATCATGACACAGAGTTTTACTATGCTTCCATTCCATCTGCAAACAGATTCTTAACCTTCCTGTAACTCATCATATCAGCTCCCCCTCCCTTATCATTGGTCTCCATTATTGTTGCATCTCGTCTTCTACCTGGACACTGAAGAGGCCTCTGGTCTGACCATTGACTTTAACATCTTCAGATCTCAGCTAGCTCCCCCCAATTACTTTCCAATTTTCTCCATTGACATTCCATTTCATGTTTCTCCATTTGGGAGTGATTTTACTCACATCTCTTCCTTTTCATAGTCCTCCCGACTGAGACAATCTTTGATATATATGTAGCATGTTGCACCTCTTTCCAACCTGTTTAAGCATCCATTTATTTGCTAATATATCAATTTCTTAAACGGGAAACGACTGCAGAATTCCGAGATGCAGAGGGATCTAGGTGTTCAAGTGCATGAGTCACAAAGGTTAGTATGCAGGCACAGCAAGTAATAAAGAAGGCCAATGGAATGTTATCCTTTATTACGAGAGGAATTGAAAATAAAAGTAAGGAGATTATGCTTCAGTTATACAGGGCATTGGTGAGACCACATCTTGAATACTGTGTGCAGTTGTGGTCTCCTTTATTTAAGGAAGGATGTGAATGCATTGGAGGCGGTTCAGAGGAGGTTTATGAGATTGATACCTGGAATGAGTGGGTTGTCTTATGAGGAAAAGTTGGGCAGACGGGCTTGTTTTCACTGGAGTTTAGAAGAGTGAGGGGAGACTTGATTGAAGTATACAAGTTCCTGAATGGTCTTGACAGGGTGAATTTGGAAGAGATGTTTCCTCTTGTGGGTGAGCCCAGAACTAGGGGGCACTGTTTTAAAATTGGGGGTTACCCTTTTAGGACAGAGATGAGGAGAACTTTTTTCTCTCAGAGGGTTGTACGACTTTGGAATTCTCTGCCTCAGAAGGTGGTGGAGGTGGGGTCATTGAATATTTTTAAGGCGGAGGTAGATAGATTCTTGTGAGGCAAGGGAATCGAAGATTATCAGGGGTAGATGGGAGTTTGGAATTTGAGACAGAAACAGATCAGCCATAATCTTACTAAATGGCGGAGCAGGCTCAATGGGCTGAATGGCCTACTTCTGCTCCTAATTGCTATGGTTGTATGGACTCCCTGTTTGTAATAGCGGTTAATACACCTGTATACTGGACCAAAGCCAATAGCCCCCCTCCCCTTCCCCTGTTCATTTTGATAAATCCTATCAAGGATTTTGCCTGACTTTCCATTTTTTGAAAGGGTCTGCACCCAAAACAGTCTTTTCCCTTTTTGATGTTCACTGGCCTACTGCCTATTTCCACCATTTGCTGCACTTTTCTGTTTTATCTTCCTTCTAGCCATATGCATTATAAAGAATATCCATGAAACACCATGTTAATCAAACTCTTTTTAATCTTGTCAATTGTAATATTTGACCCAAATGGTCTCTCACTCTGATGTCAGGCAGAGTCTCAGAGAGACATTCAAGATAAACCATGTTTTCATTAAAATAAACATTGGGAATGTCAGTCATCTGGTGCGC
Organism: Heterodontus francisci; assembly: GCF_036365525.1. Classification (NCBI taxonomy): domain Eukaryota; kingdom Metazoa; phylum Chordata; class Chondrichthyes; order Heterodontiformes; family Heterodontidae; genus Heterodontus; species Heterodontus francisci. Next base: position 15,095,935 of record NC_090387.1, read on the forward strand.
TGACTGCTAATATACTTTTGTACTTAATTTTCCTGATACTAATGGTTTGATAACAGTAAAAGACTCAGCATGGCTAGTGGGACTCACTTTGCCCACTATGGAAGGTCCTTTTTAAAATCTGGAGACATGTGAGATTGAGGATTGAGGAAAGATTTGAAATTGAGTCAATCCAGCCCACATTCCTGCACTGCCCTGTATCAAGTTGGATGATAATAAGATCAGAAACAATTTAATGGGTGTAAAATGTTGGGTTGTGGAAAGAGGACCGAGAAGAGAAGATAATTTTACTAACTTTCTATTTTAAGAGCTGTTTGGACAACACTAAAAAGGCCCCATTTATTGCTTGTCCATAGTTGCCCTAAGAAGGTGATGTTTTCCTCTCCTTGAGTAACAACAACATATTTATAAAACATCCTTAACGTAATAAAACTTCCCAATAGGAGCGCTATAAAGTAAAATTAGTTACCGAGCCACATAGGAGATATTAGGGCAAATGAATCTTGAAGGAAGAAAGAGAGGTAGAGAGGCAGAGGGGTTTAGAAAGGGGAATTCCAACGCTTAGGGCCTTGACAGCCGAAAGCAAGTCACTAATGGTGGACTGATTAAAATTGGGGATGCTCAAAAGGCCAGAGTTAGATGAGCACAGATATCTCAGAGGGTTGTGGGTCTGGGGGAAATTACAGAGGCCATGAAGGATTTGGAAACCAGCAGGAGAATTTTAAAATTGCAGCTTTGCTTGAGCTGCTGCATTTCTTGTGGTGAAGATGTTCGGCAGTGTTTTTAACCCAGCAATGATGGAAAACTGACAGTAAGTGTCCACGTAATGACAGTTTGTTAACTGGAGGGGAACTTGGAGGTGATGCTTATGGGAAAAATGAAGTGATGTTCCTGGAATTCCAGGATATTGACCTAATAACAATGAAGAAACAGAGATATAATTTAAAAGCAGGGGCAGTAGTGCAGTGGTTATGGTACTTAATTAAAATCCAGCAGTCACAGGTTCAAATCCTACCATGGCAAGATATAAAACAAAACTCTATAAATCTGGTAAATTGTGGGATAGTAACAGAAAAATAATCATAGAAGCTTCCAGGTTATGGTAAAAACACAATTATTTCCATAATGTCCTGCAGGGGAGGAAACCTGGCACATGGGACTCCAATCCCACACTATGTGTCTGGCTCTTAATGTCCTCTGAAGTGATATAGCAAACTAATCGGTTGTATAGAAATTTGGGTAGACCACATATTGTATGGTCCTTTTGCCATTGTTGTTACTTAAGCAGAGTTACGTAACCTTTTAACCAATCATCCACTTTTCTCTTCTAACCTTGCATTTATTCATATTAAAAGCATCAATATAATTAATCTAAGTTTCTCTGAAAATCATCAACACTGCAAGCTAAACTGTTCCCGTATTTATTTATTCCCTTTCTTTCAACCGCCTATCTAACCTATTCTTAAATCTTGATCTGGTCACTGATTCAATCAATAACTCTGGTAGTGTGTTCCACAGCCTCAGAATGCTCTGTTTAAAAAAAATTGGTTCTCCTGATCTCTCTCCTAAACCTCTTACATTTAATCTGATATCTATGTCCCCTTCATTCTAAACTCTGGAAACAATCTATTTCCACTTGCACTGTCCCATTCCTTCATATTTTTATGCTCCTCATTCATATCACCCTAAATCTCTGTCCTAATGAAAACAGTCACAATTTTTATAGTCTTTCTTTTTATCTTCATTTCCTTGTACCAGGCAGATTCCCAGTGAAACTGTGCTGACCTTTCTTGTAGTCTGGAGTCCACAACTGTACACGTAACTCGAACTGTGATCTTGCAAAGGCTTTATGTAGATCACCTTGATATCTCAAGTTTTATATTCTATACCTTTTGTCATAATACCTAATATTCCATTAATTTTGTTATGGCCTTATCACTTGAGGTGCTGCTTTTAATATCTTGTAGACCTGAATTCCTAAATCCATCTGCTCTTCTACATCAGCCATTCAAAATGTAATTAATTTTTTTTTACCACCTCACATTTACTGACTGCTACCTTTTATCCATGTATTATTTTCCCATCAGCTTATCAACATCCCCTGTGATCTTCTGAATTATTTACTCAGTTTCCTATCTTAATATAATTTGCAAATTTAGTCACCACTCCCTTTTGCCCTATATCCAAATTGTTGATGTACACAGTAAGCAGAACTAGTGTTGGAAGAGAACCACTGCTACCTACTTTCATTCATTCTGAGATACTGCGTTTGACTCCGACTCTCTGCTTCCACCCTTCTAATCAATTTTTAATCCAATTTGCTACCCTCCCCCTCATTCCATATCCTTTAATCTTCTTCAATTGTCTCCTATGTGATATCTGGTAAATAGCTGTCTGAAAATCCATGTACATCACTGCATTACCTCCATCTATCATATCTATCACCTCCAAGCTAGCATGTCTTGGACATATACTCAGTCTTTTATTGTTGCTGAATCAAAAATACTGGAAGTCCCGGCCTAACATCATAGTGGGAGCACCATCTTCGCAAGGACTACACCAGTGAGAAGACCCACCATCACCTTCTCACTGCAGTTAGCTGCAGGAAATAAATTAGGCTTTGCCAGTATCACCTGCATTCTGAGAACAAAAAGAAGAGATTGAAGATTGCTGAAGGAAAGAAAGACAGAAAAGGGTAAGGAGCTCCCCTGTTTCCAATGCTGTGAGAAAATGAGTGAGAGTAGGTGACTGAGTAATGAGTTTTGATGCAAATGCAGAAGGACTCTTTGATTTTCAAATCCCAAAGCAAATCCAATTACCAAAGCACAAAATCAGGATTACAACTGAAAAGTCCTTAATATGACAATGTGTCCCTTTTAATCTGTTCCATTTAAAAAAAAACTTTTATGCGCATTTACTGTCCTTTATCTTGTGACATGCTGCCATGTAACATTAAGTCTGACAATTACGCAAAACATGTTTGTTGTGCTCAAAGACCAAATCTTATCAGTCAGCTTTCAAATTACTGGTCTGATTATTAACCAGTTTTCTATAAGGGGAAAAGAATAATTAGATGTTGCCCCTGATCCTACCCAGTTCGTGCCTGTTGGTTCCATGGTAATACATTTCTAGGGTCATGAACATGACCTCACAGTACATTAAAAAAAGTCTTTGGAAGGAGAATCTGGTGCTTGGAATTAATAGCATAATTGAAAATTTGCAGCACATAGTGTGGTCTTTAACAGGACTGAGTGCTTTAAGCTGTGTGAGAGGTCATGGTTTTCAATGGGGCATGGGAATATTTCCCCATAGATGATAAGGAGGCACTAAAAGCACATTAATAAGGATGTTCAAAGCCAAGAAAAAAAAACATTGAAAGTGCTACAACACTGTTTCAAATAGACTTTGTACTCAACCAGCCTTTAGCTTGCTCTTAACACCTGCATGTGCATGCAGAGTGAAAAGAGAAGGGTTACCTTATTCCAAATGTATTATTTTAGTGCATGTGATCAATTTTCACAGGAGGAAAAAAATAATTAACAAGAGCTTTAGCTTATTGAACCTGGTACTTGTAAAATTAACCCCCACCTTCCTCTTTAAAGACATTAGCTTGGTCAGAAGCATGATTTGTTCAATTCGTAGCATTAAAAGAAATCAAGGGCCCTGTTCGTCTCATGGTCAATCGGCACATCAGCATGGCTAAACTAACAAACACTGTAATTTTGCAGTGTCACCTTGGATAGTGAACTAATATTGAAAGGCAGCCTCATAGCAAAAGCTCTAAAAGATCTCCGTGTAGTCTAGTTCATTGGCAATGAGGGGAGAATTTGAACTTCTCAGCACAGAGTTACCTATAAATAGCGGAGTTCTCAGTAATGCACAGACACAGGTCTTGTACATAGAGGTTGGTTTCTCCCTTTTCCTTTCCTGCACTTCAATGAGCTATTTACTATATACCCTGTTAAGAGGGCTCGAGAGGACCTGATGCCAAAGAAAGAAAGAACTTGCATTTATGCAGCACCTTTTACAACCTCAGGATGTCCCAGAGTGCCTTATAGCTAATGGGTAAATTTGATGTGTAGTCACCATTGCGATGTAAGAAACACGTACAGCAGGGTCCAAAATTCCTTGCATGACCATTTCCTAGGAAGGGAGTGAGCCTGTTCCCAATTGACATACTCACTATTTCCCTTCACCCACTATGGAGAAGGGACTTGCCTCCAATCTCTGGAATGGGTGTAGGGAAGCATAAGATCACTTGCCACAGTATTGTATGGTATTTTACTTATATCTGTGAAAAAATTAGCCTGCTCTGAAACATAGCGACTGTGCACAGGGCCTATTGTTGAGCCATGCTGAACGAATCACTGCATGTACAGCTCCCTGAGTTGAGAGCAGAACACTTGTAATGAGTCCTAGAGGCACAGAAGGAGGCCATTTGGCCCGTCAAGTCCATTCTGGCTCTCTATGTAGTTATTCATTCAGTCCCACTCCCCCGTTGATCCCAGTAGCCCTGCAAGTCTGTTTCCTACAAATGGCCATCCAATTTCCTCTTCCATCTGTTGTCCTGATGCAACAACAATTACAGCTTATTTTAGATGGAGAACAGTTTTGCACAACATCAAATAGGAATTCCTTTTGCATTTTTTCTCTGCCTAATAACATGAACTCACATCAATCTCTTCCCAACTCTGCATTCTAGAAGCAAGAACTCAACCTCCAGATCCAGTTAATTTTGGTGGTGGGGGTGGGGAACCAACTGCCCCCAGCAGCTCTGACACAGATAGTTATAGAGTCATAGAGTCGTACAGCATAGAAACAGGCCCTTCGGCCCACCGCGTCCATGCCGACCATCATGCCTATCTATACTAATCCCACCTGCCTGCATTAATTCCATATCCCTCTATGCCTTGCTCATTCAAGTACCTGCCCAGATGCCTCTTAAATGTCGCTACTGTTCCTGCCTCCATCACCTCCTCAGGCAGCTCATTCCAGATACCCACTATTCTTTGTGTGAAAGATTTGCCCCTTTGATCCCCTTTAAACCTCCTCCCTCTCATCTTAAATCTATGCCCTCTAGTTTTAGTCACCCCTACCATGGGAAACAGACTCTGGTTATCTACCCTATCTATGCCTCTCATAATTTTATATACCTCTATCATGTTCCCTCTCAACCTCCTTTGCTCCAGGGAAAACAGACCCAGCCTATCCAATCTCTCTTTATAACTCAAGGCCTCCAAACCTGGCAACATCCTTGTGAATATTTTCTGCACCCTGTCTAGCTTAAACACATCTTTCCTGTAGTGCGGCGACCAGAACTGCACACAGAGTGACTGAAAGCAGCAGCACCAGGAAATACGCAGTAAGATACATGACTCCTCTGTCCTTGCAAACTACTGCCCCATCTCTGACCTCCCTTTTTTCTCCAAATTCAGTGAGCATATTCTTCAAAATCAGTGACCATCCATACTTTGCCTTTCCAATCAGATTTCCACATTGCACACAATCCTGAAATAGCCCTAGTCAAAGTCAAAGATAACATCCTCTGTGATTGTGACCATGGTGCACTATCCTTCCTTGTCCTTCTGGATCTGTCTGCAGCCTACAACACAGTCAAGCACAACATGCTGCTTCAATGCCTCTCCTCTGTAGTCCAGCAATGAGATTGCCTTCACTTGGTCCCATTCTTATCTATTCAATCATAGCCAGAGCATCTCGGGCAATTGCATTTCTTCCTGTCCTGCATCATTACCTCTGAAGTTCCACAAGTAACACCATTGGCCCTTTTCTTTCTCAGTTATCTGCTGCCTTTTGCTGACTTTATCTTAAAAAATGTGATCGGATGCCACGTATGTGCTGATGACACCCTCTTCTACCTCTCAACCATCAGTCATGATTCCTCCTCCAATGCTGTATTGTCAGATTGTTCCAGTCTTGCATGAGGCAAAATTTCCTCCAGTTAAACATTGGTACTATCAAGGCCATCATCTCCAGCTCCCTCTACAATCTGTGCTTCATTGTCACTGATTCCATTCCGCTGCCTGGCCACTGTCTCAGTTTGAACTGGACTATTAGTGTCCTATTTAACCCGGAGCTGAGATTCTGACTCTATATCCTTTCCATCACAAAGGACCTACTTTCCTTTCTGTAACAATACCACCCTGACTTGGCCACTACAACAGTCCATTTGCTGGTGGAACCCTCATCCATGCCTTTGTCAACTCCACACATGACTGTTTGATTGCTGGCCTCCCATCCTCTATCCTCAATAAACCAGTTTATTCGAAACTCAGCGGCCTATATCACATCCTGCACTGTCTCAATCAGTGATCACTCTTTTCCTCACTAATTTACATTGGCTCCCAGTCCTCAATCTATTCTCATTCTCTTCATAGTCTCTTCATAGTCTCACCTCTCTTTACCTCTTCCTGCACTCTGCAATCCAAATCACCATTCCTTTGACGCTGGTTTCTTGTTCCTCTTCCTTTGTCACAACATTGGTGGGTGTGTCTTCAGCCATTTAGGTTCTAAACTCTAGAATTGCCTCCCTAAACTTCTCTGCCACTGCACTTTCCTCTCCTTCTCTAGGACTCGCCTCAAAACCCAACTCTTCGACCAAACTTTTCATCACCCCTCCTAATATCTACTGTTTTGACCTGGCATCCAATTTTTGTCTGATTCGGCCTCTGTAAAGCATCTTGGGCTGTTTTTCTACTTCAAAGGCACAGTATAAATGCAAGTTATCATTACTCCTGTTATAATCCAAACAGAACATTTCCCAAATAAAGGAGTTGTATAGTTAGCAGGTGAACTGCTTCTACACACTGGATGAAAGCAACTTGACCTTTACACTTTACCTGTTGCTATGGGCTAGGCATGAATTACTTTCAATCTATTGGGGATATGAGCCAAACTGAACATTCAATCCTAGAACTTAAACAGAAAATGCTAAAAATACTCAGCAGGTCTGGCAGCATCTGTGGACCTGCTGAATATGCCCAGCACTTTCTGTTTTTGTTTCAGATTTCCAGCATCCTCAGTATTTTAGCTTTTATTCAACCCGAGAACTTCACCGTCAACAGTATTTTTGTAAACCACACGTTGGAATCTCAATGTTCATCCTGTGATAAGTTCAAGTAGGATTAGGGGAGGAGGAGAGAAATCGAGAGTCTTACATAACTCAGCACGTCAAGGGTCCCAAGTAGGAGATGATATACTGTAGCTTTCCACACATAGTCATTTTGATGTACTGGCATGTGTAATGTGAGATGTATGTTTAATTAGGTTCTGCCATAGCTGTCTCTGATAACTGTGTTTAATGATCATTGTGCACCTGACTTAATGAAAGGTGATTTTGTATGTGAGCCATGACCTGTATTGCAACATTAAAACAGTGACTACACTTCAAAAGTACTTAATTGGCTGTGAAGCACTTCGGGCTATTTATCTTTTTTTTTGACCAATTGATATAGATATGGAAAGTAAGTTGTGAAGAGGACATAAGGAGACTACAAAGGGATATAGATAGGTTAAGTGAGTGGACAAAGATCTGGCAAATGGAGTATAATGTGGGAAAATGCAAAGTTGTCCATTTTGGCAGGAAGAATAACAAAGAAGCATATTATCTAAATGGTGAGAGATTGCAGAGCTCTGAGATGCAAAGGGATCTGGGTGCCCTAGTGCATGAATCGTAAAAGGTTAGTATGTAGGTGCAGCACGTAATTAGGAAAGCTAATAAAATGTTATCATTTATCACAAGGGGAATTGAATACAAAAGTAGAGAGGTTATCCTTCAGCTATACAGAGCATTGGTGAGGCCCTATCTGGAGGACTGTGTGCAGTATTGGTCTCCTTATTTATGGAAGGATGTAAATGCTTTGGAAGCAGTTCAAAGAAGGTTTACTAGACTAATACCTGGAATGGGCGGGCTATCTTCTGAGGAATGTTTGGACAGGCTAGGTTTGTATCCGCTGATTTAGAAGAGTAAGAGGTGGCTTGATTGAAACATATAAGATCCTGAGGGGTCTTGACAGGGTGGATGTGGAAAGGATTTTTCCCCTTGTGGGAGAATCTAGAACCAGGGTCACTGTTGAAAAATAAGGGGTCACCTATTTAAGACAGAGATGAGGAGAAATTTTTTCTCTGAGAGTCGTGAGCCTTTGGACCTCTCTTCCGCAAAAGGCAGTGGAAGCAGAGTCTTTGAATATGTTTAAGGCAGAGATAGATAGATTCTTGATAAGCAAGGGGGTGAAACGTTATTGGGGGTAGGTGGAAATGTAGAGTAATCAGTTCAGCCATGAACGTATTGAATGGCGGAGCAGGCTCGAGGGGCTGAGAGACCTACTCCTGCTCCTAATTCATATGTTTGTATATATTGGAACAGTTTTCTGACTTTTTATTTGCATTGACAAAAATAGACAGGTTGAAAAATGACTCTTAGAAAATGATGGGCTATTTTAACCCCAGAGTAAAAAAGTTGATAGGTTCCACTTTAACAGTCATTTCTTTGCACGATACTAGCACTGGGAATTTCTTCAGCAATTTTCTTGCTATCCACCATAGCATTGGCAGAACTTAGGAGTTAGAAGGGAAATCTGTTGGAACTGTCAGGCCTATACTGGCTGGAGTTTAGAAGAATGAGAGGTGATCTCATTGAAGCTAAGATTCTGAGAGGGCTTGATAGCGAAGATGCTCAGAGGCTGTTCCCTGGCTGGAGAGTCTAGAACTAAGGGGCATAGTCTCAGGATAAGGGGTCAGCCGTTTTGGACTGAGATGAGGGGAAATTTAGTCACTTGGAGGGTTATGAATCTTTGGAATTCTCTACCCCAGAGGGCTGTGGATGCGCATTTGTTGAGTATATTCAAGTCTGAGATTGAGAGATTTTTAAGCTCGAAGGGATAAGAGATCTGGCAGGAAAGTGGGTTTGAGGTTGAAGATCAAACATGATCTTATTAAATGTCGGGACAGGTTCGAGGGGTTGTATGGTTTTCTCCTGCTCCTATTTCTTATGTTCTTATTCTTCATTCCAAGATTAATAAAAGTTTTGGAAGAAATTACCAGGGAAGTCTTTTGAAGTGAATTGCTACCACCTCCTAGAAACACTGTTGAGACTGAGAGTCTATAGAAAGGGTGAATCAGGCTCGTGTCCCACACTCCATGGCATCAGGTGTTGGCATTCCAACACATTGTGGGGAGGGACAGTGTTGGATGTGCCGACTGTTACACTCTCCGTGCCCGATTCCCTTCACATTGAAGTCAATGGAAAGGAATATTCTGAGGGGAGATGTGTAACAGGTGACCGATCCATCACGTTCATGTTACGCTCCTTGCAAGTTCAAAGTTCCACCCATTCTGTCACTGCCTCCAAGGATTATAATGAAAGATGTGAAACTATGGGCTGGATTTTACCTTTGGCGGATAAGAATTCACCACCGACTTTCACATCGGCGGCGAACCCCCTTCCACCTAGCCCAGGGATCTGTCCCACATTTTGTGGGTCCCCGGGCTTTAATTGTCCCGAGGCAGGACTTCCACCCACTTGAGGGAAGAGGTCCCTCCTCAGTTAGCTGCTGACCAATCAGGGGGCCGGCAGCTCTTAGTTCCAGCAGCACCACCGGGAGCGGTGGCCACTGCTGGGACTGCAGTCCAGCCGACGCCATGGATCCAGGAGGGAAGGTAAGTTGGGGTTGCCTCACCAGGGGGATTAGTCCTTCCCTGGTGAGGCTGGAGCGGTTGTGTAGGGCGATAGGGGGTGTCCTGGGTCCCGGGGGTGGGCTGGGAGACAGGGGAGGCCTGACTGCCAAGCTCCCCACTCCGGCGCTCGGAAAGACCGACAGCTATCGCTGGGTAGCCTATCACGTCCCCAGCACGCCCACTCGCCACAGGTAAAATACCCTTGGAGGTGGGCGAGGGCCCTTAAGTAGCCGCTAAGTGGCCATTTAAAGGCCTTGATTGGCCTTGGGCAGGCGGGCTGTTTCTCATCCCCCGCCCGATGCCGTAAACTTGTCCGGAGGCGGAAGCGGAGCGGGCAGGCCTCCAGGAGCCTCTCTCTCAATTTTACGCCACCTCCATACCACCGTCTGACCTGCTGGGGCGGTGTAAAATTCAGCCCTATAACGTAGGCCTTGATTTTAGCCATGTGAAATCGATATGTGAGGGAGGCCTGAGGCCTGGAGAGCCAGGTAGGAATTCCAACTGGCTGGTGGGTGGGGGCAGGGAATTTGGGTGGCAGGAGGACATTAGGGGGATCCTCACGAACAGTATCCAGAAGCCAGTAATGTGGTGAGGCGGTCAGTGTAATCGGCAGAGGGATGGAAATCCTGTGGCAAGGAATGTTCAAGGTTTCCTTGTGAGGCCCACAGGAGCACCCCCGACATCTTCTAGACCTTGATCCAGTTCACAGCAGGTTTGGTCTGACGGGAAAACCTCGCTCAGTCCTCAGGCTGAAATCGCAGATCGGATGAAGACATCGGAGCCAGACCTGTGCATTTTTAAAAATTCGTTTGTGGGATACTGGCGTCGCTGGCTAGGCCAGCATTTATTGCCCATCCCTAATTGCCCTCGAGAAGGTGGTGGTGAACTGCCTTCCTGAACCGCTGCTGTCCATGTTGGGTAGGTACACCCACAGTGCTGTTAGGAAGGGAGTTCCGGGATTTTGACCCAGCGACAGTGAAGATACTGCGATATAGTTCCAAGTCAGGATGGTGTGTTGTTTGGAGGGGAACTTGCAGGAGGTGGTGTTCCCATGCAACTGCTGCCCTTGTCCTTTTAGATGGTAGAGGTCACAGGTTTGGAAGGTGCTGTCGAAGGAGCCTTGGTGTGTTTATAGAGGACCCAGCTGGCTTGGAGCGATCAGTCAGATTGGAGGGGAAAGAAGGGGGCGAGACTTAAAACGGAGGCCTTAGATTCACTCCCTCCAGTTCCTTGGTGGGTCAATGCACTGTACAGTGTGACACCAAGTCTTACAGACCAGAAGGTCCCAGGTTCAGTCACTGGTCTGCGCTGCTTTGATCACAGTAGCTTATAAATAGATGTTAGTGCTCCTAGGAAAGCAGAGGTGGGAAAGAGGAACAGCAGCTTCTTTTTAAGGTGCTGCACATGTTGGCTACACTCTGCTTCTGCAATGCATCCCTGCCTTTTGTCCCAGTACATTCAATCTGCTCTTCTGATATTTGCCTACTGTGCAACTTTCTGTCCCTGCAGCCCACCATTACTGGCAGAACCGTCAAAACATCCTGCTCACTGGAATTTTCTTGCTAAAATTCTTTCCTTCAAAAACTGTCTAAAACTCTAGCTCTTTTTGCCTTCAAGCATCTTTCATAACAGATGCTGCCAGACCTGCTGAGTATTTCCAGCATTTCTTGTTTTTATTTCATAACTTCTCTCCTACTTTACGCTCAGTTCACACTGAACCTGAATAGTATTATGTTGTTTGATTACATGAAAGGTGCCACATAAATAATCTTTAACACTAAACTTTGATAGAATAGTACCAAACTGAGAGGTTATGCCTATCGGGAAAGATTTACCAGGCTGAGGCTCCTTTCCCTGGAAATCAGAAGGTTGAGGGATAATCTAACAGGTCTTTGAGATTATGAAAGTGTTTGCTTGGATAGACTGAGAGAAGCTGCTTCCACTTATGGGGAGATCAAAAATAGGGGTCATAAATATGAGATAACTAATAAATACAATAATGAATTCAGGAGAAACTTCTTTACCCAAAGGGTGGCGAGAATGTGGAACTTGCTACCACAAGGGAGTAGTTGAGGTGAATAGCAGAGCTGTATTTAAGGGAACATGGCCAAGTGAGCCGCATGGAAGATGGCAGGATCCCCAAAGACACATTGTACAGCGAGCTCGCCACTGGTATCAGACCCACCGGCCGTCCATGTCTCCGTTATAAAGACGTCTGCAAACGCGACATGAAATCGTGTGACATTGATCACAAGTCGTGGGAGTCAGTTGCCAGCATTCGCCAGAGCTGGCGGGCAGCCATAAAGACAGGGCTAAATTGTGGCGAGTCGAAGAGACTTAGTAGTTGGCAGGAAAAAAGACAGAGGCGCAAGGGGAGAGCCAACTGTGCAACAGCCGCAACAAACAAATTTCTCTGCAGCACCTGTGGAAGAGCCTGTCACTCCAGAATTGGCCTTTATAGCCACTCCAGGCGCTGCTTCACAAACCACTGACCACCTCCAGGCGCGTATCCATTGTCTCTCGAGATAAGGAGGCCCAAAAGAATTTAAGGGAAAGCGAGATAAACACATGAAGGTAAAAGGAATAGAGGTTATGCTGATAGGGTTTGATGAAGAAGGGTGAGCAGAGGCCTGTATGGTTCATAAACACCAGCATGGACCAGTTGGGCCAAATGGCCTGTAAATATTATGTAACTATGTTACTATGTGATGGGTAGATCCTACTAATCCTTCATATTAACTTATAATGTTTGGATTTTAATAAACTTTCACTGTAGCCTATAATAGTTGAATTGTAATAACCCTCCACACTCACCTATGAGGATTTGATAGAGTAAATGAGGATAAACTGTTTCCAGGAGGGTTGTTAATCAGGGGACACAGATTTAAGGTAATTGGCAAAAGAACCAGCGGGGAAATAAGGAGAATCTTTTCATTCACAGAGTTGTGATGATCGGAACAACACAGCCTGAAAGAGTTAGGGTTAGGGTTAGGGTTAGGAAGCAGATTCAATGGTAGCTTTCAAAAGGGAATTCAAATATATACTTAAAAAAGGAAAAACATGCAAGGTTAGGGGGAAATGTTGGTAGGGTGGGACTAATTAGCTCTTTCAAAGAGCCATTGCAGACACAATGGGCTGAATGGCCTCCTTCTGTGCTGTATGATTCTATGACAACCTGTATTGGTTTAATTTCAATAAACTTTCACACTAACCTTTAATAATTGGACTCCAATAAGCTTCCACATTAACCTGTAATGTTTAGATTGGACCCACATGCTTCCAGAATCTAATTTCCTATTTAATGATAATGAGCACTTGGGCCAATTATGCATGGCAACTCCACATGATTGTGCTTGGTATTTATACATTATCCTGCAATATGTGCTGACATCAGCTTACACATGTAAAAATATAAATATTACATTTGCTGTTGCAAACATCCCATGATGAGAAATCTACATCACACAGGGTGAACTGCTGTCGCTTTTGAACTTTAAAAAAAAATATTGGATTAGATTTAATTTGCACAGGGGGTTGACTAATGCTGACAGTAAGCACTGACCTGGGACAGATATTAGGCCTTGATAACACCGTTAATATTGTACCATCAATGTATTTTAATATAGCAGGAAACATAGTTCAACATAAAGGGAGCATTACAAAGAATTTTATTACATTTAATTACTGTTCAAGTACAAAGACAGAAGAGAATGAGAACTGCATCCACTTAGTCAACAGGCTCTGTTGCTAAATTAGAAATTAAGGACACTCACCCCATTTAAGATGTCAGTTAAATTATGGATTGACTCCAAGCTATATGAGAAATCTTCCCTGACCATATGTCCCTGCACGCACCTTACCCTTTTCTTAAAGCAGATTACTGCCCATTCCTTATTACCCATGAGTCATTGATCTCTGAAATGTTCTCCCCTAGTAACACCCTCCCTACCTCCAACAACCTTAAAAGACCTTGCTCTTTGATCATGATTTCAATGGTGTCCAACAGCCCATCACATAAATGTTTCCTTCTGCTCAGAAGCCTCCTTCTCCACCTTGTGAAGTGATGCGAGGTATCTCTTTTATGCGAGCGGGTACTACAGAAATGTGAGCTGCTGCTGAATGTTTACTGTCAGATTGGGAAGTGAAATTAGTGGAATGTAGCCAGGTCAAAAAAAAACGTGGTGCTATCTTGGTCAAGCAAGTGTGGAGAATGGGTCAGGAAGAGGTCTTGCATGAAAAGAAGATATGCACCATTAACCTGTAGCCTACATGTTCAAATCAAAGGTGATGCAAGTAGTTAGCAGAAGTTGGTTAGTCATACTATCTAATTTTCTGTCCTCCATCTTGATCCCTCTTGGAAGTATGGAGGTCAATTTTCCTCTCCATTACACCCTGTGTGTCAATTCATGGGTTGATAAGTTATGGTGGTGAAAAGAACATACGAACATACGAACTAGGAGTGGGAGTAGGCTATCCCGCCGCTTGAGCCTGCTCCGCCATTCTATAAGATCTTGGATGATCTGTTTGTGGACACAACTCCACTTTCCTGCCTATTCCTGATACCCTTTGACTCCCTTGTTTGTCAAAAATCTGTCTACCTCTGCCTTAAAAACATTCAATGACCCTGCCTCCACCGGTCTCTGGGGGAGAGAGTTCCATAGACTCACGACCCACAGAGAGAAAAATTCTCATTTCTGTCTTAAATGGGAGACCCCTTATTTTTAAACTATGCCCCCTAGTATTAGTGTCTCCCACAAGGGGAAACATCCTTTAAACACCCACCCTCTCAAGTCCCCTCAGGATCTTTTATATTTCAATAAGATACCTTTCATCCTTCCAATCTCCAATAAATACAGACCCAACCTGTCCAACCTTTCCTCATAAGATAACCCTCTCATCCCAGGAATCAGTTGAGTGAAACTTCTCTGAACTGCTTCCAATGCAATTATATCCTTTCTTATGGAAACCAAAACAGTACTCTATACTGTACACAATACTCTAGTACACCAATGCCCTGTACAACTGTAGCAAAACACCTCTACTTTTATATTCCATTTCCCTTGCAATAAATGACATCATTGCATTTGCCTTCTTAATCACTTGCTGTACCTGCATACCAACATTTTGTGTTTCATGTACTAGGACACCCAGATCCCTATGAAACTCAGAATTCTGCAATTTCTCTCCATTTAAATAATATGTTGCTTTTCAATTTTTCCGGCCAAAGTGGACAAGTTCACACTTTCCCACATTATACTCCATCTGCCAAATCTTTGTCCACTCGCTTGACCTATCTTTATCCTTTTGCAGACTCCTTATGTGCTTTTCACAACTTATTCTCCTACCTATCTTTGTGTCATCAGCAAATTTAGCAACCATACATTCTGTCCCTTCATCCAAGTCATTGATATAGATTGCAAATAGTTTAGGCCCCAGGACTGATCCCTGTGGCACTCCGCTAGTTACAGCTTGCCAATCTGAAAATGATCCACTTAGGCCTACTGTCTGTTTCCTGTCAGCTAACCAATTCTCTATTCATGCTAACATGTTACCCCTGATCTGGTTGCTGGATCTTGTAGCTTTTTCTTATACAAAGGCTGCCAATTGATTGGTGCAGCTCTTCAGTCTCTCCTAAGGCTGCAAGGATTTCTTGCTCCCTATTCTGCCACTTTCCTTTAATCCTTTTAAATTTTCACCTCAATGCCATTTTCTGCTCCCGTGTGCACCCTGTACCCATTCAAATCTATACCAGGGCTGTGAAGAAAGCACAAATTAGCTGACAAGAATCGTGTGCCGATTAACACATTATTGTTCTGCCAAGATTTATATCAGTCATAGAATGTGAGTCCTTGCTTGGGGTACAGTTCCCCGTGTGTTAGTCACTCTTTGATGTCTCATTCATGCTTCATGTTGGTGCTTTGCTGGTGAGTGTGTGTAGCCTTCTCCATCATCAAGGCATCTAGCTGAGTCTAATCCTGAAATCAACTAACATCAAGACCAGTGCATTTCCAGTATGGGACAGCAATTGAGAGCAGAAACATTGACTGATTTTCTCCTCTCCAGCTCATCAGGTTGAGGCCAATATTTTGTATTTGCCAAAGTAACATTGCATTGCATTTCATTTCAAACAATAATTCAGTATGAATTGCTTTCAGATCTTTCAACGTCAAATGGGCTATTTAAATGCATGAACTATGAAAGTAGTGTTCTCTACCAGTCAACATAGTGCATGACTGAAGAATTAACTTGGGATCTTTCTGTGTTCCTCCCTCCTTGAGATCTGTTTGATCCCCAACTTTCAACAGTTCAGGTGATACTGGAGCTTTTCAGATAGGAAATGGCATCCATGCTGCACTAGGTGAACCGAGAGTCACTGCCTGTGACATCAAGGCTGAGTGTGGTATTAAAGAGCCCTAGCAAAATTGAAGCCTATGGAAATCAGGAGAAAACTCTCCACTGGTTGGAGTCATACCTAGCACAAAGGAAGATGGTTGTGGTTATTGGAGGCCCATCATCTCAACCCCAGGATCATCTCAGAATAAGGGGAAGGCCATTTAGGATTGAGATGAGGAGGAATTTCTTCACTCAGATGGTGGTGAACCTTTGGAATTCTCTGCCCCAGATGGTTGTGGAGGCTCACTCGTTGAGTATGTTCAAGACTGAGATCGATAGATTTTTACACATTAAGAACATCAGGGAATGTGGGGATAGTGCAGGAAAATGGTGTTGAGGTAGAAGATCAGCCATGATCTCATTGAATGGAGCAGCAGGCTCAAAGGGCTGAATAGCCTACACATGATCCTATTTCTTATGTTCTTATGACATCGCTGCAGGAGTTCCTCAGAGCAGAGTCCTTGGCCCAATCATTTTCAGCTGCTTCATCAATGACCTTCCCTTCATCTTAAGGTCAGAAAGAGGGATGTTCACTATGATTTCACAGTGCTCAGTACCATTCATGATTCCTCAAATACTGAAGTAATCCATGCTTCCATGCAGCAAGACCTGGACAACATTCAGGCCTGGGCTGATAAGTGGCAAGTAACATTCGTGCCACACAAATGTCAGGCAGTGACCATCTCCAACAAGAGAGAATCGAACCATCTCCCCTTGACATTCAATGGCATTACCATTGCTAAATCCCCCAACAATGTCCTGGGGGTCACCATTGACCAGAAACTTAACTGGACCAGCCATATAAATATTGTGGCTAACAGCACGCCAGAGGCTAGGAATTCTGCAGTGAGTAACTCACCTCCTGATTCCTCAAAGCCTGTCCACCATCTACCAGGCACAAGTCAGGAGTGTGATGGAATACTCTCCACTTGTCTTGATGAGTGTATCTTCAACAACACTCAAGAAGCTCGACACTATCCAGGACAAAGCAGCCCACTTGATCAGCACTCCATCCACACCTTCCATCACTGGCATAGAGTGGTAGCAATGTGTATTATCTACAAGATGCACTACAGCAGATCACCAAGGCTCCTTCGAAAGCATCTTCCAAACCAGTGACCTTTACCACCCACATGGATAACAGCAGCACATGGGGTGGCACAATGGCACAGTGGTTAGCACTGCAGCCTCACAGCTCCAGTGACCCAGGTTAGGTTCTGGATACTGCCTGTGCGGAGTTTGCAAGTTCTCCCTGTGACCGTGTGGGTTTCTGCTGGGTGCTCTGGTTTCCTCCCACAGCCAAAGACTTGCAGGTTGATAGGTAAATTGGCCATTGTAAATTGCCCCTAGTGTAGGTAGGTAGGTGGTAGGAGAATGGTGGGGATGTGGTAGGGAATATGGGATTAATGTAGGATTAGTATAAATGGGTGGTTGTTGGTCGGCACAGACTCGGTGGGCCGAAGGGCCTGTTTCAGTGCTGTATCTCTCTCTAACTCTGTGCATGGGAGCACCATTATCTGCAAGTTCCCTTCCAAGCCACACAGCATTCTGACTTGGAACTATATTGCTGTTTCTTCATTGTCACTGGGGCAAAATCCTGGAACTCCCTCCACAACAAAACTGTGGCTGTACCTGCATGGACTGCAGAAGTTTCAGAAAGTAGCTCAGCACCACCTTCATGAGGGCAATTAGGGATGGGCAACAAATGCTGCCCTAGCCAGCAACACCCACAATCCATGAGAGAATAAAAAAACTAATGGACCAATTCTTGAGATCAGTGTATTGTTTATTTATTTATTCTTTATTGAACCATGTTTTATTTTTAAACTCACTTATTGGAATCTGCTGTGGAATTAAATAGAAAGTTAGGAACTGTCAGAGTCAGAGAGAACCTTGGTGTGATACAATTGGACAGATTAAGCATCACTTCAATGTGGACTCATAACCAAAGTGCTGATTGCATCTGAATTTTCCTGCCTATTACATACTTTCATTTTGCATCTAAATATAGGAACTATGGCCTGGATTTTAGTCTGGAAGCACCTTCAGTCCGGTGTTGGGGTTGGGGAAGGAGGGTGTTGTGAATTTAGGACACTTGTAAGAACAGGTTTCCGAATGTCCTGTACATTTTAACTGCAAGGCTCCTTTAAATGTTTTTTTTTCAGTTTCCCACCCACAGGCAGTTTGATTGACAGGCTAGAAGCCTGCAGCACAAGGCCGCAGCCCAGGAAAGCACGTCGGAGTAGTGGGGAGGTGATCTCCTGATCGTGTGCAGGAGTTTGGAGGGGGTCCCCAATTGCACGGTGATTCAATGGAGGTCAGTGGTCTCTGACAGTAGTTAGGGGGAGCAGATGTTGATCAGAGAGGGTCCGATAGTGGTCGGGGGGGTGAGGGGGGAGGGGGTGGAGGATCTGTTGGTGGTTGGAGGAGTCTGATGGTGGCCTGCGCCGAGGTACTGACAGATCGCAGGGTTGGTGGTGGTTTACTAGGTAGCTTGTTGGGCCTGGAGGAAACATTCCTGCTCCTCCTGGCCCACAAACAGTGCTGTAAAGGCACTTACTTCATGGATTCAGCTAATCTCACCTCATTTCATCCACAACCAGGGAAACCCAGCCGGCATGAGTTAAAAATGGTATAACTATTGGAATGAAGGCAGACCGCCTCATTCAAATATTTAAATGACTAACCCACTTCTTGTAAGCAGATTGGTTGCCTGCCCCTCGTCCTGCCTCCATTAAAACCGGAAGTTATGGAGTATGAGGCAGGTTACGTTCCTGTTTCAGATTTTTAACATTAAACATCCCACCTGGCCCAAACCCACCCATTACTAGGGATTAACATTTTTCTCTGTGGGCTGAATTTCCTGGCCGCATGGAGATAGGGTTGGAGATGGGGGTCCAGGGATAAAAGGGGGGAGCCCCATCGGGACAGTTCCCAGCACATTCCCACTTCCAGGGCACTTGCCCAGGGTGAGCTAGGGCCAAGGCAATTAAAGCGACTACGACCTAGAAATTCTGGAACTCCCTTCGTAACATCACTGTTGGTGTACCTACATCCCAAGGGCTGCAGTAGTTCAGGAAGGCAACTCACCACCACCTTCTCAAGGGCAATTAGAGATGGGCAAAAAATGCAGGCCTATCCAGCAACGCCTACATCCCATGAACGAATAAAAAAACCTTTGAGGTCCTGCTGTCAATGTCTATCCTACTTCCTTAAACTCTGCCTGCAGGACCTCATCTCTCTTTCTGCCTATGTCATCCATGCCGATATGGACAATGACCTCTGACTGTTTACTCTCTTCTGAATTCTTTATTGGATTTATTAATGACCATCTCATATTTATGGCCTCTAGTTTTCAAATGCCCCACAAGGAGAAATATCTTCTCTATGTCTCCCTATCAGACCTTTCCTGAGCCTTAAAGACCACTATGAGGTCACCCTGTTCAAACTTTCCTGATAGTTATAAAATCGCAAACTCATCGTCCATGTATTAATTATGTTATTTCTATCTTGTCCTGCACTCTGAAATCAATAGAAATTTTAATAACACAAAACTGCTGAAAATCTGCAACTGACGATTGTTGCTGTAATGGGCTTTACAACTGTTAACAAAGAAACAAATTATGACTAATAATTAGAAAATGATCACTGATGCCATATTTCCCCACAGTTATTATTTTTTAAATCAATATTCCTCACCCAAACTAGAAAAGCTGATCTGAGCCTCGGTGAACCAAGTAGTTGTATCTTCATCTCCATTCCTTCATTCACCCACCCATTGATTGCTAGCCCCCATCCTATCACCTATACCCTGGTCTCATTCATTGACAACAAGAAAACAGAAAGACTTGCATTTGTACAGAGCCATTCATGACTTCAGGATATCTCAAAGCGCTTTACAGCCAATGAAGTAATATTGAAGTGTAGTCACTGCTGTAATCTAGGAAACCTAGCAGCCATTTTGTGCACTACAAGTTCCCACAAACTGCAATGTGATAAGGACCAGATAATCTGTGTCAGTGATGTTGATTGATGCCTAAGTATTAACCACACCTGGCTCTTCTTTGAAACAGTCCCATGGAATCTTTTACATCCACTGGAGAAGGGAGACAGGGCCTCAGTTTAACCTCTCATCCCAAAGATGCAGCACTCCCTGAAAGTTGCTACCCAGGTTAATAGGGCTGTTAAGAAGGCATATGGTGTGTTAGCTTTTATTACTAGGGGGATCGAGTTTCGGAGCCACGAGGTCATGCTGCAGCTGTACAAAACTCTGGTGAGACCGCACCTGGAGTATTGCGTGCAGTTCTGGTCACCGCATTATAGGAAGGATGTGGAAGCTTTGGAAAGGGTGCAGAGGAGATTTACTAGGATGTTGCCTGGTATGGAGGGAAGGTCTTACGAGGAAAGGCTGAGGGACTTGAGGTTGTTTTCGTTGGAGAGAAGGAGGAGGAGAGGTGACTTAATAGAGACATATAAGATAATCAGAGGGTTAGATAGGGTGGATGGTGAGAGTCTTTTTCCTCGGATGGTGATGGCAAACACGAGGGGACATAGCTTTAAGTTGAGGGGTGATAGATATAGGACAGATGTTAGAGGTAGTTTCTTTACTCAGAGAGTAGTAGGGGCGTGGAACGCCCTGCCTGCAACATTAGTAGACTCGCCAACTTTAAGGGCATTTATGTGGTCATTGGATAGACATATGGATGAAAATGGAATAGTGTAGGTCAGATGGTTTCACAGGTCGGCGCAACATCGAGGGCCGAAGGGCCTGTACTGCGCTGTAATGTTCTAATTCTAAGTACTACTTTGAAGTGTCAGCCTAGATTACATGCTCAAGTCTCGAAACCCACAACCTTCTGACTCAGAGACAAGAGTGCTACCACTGAGCCAAGACTTGACACAGGGATTGAGTGATAACAATTGAAAATGCTGGAAATGCTCAGCATGACCAAATGGCCTGTTTCTTTGCTGCTAACCAGGTCTGCCATCATCTGTGGAGCAAGAAACAGGGTGAATGTTTTGGGACGATGAAGTTCTGATGAAGGGTCATCAACCTAAAACCTTAGTCTGAATTTTCCTGCTCGTGTGCTGATCCCAACATCTGGATGAAATCCGGTTTGGGAACCCGGAAGAGCGAATGGCAGGATGTCGTACACGATCTTCCTAGAGGCAGCCAATTAGGAAGCAGCCTCCGGGAGCCCCGTCCAATTAGGGACGGCTGCTAGGTTCCAGTGTTGGGCGGTCCAATCAGCACGGCTTGTAGAGATGACCACTGGCCAATTTTGCAGTCTGGGTGATTCCTGGCCCTCAGGAGGAGTGAAAGTTGCATCATGGCGGCACCTTCAGTGGGAGGGAAGTGACTGCCATTGAAGCAGGGGAAGCATTAGCAGAGACATCAGTCTCCATGAAGTGGCTGCAAGGGCTCCTGCTGCCTGTGGATATATCCCTTTTGTGAATTGTTGGCAAATAAATATAAACCCTACAGAAACCCTCAACTGAGCTGCAGCTCGGACCTCCCACTGCAATCTATTGCCGGGCTCCTGACAACTCGTGCATCCCAGGGAAAATCTCTTGCTGCCTGTGAAATTGCAGATAAGTGGCTCATTACCAGCCTTAATTGGCTTCTCACCACTGCTGGGCGGGTTGCAGTCAAACCCGCAGGCCCGCCTCTGGGAATGTTGCCTGGAGGTGGGACAGCATCAGGAGCCATCCCGACAGGGTTTCCACTGCTTTCCCAGAGCCCCCGACTCCAAATCTTTCTCCACTTAGCCAGGAAAATTCAGCCAGTTAACTCTCTTTCTCTCTCCACAGATGCTACCAGATGTGCTGAGTATTTCCAGCATTTTCTGTTTTTACTTCAGACTGCCAGCATCTGCAGTACTTTACGCATCTAACAGGAATTGAGAGAGATTTAGAGCCAGCAATCAACGAGTGAATCAGGGGATGGAGAAAAATTCTGCAACTGTTTGGTTCACAGATGATTTTAAATACACAGGCTTGTCCCTTTGTTAAAATAGCAAACAAACAGTCCAGGTTAGCAGCTAAATCGTACAACCATACTACAGACCCCAGACTACCTAGAAGCAACATTGTGGGAGATAAGATGGTAAATAATATTTTCAATTAGGTAGCACCTTTCTAATCTAGACGTCTCAAAGCATTTCACACAATTTGAAGTATAGACTCAACTACTCCAGTGCTTTCCTGACCAGCTTGCCGCCTTACAGCTTCTGTAATCTTGATCTCATTCAAAACTCAGTTGGTCAAATCCTAACTCGCAGCAAGTCCAACTCATCCATTATTCTGTGCTCACTGATTCAGTCTGGAAGCACTTTGATTTTAAAATTCTCATCCTTGTGTTCAAATCCCAAAATGGCCTAGACCCTCCCTATCTTTTGTCACCTCCTCTAGCCCTAAAACCCTCCAAGAACTCAGGTTTCTTGATTTCCTTTGCTCAACGATTTGTTAGTTAGTTAGTTAGTTAGAGATACAGCACTGAAACAGGCCCTTCAGCCCACCGAGTCTGTGCCGACCATCAACCACCCATTTATACTAATCCTACACTAATCCCATATTCCTACCACATCCCCACCTGTCACTATATTTCCCTACCACCTACCTATACTAGGGGCAATTGCTAATGGCCAATTTACCTATCAACCTGCAAGTCTTTTGGCTTGTGGGAGGAAACCGGAGCACCCGGACGAAACCCACGCAGACACAGGGAGAACTTGCAAACTCCACACAGGCAGTACCCAGAATTGAACCTGGGTCGCTGGAGCTGTGAGGCTGCGGTGCTAACCACTGCGCCACTGTGCCGCCCATAAGCTCTGGATTTCCCTCCCTAAACCTCCCTGCTCACCACCTCTCTCTCATCCTTTAAGTCACTTCTTAAAAGCCATCACTTTGACCAAGAATTTGGCCACTTGTCCTAATGTGGTTGGGTGTCAAATGTTATCCGATAATATTTGTGTGAAGCGCCTTGGGATGTTTTACTATTTTTGCAAATTGTTGTTTGTTTTTCAATTGAGAACCTTGCAAACGTCATGGAGAAAATGGTCTACCAGCCGGGTTTACATTCAAATCTAGCTCCCAGACTCTGTTCCACGATGCTCCCTTCCAATGTTTTGTCTGGATTAATGTATCACTTAATTTAGTTACAGTTTCGAGATAATAGGGCACCTCACCCAAGGTATTACACACAAAGCCAGGCAAAGGCAGCTAAGTACCAGTTCTTTCAGGTCTTATTTCTTGAGGGCGACTAAGGTTAACTGGAAAATTCTGATTGGCACTTATCTGCCTTTCTTGTAAGCTTTTTTCCAATGCCCTATTTCCTTGACAAACCTGAAGAAAGCATAATGAATGTCACATCATTTCCAGGGATGGAGCAATGGTCCCTATCGCTGTGAGATAGGGGAAAAAGTAAATCATAATTCCATGCATTTTCACCACTTGAGAAGATTTTGTTCCTAAAATTAAAAAGAGTCAAGTTGTAATTATTCCTTCAAGCACTATGTTCCACTTTATCGTGCTGCGACGTTGCACTGGGAATGTGCTCCCATTGATCCTGTGCTGCACCAAATATGCCGCAGTGAAATTCTTTCCACCATGCCCAGCTCTGCCTCAGGAATCTGCCTGAGGTATGTAAAAAGCCTTGACGTTGGGCTCCTCCTGAGTGACTGGGTAGAAATTTTGCACTCACTCCCTATCCACCTGCTCCTTGGCCCTCCCGAGGTAATTCAGGGCCCAATTTGTTTGCTTTATCATTTGCTGCTGCAACATTAAATTCCCAGCAACTTCATCAATCTCAATGTGTTACCAGCCTTTGTGAGCTCGAACATTAAAATGACAGGACTGGAGATGTTAAGAGAAGTTAAAGAGATAGATTTGTTAAAGAACTACTGATACTTAACAATACAGGAAAACGTTGGTCAGACAGGGTCTGGACATGTGTATAATTTAGATTTTTAGTGGTTTTAGATCCTTTCACCAATATGATATTCTTTGTTTTCGCTGTCTTGTTCAACATCATGGTAGAAAGAGCAAGAACATTATGAGGTCTAAATTCAGTCTCACTGACATCACTTTACAAGCGTAAATCAGATACAACAAAGACAAACGTGGAAGTGGGAAGGCCCAATCGGGCCTCAGTGATATTCTTCACAACCTACTTTTATGCTGTCCTGGTGCCCACCTGCAACGACGGCAGTCCTGGTTTCAATAGAGAAATGAGGGCCTATAAGTGTTTCAAGACCCATTCGCAAAATTCGTCTGCCCGCAGCAGAGCAGGCCCCAGGCCAGATCGACAAGTGGCCAACAAACAGGTTCTTAAAGGGACCACTGGAGGCCGCCAATATAATTGTAAGTAACTTTTTTATACTTACCTTGATGTGTAGTGTGGAGATACAACACTGCTGTGGGACACTGCCTACCCACGCTCAGTCCCCCACCCTCAAACCCAAGACTTAGTTTAGAGCTGTTGCTGGCAGGATAAGTTGCTTAAATTGGATTGGGCCATGGAGCTGAGTTGTTTCTAGAGGCACAACAGATAGCAGCAGTTTGCCCAGACTATTACATTGAGGCCCAAGGGTGAATTGAGGATGGTCCTCGAGGCTCCCGATTCTGTGCTGTCAGTTATGTGCCTTAAAACGACCATATTGAATTGAGCACCCTATGCATTAAGGGTAGACCAGGAACATTCAATCAATGTTATGTTTTAACTTAGGATGTATCCACCAATGAGGTGCTAAGTACAGCTTTTTCCAAACCTACAGGCTCAGGAAGTTCAAACAAACTAATCAGTAAGGAATAGTCAGAGAGTCATAGAGTCATTTACAGCACAGGAGGCCGCCATTCGGCCCATCAAGTCCATGCCGGCCCTCCATGGGGCTATGCAGTCAGTCCCACTACCCCCACTCAATCCCTATAGCCCTGCAGGTCTATTTCCTTCAAGTGCCCATCCAAATGCCTTTAGAAATCATTGATTGTCTCCACATCCACCACCCTCGTGGGCAGCAAGTTCCAGGTCATTACCACTCGCTGCGTAAAAAAGTTCTTCCTCAAAGTCCCCCTGCGTCTCTTGCCCAAATCCTTCAATCTGTGTCCCCTAGTCCTTGTACCATCAGTTAATGGGAAAATGTTTTCCTTGTCTAACTTATCGAAGCCTATCATAATCGTGTACACCTCTATCAAATCTCCCCTCAATCTCCTTTGCTTCAGGGACAACAACCCAGCTTTTCCAACTAACCTTGTAGCTAAAATTCCCCCATCTCTGGAACCATTCTGGTAAATTTCCTCTGCACCCTCTTAAGGACCCTCACATCCTTCCTAAAGTGTGGTGACCAGAACTGGATGCAATGCTCTAGGTGGGGCCTAACCAGAGCTTAATAAAGGTTCAGCATAACTTCCCTGCTTTTGTACTCTATGCCTCTATTTATGAAGCACAAGATCCCATATTCTTTGCTAACCACTCTTTCAATTTGTCTTGCCACCTTGAAAGATTGATGCACGTGCACCCCCAGGTCCCTCTGTTCCTGCACTCTTTGAAACCGTACCATTAAATCTATATTGCCTCACCCTATCCCTTCTCCAAAATGCATCACCTCACACTTGTGTATATTAAATTCTATCTGCCACTTGTCTTCCCATTCTGCTAGCCTATCTATATTCTGTTGCAGGTGATTCATATCATCCTCGTTGTTTATCAGTCCTCCAAGTTTGGTATCATTGGCAAATTTTGAGATTCTACTCTGTATTCCAAGATCCAAGTCATTTATAGATAGCAAAAAAGCAGTGATCCTAACACTGACCCTTAGGGAACACCACTACCTCCTTTCCTCCAGTCTGAAAAACAACCATTTACCACGACTCACTGTTTTCTGTCCTTAAACCAATTTTTTTTACCCAATTGGAGATTGACTCTCCTATTCCATGAGCCTTAATTTTGTTAACCAGCCTTTTATGTGGTACTTTGTCAAACACTTTCTTAAAATCCATATAGACAACATCCACCACATTCTCTTCATCAACCTTCTCTGTTACTTCATCAAAAAATTCAATTAGATTAGTCAAGCATGATCTGCCTTTTACAAATCCATGTTGACTATCCTTAATTAACTCAAACCCCACCAAGTGTCTGCTGATTTTTTTCCCTGATTATTGTTTCTAAAACCTCACCCACCACTGATGTTAAACTAACTGGCTTGTAGTTGCTCGGACTGTCCTTACACCCTTTCTTGAATAAGGGTGTCACATTTGCCACTCTCCAGTCTTCTGGCACCTCCCCATATCTGGGGAAGATTGGAAGATTATGGCAAGCCTTCCACTATCTCCACCCCCACTTCCTTTAGCAACCTGGGATGCAAACCATCGGACCAGGTGACTTATCTACCCTCGGCAAAGCCAGCCTTTCCAGTATATCCTCCCTCTCAATGTTTATCCTATCCATTGCCTCTACTCTCTCCGCTTCTAACAATATTTTGTCAGATTCCTCTTCCTTAGTAAACACTGATACAAAGTACTCATTAAGTATTCTAGCTTTGCCCTGTGCAACTAAGTGTATATTACCCTCTTTGTCCCGAATAGGCCCCCTCCAATTCTTAATACCCGCTTACTATTTATATGCTGATAAAAGATTTTTGGGTTCTCTTTTATGTTGACTGCCATTCTATTCTCATATTTTCTCTTTGCCAGTCTTGTTTTCCTTTTCATCTCCCATAGAACCATAAAAAAATTATGGCACTGAAGGAGGCCATTCAGCCCGTCGTGTCTGTGCTGGCCGAAAAAACTAGCCGCCCAATCTAACCCTACCTTCCAGCACCTGGTCCGTAGTCTTGCATGTTACATCACTTCAGGTGCATGTCCAGGTACCTGTTAGAAGAGTTGAGGGTTTCTGCCTCCACCACTGTTTCTGGCAGTTAATTCTAGATACCCACCATCCTCTGGGTGAAAAATGTTTCCTCATGTCCCCTCTAATCCTTCTACCAATCACCTTAAATCTTAAGTCCCCTCGTAACTTAATTAATTTTGCCTGATTTTCACTTGAAGTATTCACCTGACATGCATCATACACCAACTTTTTTATTTCATCATAATCTCTATCTCCGTTATCATGCAAGGAGCCCTGTTTTTGGTTCCGCTACTTTTTCCTTTGTTGGACTGTCCCTAGCCTGTACCTGAAGCATTGCTTCCTTAAGAATAACCCATTGTTCCATTACAGTTTTTCCTGTTAGTCTTTGGTTCCATTTTATCTTAGCTAGATCCCCTCTCATAGCCCTCTTCCTATCTAGTTGTTCTACCTTATATCGTTCCTTGCTTTTCTGCATTACAAGTCTAAACCTTATGATACTATGATCACTCTTACCCAAGTGCTCCCCCCACTTGGTCCACTTGGCCCACCTCACTTCTTAGCACCAGATCCAGCAATGCCTCCTTTCATGTTGGGCCAAGGAAGTTCTTCTGAACACATTTCAGAAATTCCTCCCCCTCCTTTCCCTTTACTCTAACATTATCCCAATCGATATTTGGGTAATTAAAGTCCCCCAGTATCACCACTCTATAGTTCTTGCACATCTCTGTGATTTCCCTGCAGATTTTCTCCTCTCTCTCTCTCACTATTTGGAGGCCTATAGAATATCCTTAATAGTGTGATCATACCCTTTTTTCTTCTCAACTCTAACTAAAGGGATTCTGACCTTGCCCCCTCAAGGACATCCCCTCTTTCCCACACTACAATATCTTCCCTAATCAGCACTGCCACCCCACCTCCCTTTTTTTCTTCTCAATCTTTTCTGAACACTTATATCCTTGTATATTAAGCACCCTGTCCTCGCCATTTTTCAGCCATGTTTCGTTATTGCCACGACATCAAATTCCCATACTGCTGTTTGTGCTTGTAGCTCACCAACCTTATTCACCACACTTTGCACATTTACATACTTGCATTTTAATCCTGTCTCAGTCTGCTTCTATTTAATATGGAACTACTCCCTTCTCTGGTACTGTCCAACAATCTCACATTTTGCACCTTATTCCTCTTTTCTACTTCTATATGCTGGTGCTCATCCCCCTGCCAATTTAGTTTAAACCCTCCCCAAACACACGAGTGAACATCTTTGCGAGGTCCCAATCCTGTTGAGGTGCAACCCATCCCTTTTTAATAGATGCCTTCTGCCTCAGAACTGGTCCCAATACCCCAAGGATCTGAAGCCCTCCCTCCTGTACTATGCTTCAAGCCACACATTGACACTCCCTATCACCTATTTGTACTCTCACGAGCATGTGGCACTGGGAGTAATCCAGAGATTACTACCATCGAGGTCCTACTCTTTAACTTCCTCCCTAGCTCCTGAAAATCTGACCAAAGGACTGAAATACTTGCTGTGTCGTTGGCACCAACGTGTACCACAAATTCTGGCTCACTCCCTTTCCCCTGCAGAATATCCTGCACACTCTCTGTAATGTCTTTTACCCCGGCATCAGGGAAGCAACACACCAAGTGGGACTCATGGTGATGACCACAGAAATGCTTGTCTGTCCCCCTGACTATGGAATCTCCTCTAACCACTGTGTTTCTACACTTTGCTGCTCCCTCCTGTACAGTCCATTGCCCATTGGCACCATTATCTAGACTGCTCTTTTTCAGAGTATCGTCAGTCCCAACAGTCTCCAATGCTGAGTCCCTGTATGAGAGTGTCACATACCCCAAAGACTCCTGCACCTCCTACCTCTTCCTAGTCTTCCGGATGGCCACCCACCTAGTATCCTGAACTCTTACCTCCTGTGGGGTGACCACCTCCTGGAAAGCACGATCCAGGAAACTCTCCTGTTCCCTGAAGTTCCACAGTGGTTCCAGCTATTCCTCAAGCTTGGAAATCCTGAGCTCAAGTTGAAGCAACTGGAGACACTTCCTATACACGTGGTCACCCAAGACACCTGTCCCAGCTCAGAATTTGTACACTTGCCCTAGTTTCAAGAGAAAACAAGAAATACTCACCAACCAATCACTTACGTGATTTTCTGTGAAGTCATCCTTTGAATTTTTTTCCGAACCCTGTCAATTCACTCTGTCTCCTCCCCAGAACTCTGTTATCCTGCCTTGCTGTGCCCTCACTCTCTGCCTCTTCTCTGTTATCCCCGTCACCGGTCTCACTGTGCTCTTGCTCTCTGCTGCTCCTCTGTTATCCTGTCCGCCAGTATCGCTGTGCTCTCACTCTCTGCCACTCCTCTGTTATCCCTATCGCTGGTCTCACTGTGCTCTCACTCTCAGCTGCTGCTCTTTTATCACTGCCGCCCGTCTTGCTGTGCTCCCGCTCTCTATAGTTACTCTTTTTATCCTGCTGCCAGTCTCAATGTGCTCTCGCTCTCTGCCTCTCCTCTGTTATCCTGCCTGCCAGTCTCGCTGTCCTCTCACTCTCTGTCGCTGTTGTGTTATGAATAGAAGCACCGATAGGAAATGGGCTGACTGGGATTTGAAGACAGGATTGTCAAAGTTTAAAATGGGGACCTCATGTGACCTAGAGGCCATGGTTTGGAAGCCCTGGTGGGAGATGCGTTACAGAAGGAACAGTAATGATGGCCTTTTCTCGTTACACCAAGACTGTAATTGCACCATGCGATTTAAGCAAAAAGCACGTTTGGATGTAATTCTGTTTCTGTTTTAGTGGAGTATTAAAACTTTATGTTCTAAAGAGTTAATGTTTCCTTTTAAACAGCAGATGGAGGAATTTCAGATGATTACTAGTCGATCGCCTGTGAAATTGCACAGCAGGAGTGAAGATCATGTGTGCTTTCAGCTATGACAGAACTGAAGAGAATAATTAGACCAGGGCACACACATATTATTCAGTCCCCATTTTAATGTCCTGATTTTTAGATAATGCTTTGATTTAATTTGTCTTTCAGGTGAGACATCAAACCATACTTCTGTCTCCTCTCTCTGATGGAGATAAAAGATCCCATGGCACTATTCCAATAAAGAGCAGGAAAATTCTACCCAGTGTCCTGACTAATATTTAACCCACAGCCAAAATAGATTATCTGGTCATTATCGCATTCTTTTTTGTGGAACCTAGTTACAGCTTTTCCTGCATTATAACAGTGACTACATTTCCAAAGTACTTCATTGGCTGTGAAGCACTTTGGGACATCCTGAGGTTGGGAAAGGAGCTATATAAATGCAGTTCTTTCTTTTACATCTTCAGTGCATTCTCTTATATGGAAGGATGGAAACAGATGGCTGGTGGGAGTGCAGACAGTGGCATTAAGAATTGGCTTTGCTTGTTTTGTGAGTTCTCCCTCTCAGGTACACCGTATGCTCAACAGAAGATAGAAATATGGTGCAAAATAGAGAACCTGCCTCAAATGTGCAGCTAAATTGAAGTTTAAAAGAACGGTTCCAAGGATGAGTGAATAGTCGAGAGAAGCTGGGGTTGTTCTCCTTGGAGCCAAGAAGGCTAAGAGGAGATTTGATAGAGGTGTTTAAAATTATGAACGATTTAGATAAAGTAAATAAAGAGAAACGTTCCCAATGGCTGAAGGGTCAATAACCAGAGGGTAGAATTTTAAGGCAATTGGCAAAAAAACCAGAGGTGACATGAAGAAAAACTTCTTTACACAATGATTGGTTAGGTTTTGCTGATAGGGTGATGGATACAGATTCAACAGTAGCCTTCAAAAGGAAATTGGGTAAATACTTGAAGGAGAAAAAAAAATACAGGAATATGGGGAAAGAGCGGGGTGATAGGACTGGTTTCATTGCTCTTCGAAAAAGCTGGAGCAGACTTGATGGGCCAAATGGCCTCCTTCTGTGCTCTACTATTCTTTGATTCTATGAGATGCCATCTTTCCTGTGGAGGCTTTAGGTTGTCAAAGTTCAAAGTGTTTTTTAATGTTATTTTCCAGGACACTGGGGCAAGAATTCATGCAGCGTTCTTATACCATAGGTTTTGTGATATTCGCCAGAGGCTGCCTGCAAATCATACCCTGCTTTCATTTTTAGCAACTACGATATGCGGAGCTAGTCAGTCACTCGCGGGCCTCAGAAACATGCCACACAGTCTGGCCAGTTGTGGGCTTTCTAGCTCAGGAGAATATGTCCCAAAGTACTTTATGTAGAATGAAATGCATTGTACAGTTACTGTTGCACACGGCAAGGTCCCACAAATAGCAAGACCAGTTCATCAATGTTCTTTTTTTGGATGGTTTTGGTTAAGGGAGAAAAGTTATCTAGACACCAGCAGAACTCTCAGCTCTTCAAATAGTACCACTAGAAACTTTAACATCCACCAGAATCACAGGCAGTCGGAGCCTTGGTTTAATATCTCATCTGAAAGACAACATCTCCCACAGTGCAGAACCCACAACCTTTGAACTTCGAGGCAATAGTGTTCCCAACTGAGGCACTTAGAAACTGAGAAAATAAAGATTTTCATTTATATAGCACAGAATCTGAAATTAACTTGTTACCTTCCTGATCATATAGCTCAGTTACACAATGACCAGCCTGTTTAGTCACTAATCACCTGTCTCTTTTGGCAATAATATATGGAAGTCTTTTTTTGTTTCACAGGATGTGGGTGTCACTAGCAAATCCAGCATTCATTGCCCATCCCGAATTGCCCTTGAAAAAGTGCCGATGAGCTGCCTTATTGAACTCAACTGAGTGGCTTTCCAGGCCATTTCAGAGTCACATATAGGCCAGACCAGGTAAGGGTGGCAGATTTCCTTCCCTGAAGGGCATTGGTGAACTAGGTCGGTTTTTAAAAACAATCCAATAGATTTGTTGTCACCTTTACTAATACTAGCTTTTTATTCCAAATTTATTTAATTGTGGTGGGATTTGAATTCATGTCTCTGGGCCATTAGTATAGGCCTCTGGATTACAGGTTCAATAACATAACCACTATGTGACCATACCTTTCAGAGTGTCCATCAGTCAAAGGTCTGAACAAAAAAATTAGCTGTCATTTCATTTTGAGGTCAATTACAATTTACATGCTACTAGTGAAGGAAGTTTGTGACTGATCTGCAGCCAAAAGGTTACAAACGCTTAGCAATCAGTAGACTTCTCTGATCAACAGCAATTAAACTCCAAGTGACCTTTGACATGCCTATTTTGACAATTGAACTTTGAGACCTGAAAGGAACAGGCCATCTTTAACACAGCTCCACCTCAGCAATAAATACTTTGTGCCTTACATAGCATGATGCGCCTGTTATGATAAAACAATATTTCATCAAACTTACCATGAGCAATCTGTCACGATATCTGCTAGATTATTAAATAAATGTTGACTACAGTTTTGAGACTCCACAAATAATTGACCATGGGCTTTCACAAGTGATCAGTTTTATGATAAATACTCAAATGCCGAGGGAAATTATTGAATACGCAGAGTATTATAAACTATGGGTTATGGTTAGTCTTACAGCTTGTAGTCAGTGCTTCCTTTATGAAACCCTTGGGTGTACCCTGTGTTTTGTGACTTCAATGGTCAATAGTCTTTATTCTATTGTCTGATTAATTCACTTGCTGTAGGATTATTGACTATTTACATCTATTAGGGGACAATAAAGACAAAGGTTCTCACTCAGGATAGGTCTTCGGCCAAGCACGTTGAGAGTTTACGCTGAGGGTCTAAATAGCCGACTGGCGATATATACTTAAAGGTGGTGCAGCACTGTATTTATCTGCCCAGTCAATTTTTTTGTTTCAAATTATCATTTTTTTCCCCTTCCTGAAAAAAACATTTTGTCTTTACTAAACACAGCCCTCTGCCAGCCTCCCTTTCTCTCCAAAGTCCTTTAATGTGTGGTCACTCCTAGTTGAATCCCTCAAGTGTTCTTCTGTAGCTAGGGCTAAGGCAGACGGTTTGAAAAATTGCATTTACTTCCGAACATCATCAACAGGCCTGTCTCCTAGAGTTGGAGGGAACGTTAATAGCTGGCTGTGCTCGATACCAAGACTGGGTGTTTGAAATTGCACAGCATTTCGCTAACCAGCACCAAAATCCCTCGCTTTGACAGGTGGAAGAAAATCTGGTAAAACTTGCATCAGCATAACATTTTGAATGAAATTTGCAATGATACATGGCATCCTCTCACACTGAGACATCTCAAAGTGTTGTGCAAGTTACATTTTTGACCACCGCAGCTTGTGCGTAGTCAAACTTTGATGAGCCAGCCCACCAGCGATGACTATCACTACGGATATAGCGACTTTATGATGCCGTGTGCTTTGTTGCCCCTGCTAGGGAAGAAAATAAAACTAAATCTACATCTGCTCTCTGAAATCTTTGGCTTTTTGTTCCTGTCGATTTGGCAAATTTCAATGAGTCTCAGTTAGACTGAGAAGGAATGATTACGTATTATGTAATTGGGCCCAGAGAGCGATGAAGAGACAGCTCGCAAAGTAACAGAGCAGTGAGTGAGGTTTATAGCTCGTATCGTTAAAGGTAGGAGTGAGAGCAATCCCAGGCATCCAAGGAGAGTAATATAATATCTTTGCTAACAAGTTTTCCAATTTGCATTTTACACATTTGAACAATGCATGCTAACTGTTAATTCTGTCAGTAATTAATGGCCAGCGCTGCAGCTTTAAAGTTCAACTAAAATCAAAGTAATTCTGGATACTTGCCAACTCCCCTGATCCTACTGTTGGGTCTTTACTGAATACTTCAACTTATTTTCTATCCACTGGAGACCTGTAATCTTCACCAAAAATAAAGCTTAAGTGATGTTGTCAACTAACCTGTATTAAATTACAGTGGAAAAGCTCTCCATAGGATTGATGGTTAATTGCAACTTAATTAGCATAATTATGCATGCTAATAGCATCTCAAATGAACAGTACTTACCATGAGGTTTTAAACTTATTAACACAGGCAGATTAAAACATCATTTTTCATGTTTAAACATGCTATAATTGTAGCTTGAAAGTGATATTTCATTATACAATTTTTTTGGGGTTAAACCATCATTTATAAAAATCGGCATTTTCATTCTAGAATATTTCTCCACTGACTGACACCCACCATTGAGTGCTACATGGAATTGGTTATCCACTCTATTCCCAGTTAATAGGTACCTTGTTAAATGAAAATGCTAGTTTAAAGAGTACACTTGGCAGTAATGTATTGCAATCATTCTTAAAAAGAATGGTGGATAAAATGGGAAATTCTCAAGAACGTTTTCTCAACTGAAATATCACAAACTAGTGACTTACAATATGTTATTAAGGCAGATCATTGAGAAGTAGGAAGAATGGGGAATTAATTAGCAAGGGAACATAAGAAAATGATTGGTGCTGATCCAACGATAAATTTGGCAAAAGCATGCAAACTGCAGATATTGGGAATCTGAAATAAAAGCAGGATGTGCTGGAAACACTCAGTAGTTCAGGCAGCATCTGTGGAGAGAGAAACAGAGTTAATGCTTCATGTTGATGAGGATTTTAGCAATACATTTGACAGCTGTACTGGAGCAACAAAATATTTCACTGAATGAATTGAATATCAAATCACCGGCATCTCTGGGAGCTGTGGGAGGTTCCTGGCTGACAGGTGATGTTTGCTTGTCAGCACTTTTTCAAAGAATTAGACTTACAGGCAATTTTGACTTAGGTGCTAAATAGCAGAATGTGGCAGAGCAGATCACCTGTCTGTGGTCCTTTGCAGTGTAAACCAGAGGAGTGACATTATTTTCCATGAGCTTGTTTTTTTTGTTGTTGTAAGGATGCAGTGGTGATGGTGGAGAGGTGGGGGTGTAGAATCAAAGATCTGGTAAGATCTCAAGCTCCTCTTGTCCTGAGCAAGGGAATTATTTCTAAAATCCCATGACTTAACCCAAACCTTTAACCGCTAAGCTGTTGCTATGATCTGGAATATATTGCCTGAAAAGGTGGTGGAAGCAGATTTAATGTAACTTTGAAAAGGTAATTAGATATCTAATTAAAAAGGGGGAAAAAACGTGCAAGGCTGTGAGAAAGGAGCAGGGGAGTGGAACAAATTAGTAGCTGTTTCTGACAGTTGGCACAGACATGATGGGCCGAATGGCCGTCTTTATGCTGCATGATGCTATGATTCTATCAATATATGTTGGGATATGAAATAGTACTTTTAAAATAACATAAATCTCTCTCTCTGAAAGAAATCTAAATATGTTTCCCTTTCGAAAAAAAGACTGTGAAGAATTCATAAATATTTATTTTGCATGTTTTCAGTGGCTCAATTGCATTTGAAACAGGAGGTGACATCAGCAACCAAGCAGACTTCAAGCTGCTGCTACCAGCAGTGTCACTCAAGCTCCCTCACGAGTGGTGCCATCTCGTGTAAAACTGATCTTTCGGACTTTCTAGCTTTAACAAACTGTTGCAAGCTTACTTTTGAGTTTCAGTTGGCTGAACAAAAGCCACATGTGGGGTGCTGATGCCTTTCCTGTTTCCAGTTTTTATGGGTCAGTTTAGTCCAGGACAGGAGACACATGTACTACCGAGCCTGCAAACCACACTTTCCAAAAGAATGGTACATTACATAAAATTGACAGCACCAGAAGGAGGCCTTACGGCCAAACTGGCCAATGTTAGTGTTTATGCTGTATGTGAGCCACCTCCCAACCTACTTCATCCAACCCCTATCAGCATAATCTCTATTCCTCTGTCCCTCATGCACTTACCTAGCTTCCCTTAAGTGCATTCTGAATCTCATTAATACAGATTGGGCATAAGTTCATTTTTTTTAAAATCAATTTTGATCCAATTAAGGTTGAAATTTTCCCTTGTACTAATCCCTAGTCATAACCCCATATTCTGTTCAACAGTTTTGCTTTAAATGGAATAAAATACAGGCTCATTTAAGCAGATCTGCTAACTGGAAAAGGCCTTAGATACCCCCATTTACTGTATTTACGTTGTCAGGTGCATTGAGTGCCTTCAGCAGCAGTGCAGCAAGATTTGTGCATCTGCAGATGTTCAAAAGCATTGATTACAACTTTATAGTTCGGACGAAAGAGCTGACCTGATTCTGCTTGCTAAGATGATTGAGAAACAAATTGCACCAAGAGGAGCCTGCAGTAACAGAAGGGATCTGGTGAGTTTTAAATATTGTCCTACACCACATCCTGAACACTTGTACAGCAGAAAACTCAAACTTACAATTAGAATTTTTTTTCTGCTGTACAATATTCAAGTGTTAAGAGCTGAATTGACTGCATGAAAATCAGATTTAAATGCAAAACTGACTGCAACTTAGCAGCAAACTTGACAGTCCCGCTTCAACTTAGAATCATAGGATGATGTAGTTATTTAGCTCTTCATGCCAGTGCTGGTTCTTTGCAAGAGGTATCTAATTAGGATGTTTCTCCTAGCTGGTGAGTCTAGAACTAGGGGTCATAGTGTCGGGATAATGGGTGAGCCATGTGGGACTGAGAGGAGGAGAAATTTCTTCACTCAGAGGATGGAATTCTCTGCCCCAGAGGGCTGCAGATACTCAGTTGTTCAGTAATGTTATGAAAGTGCTTCAATTTTTAAAATATTTTTTGAGGAGTCATGTTTAAAAATTGTGGAAATTGATTCATTTGAAAGACTGAAGAGATTCCATAGGTGCTGGACTTAGGTTTTTTTTTTCAAAAAAAGTCACTGGAAAGACTTGGGACTTGGTTTAAAAACAAACCCTTACTAGAATTCGCATCTCTTAATCCAAGTAAACAGCAGGAGCCTTGATGACTATGGGAGTTGTTTACAGAGAAGGGACATGTGAAGATTTATGGTAGCCAAGAGTTGGTTTCGTTTTTGGATATTGTTTTGAATCAGCTGGGGACAAGCCTGCTAAGAGAAAAACTACCAGCTCATCATTTTTCCAGCTCTTTGAGAAACCCTGAGAATCCAGTGTGATAGCTGAAACTCCTGATGCAGTGATTCTCCTGGAAAGCCTGCCAGACTAATCCTCGAAATTGCCTGTAGAGAACTGCTCCAAAAAGATCCCAGTGACAGCCGTCTACAGGTATCTGGTTGCCAGACCAAAGAGACAGCTGAGAACATATCATATCTTATTCTTTTTCTTCAAGAATTAACAAGTATTTGACCAAAGTGTATTATTTTTGTATTATTTTGCAAAATGAATCTCTGCAGAGAAAACATCTTTATTTTTTTTCTTTATCTGGTGTGTGCGCGTGTGTGTTGGGTTTATTTTAGAAGGGTATATATTTATACTTTTATATTTCAACCTGTGTGTTAATAAGCTGTGCATCTTTATTGAATGAGTCTTGTTTTATAATATATTAATTTTATTGTTTATTAAAGAAACCTGGTTGGTGGATTTTATTCTGAAACTAAAATAGATAAAGTATATAATTGGCCATATCAGTAATTGGGTAAAATATTTAAATATATGTTGTGACCCATGGAGAAGTGGAACTCGAGAAAGATAGTGCATTTCTCCAGCCTCAGTAACAGGACACTAGGGGAATCAAGGGTTAGGGAAAAGAAAGATAATTGGAGTTGAGGTAGAAGATCAGCCATGATCTTACAGCATGGCTGAGCAGGAACGAGGGGCCGTATGGCCTACATGCTTACTTCTACCTTTATGTTCATATGTAGTTCTACCCTTTCCTCACAGCCTTTCAACCAAATGACTAATTACTGAGTTATAGACAATCTGGCTCCACTGGGAAAAAAACTTAAATTCGCATTTGGAAACCAAAACAGAGCAAAATAAAGAAACAGGATAATGAGTGTTTTGTTTACTTTTCTCACTACTGAACATAAATGTACCAATTACTCAAATGGGATTGGTAAACTCAAAGGGAGATTCTTTATTTGTGCAGATTAAGTAGCAGATTCACAATCTTGGAGAGCTCTTGATAACATGTCTTGCTTGGAATGATTATACACTGCAGTCTACCTATAATGTGGCACCTTACATCATTTCTTATCTGGTGATGTACATAGATCATAGCAACACCTACTTAAAGGTGTACCACAACAATGAGAGCACAGAAGGAGTGCTAACAGTGGAAGAAGATGTTGCAGAAGCAAATGCTCTGTAGGGCAGGACGAATGAGGATCGGGAGAAATGGCAGATGGTGAGAATACAGACTAGTGCGTGAGTTCAACCTGAACATGAAATAGTAGGATATTATGTTAGAAGCACCCTACAGCCACCTAGGCTGAGTAGCAGAACTTTTTCATTGAATAGTTACTGAAAGGTTGTTTGGCTGAAATACTTACTTTGATGTTCATACTCAGTAGTGGACAGTCATGTTTAATGAGGGTTACTCTCTTGAGATGCAACATTAATGAATCCCCTCTTCAGCAAGTCAGAAGCACTGGATGCTGTTTTATTTTGGCGAATGGTATATTACCTGCTGATATCACCTCTTGATTTCTCCTCATTGTCTCACTTTAGTGGTCATATCCGAAAAGACATCTCTTGAGGTTCATGGTCACAACCAATACCGTGCCTGGTGAGCCACCAGAAAGTATGTGCGGGTGACCTGATGAATACTTTCACCCTCCTTACTGCAGAGAGGTAGCTAGCTTCCATTTGGTGTCGCCTTGCAGCAGTTGTAGCCAGAATGAAGAAATTACAAAAATGAGGTTTGAACCTGTTTCATCTGTGGCAGCTTCAATGCACTACATGCCTGGACTGCTAGTTCAGGTATTGACCATCAGAACACAGAGAAGCTAAAGGCAAGATTCAGATTATAACAACAGCAAGAAGAGTGACCTGGAGAAACTATTGAGCTTGACAGTGTGAGGGAGTTGTACACACACTTGGTAGACCACCAGGAAGTATATGCAGGGTGGTGTAGGGGTGGGGACCTGATGAATACTTTCCGCTCCTCACTACAGAAAGTCTGTGAACACACACATAGACACATGCTCAGTTGAAAAAAAAATTCTATGAAATAACATTGCCATTACATTGCTAAGGTTGAAGCTAAGTCATTCCTGCTGGCCTGTTCCTTATTGATCCCGTCAGTGCTGAGAAAACAGTTGCCAAACCATTTGTGTTGTGTCAATTGAAAATTGTCATCCACTGCATCTTAGTATTAAAATGGGTGAAGACCCACAGTGCAAGACACCCCCAACGTCGAAAAGGGGAGGTGGGAAAATGAGGCAAATCAAGAAGTGGTGATTCGGGCAGACAAAATTTGAGTTTTAAAAACCTGTATATTCTTACAAAACCAGCCAAGTTTTCAAATCGTAACAGAGATGTGGTCAACGAGGGATATAGAGCAGAGCAAATTGGAAAAGTAAAGCTGGGATGTTGAGGAGTCAAAAGGTTGAGAAGAAGAAGAAGAGAAAATAAACCAAACTTTAAAAGATTGATTTATATGAATGATATAGGTAGATTGGGAACATCCTGTAGGACTTATGGTGTGTATAAGAGGCAGCGATGCCACTGCTCGACATAATTGAAGAATGTCTAGCATCTGCCTGGCCTCGTTAACTGTAGCTCAGTAAATAGAAGCAAAAAGGTCTTGGGTTCAACTCCTACTCAAGATACTTGAACACAAAACCTGTGCAGACACATCGAGTAGAGAACTGAGGGAGTATTGCACTGTTGGAAGTTCTGTATTTTGGAGGAGATGTTGACCCAACGCCCCATCTGTCCTCTCAGGTTGAGATAAAAGATCCAGTGGTGCTGTTTTGAAAAAGAGCAGGGGAATTATCCCTAATGTCCTGGCCAATATTTATCCTGCAAATATCACTTTAAAAAAAAACAGATTATCTGGTCATCATCACATTGCTATTTGTGGGATCTTGCCATGTGCAAAGTAGCTGCCACATTACACTTGAAAAGTACTTCATTGGCTGTAAAACACTTTGGGATGTCCTGAGGTCATGAAAGGTGCTATACAAGTGCACTTCCTTCCTTCCTTTTTTCCCTTCCCTCCCTCTTAGCATGCAGCTTTGACCATTGGCTCCCCCTCTGCATAAATTGCAATAAGTCCCCTTTCAGGAAAAGTGTTCCAAAAATCCATTGTTTGTAACTGATTTTCGAAAGGGTGAGATTCTCCCATGAATTAATAAGGGGAACTGATAATGCACAGTGCACCATATACGAACCGGGTAATTAATTACTTACTCAGAAAAACATTGTAAATGCAGCAGCCTCGTTAGATCCTGCTGTCAGTTATGTGGGGGTCATTCATCTGTTCTACCATTCTGTGAACAAAGTTGTTTTTCAATGAGTAGCAGTGAAGGCTTGAAGACTAAAATACAAAATCGGCCTAGTTTTCAAATCGTAACAGAGATGCAGTCAACGAGGCAGTGATAATGCAGACTAAATAAAAACAAAGTGCTGGAAATACTCAGCAGGTCTAGCAGCATCTGTGGAGAGAGAAATAGAGTTAACGTTGCAGGCCGATGACCCTTCACAAGAAGGGGGATGGTTAGCAGTCAGGGATAGGGAAGAGATCAGTCATCGGGGCTGAAGAGAGAGAGAGGTGCTGGAGAGGGGTTGGGGAATTTGGAGATTGCAGTGAGAGAGAGAGAGTTGCGATTGGCAGAGGGGAGGCCAAAGGCTTCCTTGAGGAGCCTGAGGGAGCACTCCTGCTCCTCTTAGCCCATCAAGAGTGCTGGAAATGGCACTTACTTGGTGAAGCTGACAACCCCCACCTTTCTTTCACTGCCAGATTTCCTAGCCCCTGGGAAGCCCATTAAATAGCTGCAGCTCCCAATACTGAGTTTCAGAACTGACAAACTCATTTTAAAAAAAAGCCTGCATCGAGGGAGTCATAAAGCTTTAATTTTAAATCAGCAGCAGCCTCATTTAAGTACGATGTTGAAACTCCAAAGTGAATTACTCTGACACCTCAATATCCACTGCCATATGTGCAAGGCGTGTTGAGGTTGTGTTCTCAATATTTAAGTCTTTAACACCTTTCTCCCCCCCCGCCACCCCCCCCCCCCTCCCCACCAGACCCTCCCGCCTGTTGTGGAGGGGTTAATAGTGAAGTCCATGGCTCAGATATTTACTGCTTCAATGTCATTTGCAGTTAATACTCAACTGAACTTCATCAGAACTCCCAGTTCACAGGTCACACACCTGAAACGTTAACTCTGCTTCTCTCTCCACAGATGCTGCCTGACTTGCTGAGTATTTCCAGCACTTTCTGTTTTTATTTCAGAATTCCAGCATTTGCAGTATTTTGCTTTTATTTTACTGCATTGCTAATAAACTGCTTGATAATGTTAAATGGATATTTGGAAATAAGCTGATGTCTCTTATTTGCTCCTTTCTTATCCATTTCTTCAGCATTAGAACTTACTGGCTAGAGGCAATATAGTATTCGACATCTTGTGTAGATGCTGCAGTGACATCAAGAATCCAATAGGGAATCCAGGAGAAACTTCTTTACCTAAATAAGAGTTGAGAATTTGGAACTCGCTAGCACAAGGGAGTAGTTGAAGCAAATAGTCTAGATGCATTTAAGGAGAAACTACACAAGCATATAAGGGAGAAGGAAATAGTGGGTTATGTGATGGTAAACCACACCTGCCAGATGGAAATATATTAATTTTGTCAGGTGGAACATTATTTGAATGCTTACTGGACATTGAACATAACTTATTTTAAAAAGACCACAGTACAGTGGCTGAAAACATGGCTACACATTTGTATTCTAAAAGACAGTTGCATGGAGAGACAATGGGAGTACTCCTTGATCCAATTAGCCAGATAGGTTTTGTCAATAGTGATGATCAAAAGACATTGACAGACATTGAATGTGTAAGAGCCAGTATTGTAGCCCCCTCCCCCCACACACACACACACTACCACCACCACCACCAGTGAGAGTGTCTGGTAAGCTTGGAGGAGTCCACAAACCTTGCAGGCAAGGCTTTTCCAAACAAGGAGCTAGTCACATGACTAACCTGCTGGCCAACCTGGGGTTAATTGAATTGCACTTACAGAACCGTTTTTGGGAGAGACTGCAATTGAACTTCAAGGAGGAAGGTCTCCCTCTCTCTCTCTCTCTCTCTCTCTTGCACATGAAGTTCCAGGGACCCATGGAAGTAACTTAAGCCTCAAGACAGAAGACCAGCAAAACAAGTTTGAAAGTATGCACTGGGTCCCAACAAGAACTGCAAGACTTAACTTCAATCAAAGACTTTACATCCAACCCACAACCAGTAACTGAACTCCATCTATTACTTCAAACCTTTCCCCTTTAATTCTTTCTCCTCCTCTGCTCTCTATGTGCGTGTGTGTTTATCACATATGCATGCTAGCGTGGCCCCGTCACTTATTTTTCGTACTTTTAACTGAATTAGTGTTTTAATAAACTTACAGCTTTCTTGTTTAAATCTGAGAATATCTGTCTGGTTGATTTCTTTGCAATTACAATTAGACAGCAAAGCAAGGACTCACTGAGGGGAAGCTAAAAACACTGTGTTTTAAAAGTTAAACCCTGTTACGGCCAAACTAGGAAAAGGCTGAGAGGAAAGCCCTAGACTCCATCCTCACCTGCTCGTAACAGTTACGATGATAGATTTGGATGAGGAAAGATGCAAAGAGGTTTGATTATGAGCATAAACACTGGCATGGACTGGTTGGACTGAATGGCCTGTTTCTGTACCCTATATCCTATGTAAGAAGTATAACTCCACTGATATTGCAAACAGGAACAATGAATTGTGGGTGAAATGTCTCCTTCACAGTAGGAAGGGAGCTATGCAAAATGTCTGTTCCAAGGTTTATTTTAATTCATTCTCAGGATATAAGCATTGCTGGCAAAGCTGGCATTTATTGCCCATTTCTGGTTGCTCTTAAGAAGGTGGTGGTGGGCTTTTTTTCTTGAATTGTTGCAGTCTTTGCAGTGAAGGTTGTTACAATGCTGTTAGGTAGGGAGCATGAGGTCAGAAGTGGGAATGTTCGCTGATGATTGTACAATGTTCAGCACCATTCATGACTCCTCAGATACTGAAGCAGTCCGTGTAGAAATGCAGAAAGACCTGGACAATATGCAGGCTTGGGCTGATAAGTGGCAAGTAACATTCGCGCCACACAAGTGCCAGGAAATGAACATCTCCAACAAGAGAGAATTTAACCATCGCCCCTTAACATTCAATGGCATTATGATCACTGAATCCCCCACTATTAATATCCTGGGGGGTTACCATTGACCAGAAACTGAACTGGAGTAGCCATATAAATATTATGGCTACAAGAGCAGGTCAGAGGCTAGGGATCCTGTGGCGAGTAACTCACCTCCTGACTCCCCAAAGCCAGTCCACCATCTACAAGGCACAAGTCAGGAGTGTGATGGAACACTCTCCACTTGCCTGGATGGGTGCAACTGCAACAACACTCAAGAAGCTCGACACCATCCAGGACAAAGCAGCCCATTTGATTGGCACCCCAACCACGAACATTCACTCCCTCCACCACTGATGCACAGTGGCAGCCGTGTGTACTATTTACAAGATGCACTGTAGCAACTCATCAAGACTCCTTAGACAGCACCTTCCAAACCCGCGACCTCTACCAACTAGAAGGACAAGGGCAGCAGAGGCATGGGAACACCACCACCTGCAAGTTTCCCTTCTAGCCACACTCCATCCTGACTTGGAATTATTTCGCCATTCCCTCACTCACTGGGTGAAAATCCTGGAACGCCCTTCCTAACAGCACTGTGTGTGTCCCTACCCCACATGGACTGCAGCAGTTCAAGAAGGCAGCTCACCACCACCTTCTCAAGGGCAATCAGGGATAGGCAATAAATGTTGGCCTAGCCAGCAATGCCCACATACCATGAATGAATAAAAGAAAGTTCCATGAGTTTGACCCAGCAATATCCTTTGTTGGCAGTTCTAAAGCAGGAGCATCCAAACTTTTTGTTTTAGTAATGATTATAATTAACTCATAATAGTATAATTTCTCATCTATTTTTAATGCTTTATTTAAAAAAAGAAAGCCTTGCATTTATATAGCACCTTTCATGACCTCAGGACATTCCAAAGTGCTTTACAGCCAATGAAATACTGGAATGGGTCAGTTGCTTACTCGACAGTGTAAGGGAGCTTAATAAATATACACATTTCAAATGACATAGTAGATACACCCTGGATTAACACATCTGCCAGGTACACCAGAGGTAACTGAACCTTTGTGAGATAAGATCAACTGCACCTACCTTATATTTGGATCACATTTCTATTGTTTAAGCAGATCCTCAGCTCCTTGAGAAGGGACTTTTCCTGCAGCATTTTCTCATGAAAGCAGCTTTCCCACCAGCCCACAACCTTTATCATTCATTCTGTGCTACACAAAGTTAGCATATCCCAGGCCTAACCATCAAGAAAGTCTTGCATTTATATAGCGCCTTTCATACCACTGGATCTCTGAAAGTGCTCTAGAGCCAATGAAGTACTTTTGAAGTGTTGTAATGTAGGAAACGCAGCAGCCAATTTGCACACAGCAAGCTCCCACAAGCAGCAACGTGATGATAACCAGATAAATATTGGCCAGCTCACCAGGGATAACTCACCTGTTCTTCTTCAAAATAGTGCCATGGAATCTTTTACATCTACCTGAGAGGGCAGACAGGGCATTGTTGAGCATCTCATCCAAAAGACAGTACCATTCCTTCACTACTGGAGTGTCAGCATTGACTTTTGTGCTGAAGTCCTGGAGTAGGACTGGAACGCAGAACTTTCTGACTCAGAGGCAAGATTTCTACCAACTGAGCCACAGTTGTTGCCTGCTTATGATGATTTGCTTACTTGAATTCATTGCGGATTTTCGTTCTATGTTTTGTCAATGCGAAAAGCATTGTTCAACATTCGACCCATTCTTTAGATGGATTGAAACTACCAACCAAATTTAATTCCAAT
Source organism: Heterodontus francisci (assembly GCF_036365525.1). Lineage (NCBI taxonomy): Eukaryota > Metazoa > Chordata > Chondrichthyes > Heterodontiformes > Heterodontidae > Heterodontus > Heterodontus francisci. Next base: position 15,140,858 of record NC_090387.1, read on the forward strand.
TAGAAGGCTTACAGAAGAAAAGGTAGAGACAAAATATTATATAACACATTACTACACCACAATATATGTGATTGGAATGACTATTGAATAGAATCTGTTGTTTCCCAGCCCCTTCTGGTAATCTCAGAAGGCAGCTCACCACCACCACCTTATCAAGGGCAATTAGGGATGGGCAAGTCAGTGACACCCATATCCCATAAATGTATTTAAAAAATCATAAAATGACATAGTCTCATATTGAAACACATAAACAACTGCCCAGAGAATCTGATGCACCTCGCCATAAAATGGATAATGCCAGAACTTGAAATAATAGCCAGCTCTGTGATCTTTACCCCGCCAAATCTCCTTTCATGTAAAAGCAACCACTTTAGAGATTGTCTTTAGCCAACGTTGAGGAGGTTATGAAATACACACAATTTTCTAGGTTTCTGACTGACAGAGACACATGACAACCGCGACTCAAAGGAATCGAGCAATGGACAATTGAATGGCCAGCGTCATAAACCATGCCGCTTGCAAAGAACATTTCTGCCTGACATCAAATGCTATCAAACTTCATCTGAATAAATCACTAACTGTGACAGGATACAAGATTCCATTCTGTTGAGGACAATGCATTACTTTTCAAAAATAGTTGAATAATTTTGCTAAACATGATGGAGCCTCTTTGGATTATAAAAAAAAACAAGTCTGCTGGTTTCCACTGATTTTTAATGTTAGAAATAAACCCTCTGCAATGCTCTTCTCCTCCCTTTCTTCTCTTCTCCCCTCCCTACTAATGTAAGTGGATTGAGGGAATACAACCACTGTGTATGTTGCCTGCTGCTTCACTATGGCAGTGTTATTTATTTTTGCAAAAGTATTTTACATTTGTAGCTGTGACTAGCAATACATACCAGCTCTTGGCACAATAACCTGAATTCAAAAAAGATATATATACCCATATATCTTAAAATGTATATACTGCTAGTTTATTTTATTTTTCGGTAATAGGTAATATTTTCAATTTGTGCCAATTGCACTGAAGACTCATTATTGTACTTGCATCATGACTGGCCTCTACTTGCCACTGCAAATACAATTTGTTCTCAGACGTCAACACTGCACGTTCCTAAAATTTCAGAAGAAGTGAATTAACTTAGGAGAAAGGTGGACATTTCCCCATTGTTTCTTCAATGGAAGAAATACAAGGCTAAACATTTATGAGTCCTTTTCCTCCCGAAAATTGAAGCTAATGGTTTCTGGAATCCATTCACACTGTGCCTCAGTGACCTTTCCTGATTACTCATTCAACAATTCTTTTACCAATTGGGTGACAAGTTCCATCTGACTTATCTTCTTATTTCTAATTTAACTGGTGGTCTGTGGTCTTTGAACCCTACATCGTAGTTAACCATTTGCCTGAATCTGTTCCATTGTGTTTTGTACTGGCACAAATATGATGAACTGACTGACCTCAGTGCTGTAAGCTTAATAATCCTCCAAAACCTCAAGTAGATCACACCAAAATCTTCTATTCCATAAAAAGACTTCTTTCACCCTTCTTCATAGGTCCCTTTGACAGCAAGTGTAGTCTATGTATGAAAGGGTTTACCTTCACACTGACACTGCAGCGATAGTGTAAAGCAGGGTTCTCCAGCCTTTTTGGGCGGAGGGCCACATCACGATATTTGCTCAGCCCAGGGGCCGGTGAGCAAACTTCGAATGATAAAGGTATTAAAAATTTATTTCATTAATACAAACAACAACAAATGTGTATTTTTGTGAAGAAGCTTTAAATGAGAAGACTAATTTATTGACTTACTTTCTCTTCACTGTCTTGAAAACTGATTTAGTGACGTACCTGGCATTACTTTTGCTTGCATAAGTAGTCAATCTCTGCCCGCACACTTGATGTAGTGATGCAGAGTATTCTAGATAGATGACCATCTTTGAGGAGCAACCCTGATCTCTCTCCCTCTCTCTCCCTCCACTCTGTGTGTGCGTCTCATTCTCTCTTCCCCCCCCGCCCCCCCCCCCCACCTTCCCCTCTAGGTCTAGGGGACACAGATTGAAAGTTTTGTGCAAAAGATGTAGGGGGAATATTAGTATCACTTTTTTACACAGCAGGTGGTAATGGCCTGGAACTCGCTGCCCATAAGGGTGGTGAAAGTGAAGATGATCAATGACTTCAAAAGGAGTTTGGATGGCCACCTGAGAGAACTGGACTTACAGGGCCATGGGGATTGAGCGGGATAGTGGGACTGACTGCACGGCCCTGTGGATAGCCAGCATGGTGTCAATGGACAGAATGGCCTCCTTCTATGCCGTAAGTAAATGACTCTTTGACTCTCTCTCCCCCACCCCATCTCTCTCACTCTCTCCCCCCCCTCTTTCTGTCTGTCTGTCTGTCTCCCTCTCCCTCTCTCTCTGTCCCCCTCCACCTACCCTCTCTCTGTATGTCTCTCCCCCTCTCTCCACCCCCATGTCTCCAGTGTTCCCTGCTCAGTGTCCCCACTCCCCGCTGAGGTTCCCTGCTAAATGTTCCCCACTCTCTGTCCCCCCATCTCTCTGTCCCACCCCACTCTGTTCCCCCCCTCTCTCTGTCTCTCCCCCTTTTGCCCTCTCTCTTGTCTCTGCCCCGCTCTCTGTCTCTGCACCCTCCCTCTCTCTCTTTCTCTCCCTCCTCTGTCTCTGTCCCCCCGTCTCTCTCTCCTTCCTCTCTCTCTGTCCCCCCTCTCTGTTCCCCTCTCTCTCTGTCTCCCCCCCCCCACCCTTTGCGCTCTCTTTCCCTCTCTCTTTCTCCACCCACCTCTCTGTCTCTCTGCACCCTCTCTCTCTCCCTCCTCTCTCTCTCCCCTTTCTGTCCCTCTCTCTCTCTCTCTCTCTCTCTGTTCCCCCTCTCCTGTCTCTCCCCCCTCTCTCTCCCTCTTTCTCTCACACTGTTGCAGAGAGCGGAACGTTCAACAGATGGTTTTAAAAACATCCCGGTCAGTTTCACAATTGAGAAGCTGCTGAAATCGGGAACAGTTATTTTCCCAACAGACTTGGGCTTTTCCGGTGGGCTTTTTTTAATAAAAAGGTCAGAACCCGCCGGAAAACCCCGATTCTGTTGGAAAATGGCTGTTCCCGATGTCAGCAGCTTCTCAATTGTGAAACTGACAGTGCGATGTTTTTCAAAAGGCCGCTCTGTAAGAAGAAGACGACGGGAAGTTTCTTATCTCCAGTCACGGTGAGGATGAGGAACGGTCCCAGGAACAGTTTACACTTGTGGGCCGGATGGAAACGTTTGGCGGGCATTTGCCCGTGGGCCATATGTTGGACAACCCTGGTGTAAAACTTCCATGTAAAGAACTCTGGGTCAAAGGTCAGAGCTTATGCAATAGAGAATAGAAGAAAAAACGTAAAGAAAGGCTATCCACAGCCATCACATGTACTTAAATAGCACCTTTAACATAGTGAAATGGCCCAAGGCACTTCACAGGGGCATAATCAGACAAAAGCTTGACACCAAACCAAAGAAGGAGCCATTAGTACAACTGTGTCCAAAAGCTTGGTCAAAGAGGTCGTTTTAAGTGTCTTAACAGAGTAGAGAGAGGTTTATTAGGGCCTCAGCAGCTGATGGCACGGCCAACTTAAATCCTAATCATTTCTTTTATGGGGACAGTTCTCACGGAAGGGAAGCATTTTCTGTGATGTGAAAATGCAACCAAATAGGAGGATAATTTTGGTTTTGCAAAATAAGGGCAAGATAAGCTGATAAAGGATTTGAAAACACGCTGTGTGATATTAATAAAGAGTTCAGCTGCAATTCCACTGTCTGTTATTTTCATGAAAATGTTGCCATGTTTAAAATCTTAGATTAAAATAGGCTCACAGGACAGTGGTTTTCAAATTCCTCTGTATGGGGGATCATCTGCAAATCATGACAACCTTCCATGGACAGCGAACAAATATTAAAACAATCCTTAGGATTCCTGCAAATAATCAACCACTCCCATGGACCCTCTGTAAATATTAATACACTCCCAGGCACCCTGTCCAAATATTAATGCAGTCCCAGTTCTTCTTGTTTCAATTTTCAAACAAAACATAAGATTCCCAAATGAAAAGTATGTTGCCATTGCAGAAAGCCTTTTAGATAGCCACAGAAATAATATGGCAGTAAGTCAACAATTTGCATTTATTTAGTATCTTTAACATAAGAAAATGTACCAATGGGGTTCACAGAGGTTGAGGAAAAAAGGTGTCAAACTAGATGAGATTTGGAGAAGTAACCAGCAGCTTGTTTATAGAGGTGGGTTTGAAGGATGGTCTCCTAAGCCCAGGTGAGTGGGGGATTAAAAGAGGGAAGAAGTACTTCATTCTCAGTTCTCAATGTGCCTCCTCTGTATTGTTTCTGTAGTGTTGGGGGCACACTGGGTATGAGCCTCATTAATATGTGAAAGTCAAAGACATTAAACCCTAGGCTTAGTCTGCCCCCTCAGGTGGATGTAAAAGATTCCACGGCATTCTTTGAGGAAGAGCGAGGGGGTTCTCTCTGGTGTCCTGTTCAACATTTATCCCTGTACCAACATCACGAAAAATAGATTTTCTGGTTCATGTCTCATTGTTGTTTGTGGGATTTTGCTGTGTGTAAATTGGCAGCAGCATTTCCTGCATCATAACAGGGCCTGCACTTCAAAAAGTACTTGTTTGTAAAGCCATGTGGGATAGTAAAAGGCAGCATATCAATGCAACTTTCTTTCCTTCTTTCTATCCTTCTCTCCCTATTTTGTTTTTTGCTTTCTTTCTTCTTTTCTTTCCCTCTTCCTCTTTCTTCCTCTTTCTTCTTGCACATTGACAAAGTCTCCATTCTTCAGGCCCTAGACAGTGAGAGTCCACAGTCAATTCCCCACCGGACTTGACCCTGTGCTCACCTGATAGCCACACATGAACAATCCCTAGCCCTAAGGTGCTCTGGCAAATTGTAGCACTCCTCCCCCACTACTCATACCCTTGGCTGAGATCAGCTTGCACAAGGTAACCAGGGATCATGCTTTTCTAGGACTAAATAGTGCCTACCATACCAGGCAGTGCATTTACCCACACAGCCATCAGGAGAGCTTATAATCCGTTTGATGACTACGGAAGATGCCTAAGGGCATGTTCTCCTCAAGTTGAGTCACGAGGCATTCGGACAGCTGTTGATGCCTGACCTCTGCTGAGCTAATCGATGGCAAGTCTTGAACCTGACAACTTCTTATTGAACTCTTCTGCTCATGTTAATGAGAATTGAACAAGTTTGTCACTCAAGTTTTCCTCCAGCAAAGGAAGAATGAAAAACCACACGCACGCACAAAAGCTATGGCAACTGCAGTAACGTCTCTCTGCCTGAAAGGGGCTCTTCTGTTCTTTCTAGAAAATGAATCGACAGTTCTCTGTGAACAGGCTGGCTCCTGAAAAGAAATATGGAAATCGTTAAGGGGCAAGTGGATTAAAAAAAAACTGTAAGAAATTAAATGAAATGAGAATTAAAAAGTTATTTATGTGATGCTGTAAAGCTTTACTTCCCAAGAAAAGAGAATAATCCAAATGGATTGCTGAAATTTGTCTCAATATTCTGTTCAGCCAATAGTGCTGTAAAATGATTATTGACCCATTTTTTAACATAATTGTTCTTGTACAATGAAAAGGAGTAACGCAAAGTGGAACTGACATGCCGGCTGAGATTTGGTTTTTGTGTAATAGCTCTATCGATTGTTTGGAATGTACAGTAGTTGCTGCATGGTTTCAGGCTGGATTCAAATGTAACAGTACTTGAGACGCTGTTGCTTAATTTGCCATTTTGTGCCACAGCACATCCACATTAAACGAGTTCCCATTAGAATGTGTTGGATTACCTTCCACAGTGATTCAGTGGGTAACTGTACTGAGATGGTAAAGTAGGAGTTTGTGTTTGCATAGACCCTTTCACGCTCTCAAGTCAACACTGCACATCAATTTCTTTTTATTTGAAGTCATCGGTGTTTTGTAGGCAAGGGTGCGAGCCAATTTTCACACAGTGAGGTCCCAAAAACAGCAAATGACATAAATTATGTAAACATTTGTTTTAACGGTGTTGGTTGAGGAGTGCGCATTGACTAATATGCCCGAAGATCTCCCCTGCTCTTCTTCAAATAGTGCCACTGTATCTCTTATAAATAAGGAAAGCAGGCACAGAAAGGACCTCAGTTTAACACCTCATCTGAAAGATAGCTCCTCCGTCAATGCAGCAGCCACTGATGTGTAGAAACCTAGAATATGTGCTTAAATTGTGGATCTGAACCCACAGCCTTCTGACTCAGAGGCAAAAGTGTTACCACCAAGCCAAGTTGATCAGGAACTGAGCCACATAGCAAAGGAATGTAAATTCAATATCCCACCAGTACTGAGTTGGTTGGTCTGAGCTGGGACAATGGTAGGGACATGGGAATTGGCCTCAACACTCCTGGACAAGTTGTGGGGTGGGGGAGGGGGTGGGGGGAGTGTGTAATCAACCAGGGCTGCCCCTCCAGTTCTCCATCTAGCAATGACTGCAGTAAAGTGTGTGGATAACAGTGAGGGACAGTAGTAGGCTCAGTAGTAAAGCCTCCCATTGTCAAATAGCCTGTCAACAACACTAGGCTCAGGCCATTTGGTAGAGGATTGCTTGAACGCGTGGAAACACACCTCAATAACTTTAGAACAATAGCAGAGAACAGGCAAGAAAACTGGGAGAAGGAAATAGTATTTTGCGTTAAAGATTTGCATTAAAGTTGAAAAGATGTTATGGATGAAAATATTTATCAGGAATCCTACATCTAAACACTGATGAGTAAAAGGGATGACTGAGATAAGGGTTAGAAAATAAGGAGGAATTCAACTCAGGTGCGCTAGCCGACTGAAGTCTCTTAGTTGGGAAAATGATTTTTATCACCCTAGGCCCAATATTTAGGCCTGTACTTTCATTTAGGGAGATCCACTCTGTGAGCACAACATTACTTAATTTGTTTTTTCGTCCTTTCAATATGAGGTTAATGGGATGAAAGTGTCCTTTCCAATAAGTTGTAAGCAATGCCATCCAGTTCCCAGTGGGTAGAAATCCATATTTTTGCCTCACATTTTGGCTGTAAATTAGCATTCTGCCTCCGAGAGATCATTTGAATGACTGGTGTTGGAAATGGTGCAGTAATTGTTGGTTGTCTAATAATGGAGTGTCAATATGACAGAGAGATTTCCTTTGTATCTATGCATCAAATCCATGTTATACCTAGAAGTGCCTGACACTGGATCAAAGAAAGGTGGGAAGGTTGGTGAACTGCCAACATTTGACGATCTGAAATACATCTATGCAGGTTTGATCCTCCAGCTGCTAAGTTCCTGACCTTGGTAATACTGTTCCTGTGCATGTCCCCATACAGGGAAAGAAAGCTCGAAGACCCATTGCAGTGTATTTGCTTTGGATGTCTGAACAGCACCAAAAAACTGGCATAGGATGAAAAGAAAAGAAAGCCTTGCATTTATATAATGCTTTTCACAATCACAGGAAGTCCCAATATGCTTTACAACCAATGAAATACTTTTGAAGTTGTTATGCACAAAACACAGCAATCAATTTCTGCACAGCAAGGTACTACAGACAGCAATGTAATAATGACCAGATGACCTGTTTTTAGTGATGTTGGATCCTCTTGGCAATTCAGGGTGTATGTGCAGGAGGAAGAGGGAAGGCTAGCAGAGGATTTCTCAACTTCATTATAAAGGCTGGCATCTCCCATCTTGATTTTAATGAAAAAATACCCCAAGGGTTGTGATTTTACAACTATATTTCACAGTCATGGAATATGTTTTCTTGAGTTCATATTTTTATTCCATTAATATGAATAAATTTAAGATTTTACTAAGGTAGAGAAAACATAATTTAGTCCAGAATAAATTTAAACAGGGACAGGGTCATAGACAAGTTAAAAAGAAAATGGAACTATCACATTGTTATTAGAAATGCTGTGAAGATATCCCAGCACTCCCTGAAATTCCGGGAAGTGACGTGATTTTTTTTCATTCATAGGATGTGGGCGACGCTGGCTATGCCAGCATTTATTGCCCATCCCTAATTGCCCTTGAGAAGGTGGTGGTGAGCTGCCTTCTTGAACTTCTGCAGTCCATGTGGGGTAGGTATACCCACAGTGCTGTTAGGAAGGGAGTTCCAGGATTTTGACCCAGCGACAGTGAAGGAGTGACGATATAGTTCCAAGTCAGGATGGTGTGTGACTTAGAGGGGAACTTGCAGGTGGTGATGTTCCCATGCATCTGCTGCTCTTGTCCTTCTAGTTGGTAGAGGTCGCGGGTTTGGAAGGTGCTGTCTAAGGATCCTTGGCGCGTTGCTGCAGTGCATCTTGTAGATGGTACACACAGCTGCCACTGTGTGTCAGTGGTGGAGGGAGTGAATGTTTGTAGATGGTGTGCCAATCAAGCGGGCTGATTTGTCCTGGATGGTGTTGAGCTTCTTGAGTATCGTTGGAGCTGCACCCATCCAGGCAAGTGGAGAGTATTCCATCACACTCCTGACTTGTGCCTTGTAGATGGTGGACAGGCTTTGGGGAATCAGGAGGTGAGTTACTCGCCGCAGGATTCCTGGCCTCTGACCTGCTCTTGTAGCCACGGTATTTATATGGCTACTCCAGTTCAGTTTCTGGTCAATGGTAGCCCCTAGGATGTTGATAGTGGGGGATTCAGTGATCATAATGCCATTGAATGTCAAGGGGAGATAGTTAGATTCTCTCTTGTTGGAGATAGTCATTGACTGGCACTTGTGTGGCACAAATGTTACTTGGCACTTATCAGCCCAAGCCTGGATATTGTGATTGATTCTTTATAATCTCACATTCCACACAAAGGTACCTTTACCCCTGGATTGAATTGAACCACAATTTAATAGCACATCATATATGTTAAGAAGAAAAATTGGGCCCAGATTAAGGCAATCAACAGTAAATATGTAACAGCAAATGTATCAAATTTCTTAAATCACTTGATGGCTATGTTGTTTTCAACAGAGCTTTGTAGATGGAACTGTAATTGTCTATGGTGTCTTCCAAGTACAGTGAAGGTTCCCTGATGATCTAGTGTTGGGATTCAACACAAATTCCCTGTTTATCGGGTGGTTAGTACCTGTTTTAGTTCCCTGATGTTCTAGTATTACAGGGGTAATACCTTAGGTTCCGTGATGATTCAGGGAACTAAGTTCTGTTGTCTGATGGAAGGAGTCTGTCTTCTCTATTGCTTCACTGAGGGTCTGCATCAGCATTTTTTAATATCTTTCTTAAGGATGTATGAATCACTGCCAAGGCAATTATTTATTGCCCATCCCTAGATGCCCTTGAGAAGGTGGTGGTGGGCTTTTTTCTTGAACCATTGCAATTCATGTGGTGATGCCGCTGCCACAGTATTGTTAGATAGGAAGTTCCAGGAATTTGACCCAGCGATGACAAAGTTGCAGTGATATACGTCCAAGTCAGGAGGGAACTTGGACATGATGGTGTTCAAATGCACCTGCTGCCCTTCTTCTTCTAGGAAATGGAGATCACCAACTTGGGAGGTTCTGTTGAAGAAGCCTTGGCGAGTTGGTGCAGTGCAACCTGCAGATGGTACACATGCAGCCACTGTCCACGAGTAGTGGAGGGGGTGAATGTTTAAGCTAGTGAGTGGGGTTCTGATTAAGCAGACTGCTTTGGCCTGTCTGGAGTTTAAATTCTTGTGTGTTGGTGCAGCTGCACTCGTCCAGGCAAATGAAGTATTGCATCATATTCCTGACTTGGGCCTTGTGGTGGAGAGGCTTTAGAGAGTCAAGAGGTGAGCCATTTGCTGCGGCATTCCTCAGGCTCTGGCCTGCTCTTGTCGTCAGAGTATTTATATTGCTCGTCATATAGAATTTCTGGTCAGTGGTGACCCCCAGATAACAATGGTGAAGAGATTCAGTGATGGTAATAACATTTGCTGTCAAGGGGCAATAGTTAAGACTCTCGCTTGGTGGTCACTGCCTGACACCTGTATGACGCCACAGATACTTGCCACTTATCAGCTTAGCCTGGATATTGTCCAGATCTTGCTACACGCGGGCATGAAATTCTTCATTCTCTGACAAAGTGCCAATACAGCTAAATAGTGTGCAATCATCAGCGAGCAGCAAAACTTCTGATCTTGTGATGGAGGGAAGGTCATTGATGAAACAGCTGAAGATAGTTGGACTTAGGGCACTGCCCTGAGGTACTACTGTTGCGATGTCTTGTGACTGAGATTATTGGCTTCCAACAACCACAACTATCTACCTTTGTACCAAGTTTCCTGGTGAGCCAAGGACAGTCCCCAGCCTCATCTGAATTGCAAACTATCAGTTTCTGAATTTGAACTAGCTGCCTAATTCGTTGTCCAAATGTGAATCTCAAATAAATGATTATCATATTCTCCAGTATTTGTAGGACTTCCTTTATCCAGCAGACAATTTAGCTGAATTAAACCATTCTCAATGCAATAACTAAGATCTATTGGTAACTGTTCATTTGAATCACCTGTCTCATTATGCTCCTTCTCTTGATTTACCTCTAGTGGCTGCTGCAGCCATCTTGCTAGATGTTCATGATTGCAATTCATCATTTATGAGCTTCAGATTGTAACCATGCAAGAAAGTAGAGGTTCAGGACTTTCTGGCAGGAAGAGAAGTGATAGGGAATATAACCCAGAGTGTCTCGGTCGGCATGACAGAGTGAAAAAAAGAAATATTTAAATTGAACCTTTCACTCAGGACATCCCATATGGCTTTACAACCACTGAAACACTTTTTAAATCGCAATTCACTGTTAAAATAAAGATAACACCGCAACCAATTTCCACACAGCAAGCTCCCACAAACAGCAATGAGATAAGTGACCACATAACCTGTTTTGGTGGTGCTAGTTGGCCAGGACTCTCAGAGAACTTCCCTACTCTTTTTTGAAGAGTGTCATCAATTTTTTTTAATTCACCTGAGAGGACAAATGGGGCTTTAGTTTAGCGTCTCATCCCAACGTTGACACTTCCGACAGTGCAGTACTCCCTCTGTACTGCACTGGACTGTCAGCCTAAATCTTTGTGAACAAGTTTTTGGAGTAGCACTTGAACTCACAACCTTCTAACTCAGAGGTGAGAGTGCTCAGAAAATCGTTAGTCGCAGAAGTCTTATGACAGTCCTCTTACCCGCAGATTAATGTGTGAATCAAGAGTGCACGTCTATCAAAAAAAAAACTGGTTCCTAAAATGTTTTAAATAAAAACATAATCCGAATTTCTCAGGTCGGCTGCTAACATCATAATGATGTAAAAATGGATGGAAATAAAATAAAAAAAACATGCTGGAGAAGTAAAATAAAAACAGGAAAGGGTGGAAAGATTCAGCTCGTCCATCAGCATCTGAAAAGTGAAAAGGAAAGTTGATGTTTTGAGTGTCAATGTTTCATGAAAACTGGGAGATAGGTGAGCCCCTGCCTCACTCGCTGTTTCCAGTTCTAATGCAAGGTCTGCACCCAAAATATTGACCCATTTCTTTTCTTTCTATTTACGGCCAGCCTTGCACTTCCACTTTTTGTTTGCTTATAGGCAGCGAGGAACAGGAGCAGGCCATTCAGCCTCTCGAAGCTGTTCTGACAATCAATTAGATCATGGCTGATCTGTTGCATCCACCCACCTTGGTATTGCATCCCCTAATATAGTTGGCAAATAAAAATCTATCAATCTCAGTTTTGAAATGACCAATTAGCTGAGCCTCAACAGCTTTTAGGGGAATAATTGAAAGGAATAATGGAAATTGTTCTTTGCATAGCACTGAATGAGAAAGAGGAGACATTAGCCTATCCCACAAACTTCAATCCTTGTTATGTGTTAGTTTTGAATGTTAAATATAAATGACTTATATTCTCCCGACCTCTCCCTTTTTGCAGTAGGTCAAGGGTTGAAGCTGAAGACAAATGTTTCTCTATGCCATTGAACATTTGCACTGAACTGCTGAGTTCTGGAAAGATTGTGAGCATGTGGAGGAGGAAGATTATCCAGTATTAGAAATAACAGCATTCCCAGGGAATCTGAGGCATGCTTACTGTTTGTAGCAAGTTAACTACAGTTCTTGCTAGGGATTGAACCAGTTTAATTCACAGCATGTTTGCTGGGCTGCTTAAATACAGCATTTTTGCAAATCGTTTTGCCTGAGTAGGTTGCTGACGGGTACTTAGAAAATCTACAGGCAGAATCAAACAAATTGGCTTGATCCTTCAGTCTGCACAGCTTCCAGCACAGCAACACAAACATGGTCAGTGTGTTCTCACATGACTACCACGTCAATCCCCATGACCTCACAGAATATGGATCCATACCAGAACTTTCTTAAATATAAGTCTAAATTGGAACTTTTTTCCCTTAAAATAATGTTGCGATGAATTGCAGAAAGGTTCTGGGGTGAAATTGACCTTGGCGATCGGGCAAAATGGGGCAGAGCGAATTAACAGCCCAGTTACACATCCTGCCCACTTAGCTCTAATGGAAAAGAAAATAAAGTGAGGAGTAAAATGGGCCATCGATTCGCTATTTCTCATTTCACAATACCGTCCAAGACTAATTTAACCTTTCCCGTATCTTCCGTTAAGACCTGGGGGGGGGGGGGGGGGGCGGTGATGGGAGGCAGGGCGTGGTGGCAGATGTGGATGAGGGGCAGAGGTTGACTAAAGCCACAATTGAACCTGCCTCCACCACCCTTTCGGGCAGCACATTCCAGATCATAACCACCTGCTGCCCTGAAAAGGTTTTCCTCATACCACCGTTGGTTCTTTAGCCAATCACTTTAATTCTGTGTCCTCTGGTTTTCAACCCTTTCTGCCAATGGGAACAGCTTCTCCCTATCCTGTCTAAAACCTTATGATTTTGAACACCTCTATTAAATCTTCTCTCAACCTTCTCTTACTTTCTCCAATCTATCCTTGCAACTGAAGTCCCTCATCTCTGGAACCGTTCTCATAAATCTTTTCTGAACCCTCTCTAAAGCCTTCACATCCTTTCCAATGTGTGGTGCTCAGAATTGGACACACGACTCCAGTTGAGGCTGAATCAGTTTTTTATAAAGGTTTATCATAACTTCCTTGCTTTTGTACTCTATGCCTCTATTAATAAAGACCAGGATCCCATATGCCTTGTTAATGGCTTTCTCAGCCTGTCGTGCACAGATACCCCAGGTCATTTTGGAAGGTCTAATGCAGGTGGGAGGTATACAGTAAATGGCAGAACCCTTAGGAGTATTGACAGGCAGAGAGATCTGGGCGTACAGGTCCACAGGTCACTGAAAGTGGCAACGCAGGTGGATAAGGTAGTCAATAAGGCATACGGCATGCCTGCCTTCATCGGTCGGGGCATAGAGTATAAAAATTGGCAAGTCATGCTGCAGCTGTACAGAACCTTAGTTAGGCCACACTTAGAATATTGCGTACAATTCTGGTCGCCACACTACCAGAAGGACGTGGAGGCTTTGGAGAGGGTACAGAGGAGGTTTACCAGGATGTTGCCTGGTCTGGAGGGCAATAGCTATGAGGAGAGGTTGGATAAACTCGGATTGTTTTCACTGGAACGACGGAGGTGGAGGGGCGACATGATAGAGGTTTACAAAGTTATGTGCGGCATGGACAGATTGGATAGTCAGAAGCTTTTTCCCAGGGTGGAAGAGTCAGTTACTAGGGGACATAGGTTTAAGGTGCGAGGGGCATAGTTTAGAGGGGATGTGCGAGGCAAGTTTTTTACACAGAGGGTGGTGAGTGCCTGGAACTTGCTGCCAGGGGAGGTGGTGGAAGCAGATACGATAGCGACGTTTAAGAGACATCTTGACAAATACATGACTCGGAAGGGAATAGAGGGATATGGGCCCCGGAAGTGCAGAAGGTGTTAGTTTAGGCAGGCATCAAGATCGGCGCAGGCTTGGAGGGCCGAATGGCCTGTTCCTGTGCTGTACTGTTCTTTGTTCTTTGTTGTCTCTGGTCCTACATCCCTTTCGGATTGTGCCCTTTAGTTTATATTGCCTCTCCTCGTTCTTCTTACCGAAATGTATGATTTTGCACTTCTCTGCATTAAATTGCATCTGCCACATGTTCACCCATTCCACCAGCCTGCCTATGTTCTCTTGAAGTTTATCATCTTCCTCCTCATAGTTCACGATACTTCCAAGTTTTGGGTCATCTGTGTATTTCAAAATTGTGCCCTCTACACCCAAATCTAAGTTATTTCAAGCTGCATTACAACTTGGTATCACATCTGCATCTTTGCAATGACTCAGTGTCTTGATGGATTGAATTCAAATATATCATCTCCGATATCTCCAAGACATTCAGTGTTCCTCAAACCACTGTTCTCTCCTGAAATCCACACTGAATGCTATTTGAACTGCAGCAAATCTAGTGACTTGCCACATTGTGGTAATTTGGAGCACAGTCCTTGGAGCAGAGAACTCCTCTGTCAGAGCAGTTGAATTTGCCTGAAAGTTTCATAACACATTATGAGGGCCAGTGTCTGCTATGGTTCAATGGGTAGCAATCTTGCCTCGGACTCAGAAGGTTGCCGGACCAAGTTCCACTCCAGAGACTTGAGCACATAATCTTGGCTGACACGTGAGTAAGGGAGTGCTGCACTGTTGGAGGTGCTGTCTTTTGAATGAGACATCAAACCAAAGACCTCGGTCTGCCCTGCCAAGTGAACGTGTAAGATCCCATGGCACTATTTCAAAGAAGAGCAATGGTATTCTTCCCATTGCCCAAACCAATAGTTATCCCTCAACAAACATCACTGAGAACTTATCTGGTCATCATCACATCACTGCTTGTGCAGCCTTGCTGTGTGCAAATTGGCTGCCACTTTTTCTACATTGCAACAGTGACAGCAATTCAAAAGTACTTCGTCAGCTGTAATGTACTTTGGGACATCCTGAAGTCATATAGGTGCTATACAAATGCAAGTCTTCTGTTTTATCTTGAACTACCTCTTTATCATAGATTATTTGTGATCAAAGCTGATATTAACCTATCTCTAATGTACTTGGATCAATAAGTTGGGTCACTGACAGGGGTGTGGTTGTACAACGATTATGTCAATGGGCGAGTAATCCAAAGAACTCGACAAATGATCCTGAGAGACGAGTTCAAATTCCACCACAGCAGCTGGAGAATTTAAATTCAATTGATTAAATAAATTGAGAATTAAAAAGCTAGTCTCAGTACCGGTGACTATGAAACTACCAGATTGTTGTAAAAACCCATCTGGTTCACTCATGTCCTTTAGGGCAGGATACTTGCTATCTGGTCTGGCCTACATGTGATTCCAGACCCACAGAAATGTGTTTGACTCTTAATTGCTCTCTAAGATGCTCGAGCAAGCCACTCAGTTGTATTCAAGAAGGCAGCTAAGCATCACCTTCTCAAGGGCAATGAGGGATGGGCAATAACTACTGGCCTTGCCAGCGATGCCTACATCTTCTGAATGAATTTTAAAAAGAGCCAACTTGTAATAAAACCTCAGGCAGAACCAAGAGTACCTCAATTAAATCATTGTGCATCGAAGGGGTTAACCCACAAAAATATGTCAGGGGCACTGCCCTTTACTTTACATTAACATAACTTGCAGGAATTTTCACCTTGTAGGCATGTGACTGATTCCCAGCATTGTGCTCCGCAGCCCTTTATACCGTAACACAGAGCCTGGTATTGTCCAAGCAGCTGACAAAACATTCAAATTGGAAATGCAAGAGTAGACTTACAATCTGGTGGGAGCTTAAGGTCTCGTTGCAAGTGTCAGAGTCCTGACCCTCTAAAATGTTGGGAGGTCTCTTGTGGTTGAGATCCATGGCTTAGGCTGTGACAGAGATGATTGTTAGGGTTTAGCAAAAGTAAGAAGGAAAGAAAATAAGGACGTGCATTGTTTGTTGATGTTCAAGATTCATATTTATATGTTCTTTTATTTAACAAGCTTTCCCTGTTAATCAGATTCATCTTTTGTGCTTTGGTGAATGAGAACATTCAGCTATTGTATTAAATATACAAAAACAATCTGTTTGGACATAGTATCATGCAGCACAGAAGGTCATTGTGCCCATCAAACCTGCGCTGGCTCTCTGGTAGGGCTATCCAGGTAGCCCTACATCCCCCTGATCTTTTCCCATCGCCCTGAAATACTTTCCCCTTCAAGCATTTTTCCATTTATCTCTTGAAATTAAATAGGGAATCTGCTTCCACCACCCTTTCAGACAGTGCACTCCAGCAGGAGAATTTTATGGAGGTGACGGGGCTCGCAGCTACCAGCTGGAGAGCCAACAAGAGACCCATGTTGCCTCCTTTGGGGAAGACCTGCTGTATCACGAACCAATCAGGCATCTGAGAGGCCACCGGCAGTCTTTCCCGAGACCAGGACCCCAGGGATGGGAAGTTCCTCCCACTGAGAGCTGCTGGCCAATCTTTTGCTCAGCAGCGCCACTGTGCAGCGACCGAGACCACAGGTAAGTGATGGCGGGAGGGGTTTTGTGGGGTGGGGTCATGGGGGAGGGGGGGTTGGCACCAAGGGCCGGGGGTGGATTTCAATGGGTCCCCAGTGCTGGTTCCCTCGATTAGGCACTGAATACGTTTGAATGAAGGACCGCACCCCCCCACCCCCGCACCCCGGGAGACGACAAGCAACCCCACATGTGGTTGCATCTCGTGCTCCCCGCATGGCGACAGGCCCGCCCGCCATTGGGTTAACACCAGCGGTGACGCAAAGAGGCCCTTAATTGGGCATTAATTGCCCCTTAAGGGCCTAAATTAGCAGCGGAGCAGGAAGGCCTTCCCGCCACAGACTGAATCGGGGTGGAAGAAGGAGGATGGAGGGGTCTCCACCTGCCACCATCCCGCCTGATTAAATGCCCTCCCCACCTCCAAACTCGCCATGGGGGAAAGAGCAAAATACAGCCCCAGATCACAACAGTTCGCTGCACGAATAATGTTTCCTTATGTTGCCTCTTGTTCCTTTGTCAATCACTTAAATCTGTGTCCTCTGGTTCCCGATCCTTCACTGCAAACATTTCCTGCTTAATCACTCTATAAAAACATTTTATGATTCTGAACACCTCTATCAAATCTCCCTTTAACCTTCTCTGCTTTAAGGAGAATAACCCTAGCTTTTCAAGTCTCTTCACAGAGCATAACATAAGAGCTAAGTACAGAAACTCTCTATTTAACAGTCTGTGAAAATGTTCTTATGTTAAATTCTTGTGTTCATCAAAGTGAAAGCGAGACCAAAGCATTCTTTAAGGGAAAAGTGGATAAGTATTTGAAGCAAAGGAGGATACAGGGCTCTGGGGAGTGGATTGCTTTAGGGAAGAGCTGGCACAGATACAATAACCCAAAAGGCTTCCTTCTGTGCTGTTAGCCATTATGGGTTCAGTGACGGACGTTAATATTGGTGAAAGGAACATTTTCCCACTTCTTGGCATCTGGTATTTGGCATCAAGCAGTCAAGGTTGGGCACAGGTGTAAGTTTGGGTGCAGGTTCATGCTCCCTTTATAATGACTAAAAAATGCACCTGAATGCTAAAACTGTAAGAGCAATGCATCAGTGTGACATTTCCATTCTCCACCCCAGCGAGTCTTGTAGCCCCCTTTCAGTTTAATATAGAATTAGTGATGAATGTATAATGACTAGGGTTTGAGGTGAGTCCTTTGATGGCTAACAGACAGCAAAGATGCAAATAACTTGCATTTATATAGCACCTTTCACAACCTCAGGACATCCCAAAGCACTTTGCAGTCGATGAAGTGCAGCCACTGTTGTAATACAGGGAAATGCAGCAGCCAATTTGCACGCAACAAGATCCCACAAATAGCAATGCGATACTGGCCAGATAATCTGTTGTTTAGTGATAAATAATGGCCATGATGTGTGGAAGCTGCTTTGCTGTTCTTACATGTGAACATACGAATTCGGAGCAGGAGTAGGCCATTCAGCCCGTCGAGCCTGCTCTGCAATTTGATAAGATAATGGCTGATCTGACTGTCGCCTCAACTCGCTTTCCTGTCTACCTGCTTTAAGCTTTGACAATCAAGAATCTAACTTCCTTGAATAGCAGAATTTTTTGTGTCTACCTGAGAAGAAAGACCAGGGTCTTAGTTTAACATCTCATCCGAAAGACAGCACAGCACTTCCTTATTATTGCACTGGATGTGTCAGCCTAGATTATATGCTCAAGTCTCTGGAGAGAACTTGAACCGACAACCTTTTGACTTAGAGACTACAGTGCAATCAAATGGGCCACGGCTGACACCTAAGCAGCGACTGATTCTATTCACGAGGGTCAGTCACAACCCAAGTCTTAGATTTGAAAGTACAGCTTCTGAACTCTGTTCTTTATTTGCATTTTGTACTGTTGCCAGGGCAGGTGTCCTGGTGATGGGTGGCACTTTGGAGGGTGAAGTATTATGACTCAGTCACTGCAGGTTGAACTAGATGTAATCCATAGTGAATTACTGATGAGTAACCCAGGCCCTGGAGAGATTATTTTGCAATTTAAAGTGAAGAGAATTTAGAATCTAATGTACATTTCAGTGGACCTTCAACCCAGGACAATATAGTAGCTTTATACCTTTTAAAGGATTAATTTAACTTAACTTCCTATATATTTATGCATTGAAATGTATGGTATTCTGTTGTAAAATTGACAATTTCACAAACAAGGCAAAATATGGATATGAAGTCAGGGAACTAACAAGGTCACATATATCATTGAGAAAGTGTCTTCTTACCCTTACCTACTGTACAGAAACTCAAGTACAATCCCTACCTCACTGCTGTTGCAATGATAAATAGCAGCTGCCTCACCTGCTCACAGCATGCAGTCACAGTGGTAGTGAAATATCTTACTGAAGCACAACATTAATAAAATGCACACTAGCTCATTGTGGCATGCATTACCTGGCTCTCTGGGGTCAGGTGACTTTTGTAACCCACCTGAGTGACGTCATCTAAATCCCTCGAGTGTGTTACAACCTTGCAACACACTTTAAGCCAGCTGTTATTTCATTTGTCATTGTAACACCTACACAGGTGACTAAAGGCAATGCATCATTTGACACACAGTCTTACAAGTGTACACATTCCATACTTAATGCATAGAGAAAGTTATGCTGTTGTTTTAGCATTGTCATAGGTGGGCTATGTATTTTTACACCAGGGATACATTGTTTGCCAAGTAGAGTCTGGTCTGTTTGACCTTATCATCCATCCACCTCATCAAACTTTTTAAAGGGGTATCATCTCAAAGGTGCATCATTCCCAGGGTTTCTACAATCTCACCTCAGCTGGGGTCACCCTATTGGAGCTGGACCTAATGCCACTGGTCTGTAGAGAATTCCCACTTCTGATTTTTATTCAATAGCCCCTGCTGGAAGGAGCATGTGTGAATGTCAGGAGACAACAGATCAGCTGTGAGGTCACTCGCATGTTAAAAATGACGATCACTGTTTAGGGTCATATGTGAAGAGTGGTCACATGGGAGAGGATGGCTCATGCGCATGGAGCCCCTACCCCAGCACATTCAGTAGAGCTAACCATAATCTTGGGAGTTACAAAACAGCATTCATAGAAACATAGAATCATAGAAAATAGGAGCAGGAGTAGGCTATTTGGCTCTTCGGGCCTGCTCCGCCATTCATTATGATCATGGCTGATCATCCAGCTCGGTAACCAGTTCCCACTTTCCCCCCATATCCTTTGATCCCTTTCACCCCAAGAGCTTTATCTAACTCCTTCTTGAAAACATACAATGTTTTGGGCCTCAACTGCTTTCTGTGGTAGTGAATTCCACAGGCTCACCACTCTCTGGGTGAAGAAATTTCTCCTCATCTCAGTCCTGAAAGGTTTACCCCATATCCGTAGACGATGACCCCTGGTTCTGGACTCCCCCACCATTGGGAACATCCTTCCTGCATCTACCCTGTCAAGTCCTGTTAGAATTTTATAGGTTTCTATGAGATCCCCCCTCACTCTTCTGAACTCCAGTGAATATAATCCTCACCAACTCAATCTCTCCTCATATGTTAATTCCACCATCCCAGGAATCAGTCTGGTAAACCTTCGCTGCACTCCCTCTATAGCAAGAACATCCTTCCTCAGATAAGGAGACCAAAACTGCACACAATATTCCAGGTGTGGCCTCATCAAGGCCCTGTATAATTGCAGCAAGACATCCCTGCTCCTGTACTCGAATCCTCTCGCTATGAAAGCCAACATACCATTTGCCTTTTTTACCGCCTGTTGCACCTGCATGCTTACCTTGAGCGATTTGGTACGATAACATCCAGGTCTCGTTGCATATTCCCCTCTCTCAGTTTATAGCCGTTCAGATAATAATGAGCCTTCCTGTTTTTGCTACCAAAGTGGATACCCTCACATCTATCCACATTATACTGTATCTGCCATGCATTAACCCACTCACTCAACTTGTCCAAATCACCCTGAAGCCTCTCTGCATCCTCCTCACAACTCACCCTCCCACCCAGTTTTGTGTCATCTGCAAATTTGGAGATATTATATTTAGTTTCCTCATCTAAATCATTAATGTATATTGTGAATAGCTGGAGTCCCAGCACCGATCCCTGCGTGACGCCACTAGTCACTGCCTGCCATTCGGAAAAAGACCCGTTTATTCCTACTCTTTGTTTCCTGTCTGCCAACCAATTTTCTATCCATCACAATACACAACCCCAATCCCATGCGCTTTAATTTGACATGCTAATCTCTTATGTGGGACTTTGTCGAAAGCCTTCTGAAAGTCCAAATAAACCACATCCACTGGCTGTCCCTCATCAACTCTACTAGTTACATCCTCGAAGAATTCTAGTAGATTTATCAAGCATGATTTCCCTTTCGTAAATCCATGCTGACTCTCTGTCCGATTCTGCCACCGTTCTTCAAGTGCTCTGCTATAAAATCTTTGATAATGGACTCTAGAATTTTCCTCACTACCGACGTCAGGATGAAGGTCTATAATGCCCTGTTTTCTCTCTACCTCCCTTTTTAAATAGTGGGGTTACATTAGCTACCCTCCAATCTATAGGAACTGTTCCAGAGTCTATAGAATCTTGGAAGATGACCACCAATGCATCCACTATTTCTAGGGCCACTTCCTTAAGTACTCTGGGATGTAGATGATCAGGCCCTGAGGATTTATTGATCTTCAATCCCATCAATTTCCCCAATGCTATTTCTCTACTAATACTGATTTCCTTCAGTTCCTCCCTCTCACTAAACCCTGTGTTCCCCAACATTTCTGGTATGATATTTGTGTCCTCCTTTGTGAAGACAGAACCAAAGTATGCATTTAGTTGGTTAGCCATTTCTTTATTCCCCATAATACATTCCCCTGTTTCTGACTGTAAGGGACCTACATTTGTCTTCACCAATCTTTTTCTTTTCACATACCTATAGAAACTTTGAGAGTCAGTTTTTATGTTCCCTGCAAGCTTGCTCTCGTACTCTATTTTCCACTTCTTAATCAATCCCTTGGTCCTCCTTTGCTGACTTCTAAATTGCTCCCAATCTCAGGTCTGTTGTTTTTTCTGGCAAACTTATATGCCTCTTCCTTGGATCTAATGCTATCTCTAATTTCCCTTGTAAGCCATGGTTTGGCTACCTTTCCCGTTTTACTTTAGCACCAGACAGGAATAAATAATTGCTGCAGTTCATCCATTCTTTAAATGCATTCACGCATTTTGCTTTCTCTAGCCAATATCTATCCCTCAACCAACATCATAATGCACACTAGCAGATTATCTTGTCATTTATCTCATTTCACCTTGTGGGAGCTTATATACGAACATACGAATTAGGAGCAGGAGTAAGCTATATGGTCCCTTGAGCCTGCTCTGCCATTCAATAGCATCATGGCTGATCTGTTTGTGTCTCGAATTCCATACTCCCATCTACCCCCAATAATCTTTGATTTCCTTGCCTAACAAGAATCAATCTGGCTCCACCTTAAAAAATATTCAATGACCCTGCCTCCACCACCTTCTGAGGCAGAGAGTTCCAAAGTCGCACAACCCTCTGAGAGAAAAAAATTCTCCTCATCTCTGTCCTAAAAGGGCGACCCTTAATTTTAAAACAGTGCCACCTGGTTGTGGACTCACCCACAAGAGGAAACATCTTTTCCACATCCACCTTGTCCATTCAGGATCTTGTATACATACTTCAATCAAGTCTCCCCTCACTTTTCTAAACTCCAGTGAAAACAAGCCCAGTCTGTCCAACCTGGCTGTGCATAAATTGGCTGCCACGTTTCCCTACATTACAACAGTGACTACATTTCAAAAAGTAAAGCTGTAAAGTGCTTTTAGATGTCTTGAGGTAGTGAAAGGTGCTATATAAGTTCTTTTTTAATTGGTGCTTGAGGGAACCAGCTGAGTTCCTCAGCCTGACAATGTGAGGGAGCTAAATTAACCTCAGTACAGTCATTAATACAAGGTGCTGCTCCTGAACAGACACTTTCCCTGCCCAGTTCTCCCACCCCATGCAGATAGATTATTTAAATTAAGAGTGTGTCCTTGGAACTATTGCCACAAAGACTTAACCTTTTAACTGGAGGGAAAAGGAATTGGCTACTTTTTTGTTGCAAAAGCCTGTCACGTAAATGCAATGACTTTTATTGCAGATATATGTTTTTAAATGCACTTTGCTGAATATTTCCAAAGCATTACAGTAGCTCACTGTTAGAGATTGAAAGGCACTGCGATTATACCCTAGTCTTGAACGTGTCACTGCTTGAATTTCTATAGGCTGTCCTTCTCATTTCCGAGCATCTAAATCCAAATTTGCATTATTGATGAGGTAACCATGTCAGCTGAAATGTGGCGTCCTTAAAGAGGATAATTTTATGCAAATTAGATATTGATGTGGTGATGATTAATTGGCTCGTGGCCTGCATTAATATGCAACCGCCATAACATATTATGCAAGTCTAATTATTTCCCTGATATTAACCTCTACAAACCAACAGTAGATATTTCTTGTGTTATGTAAATCACTTTATCATTTTCAAGAACATTTAATGATTTGGCAGCTCTTTGTCAATGAATATATTAATTAGGGGTGCTGTGTCCACATAATAAAACTCAGATTAATAATCAGCTACCGTGATGTATTGTTTGGATCTTTTCTCATTTGTGGGTTTTTTTTTTGTTTTAATATAGTCGATACCACACCATTATAAGTGATTACCTGCAAAATGAATACTTAAGTCATGTGAATAGAAATTAAAATCATTTTTTAAACCTACAACAAGCTAAATTGTTGTAGTTATATTTTAGTAGTCTGCTTGTTCCTGGCTCAGTTTCTAATTGTAACTATGTCTTATAGATCAGGCAGTCCCAAGTTCCACCCCTGGGTCTGTGTTGGGTTAGCTGATCTCAGCTAGGGCAGCACTGCAAGTGTCTCCATTAACACTCTCTCTGGACTAATACTTTACCTTTCACCACAAGCATTAATACGCACTTTGCCTTTGTCCCATGACAGCTTTGTTATTTAATCTCTCCTGCCCTCTGCCCTATCACACACCTTCCGTTTTGTTCTCTTCCCCATCCACCACCACCCCCACCCCCCACTTCACTTGCTTAAAACCTAATTCTTTTCTAATGTTTGCCAGTTCTGATGAAAAGTCAGACCTGAAACGTGAACTCTGCTTCTCTCTCCGCAGATGCTGCCTAACCTGCTGAGTATTTCCAGCACTTTCTGTCTTTATTACTGCAAGTGTCTCATTGGCTTCTGTTCCCTGCAACTAAGGAGGGCCAAAATCAGGTGAGGTTGTCCTCCCCTGATGTATGTGGGTATTCGGGAAAAGCTCAGCTACGTCCTTTGTCAAATAACTTGTCGAAACCCATTCTTCATGCTCACACATAAAGACTGGCCACGTGGTGAGGTAATGGAAGGCGCCTGAGCAGCTCTACTCCGAAGATGTTAGTCCCTTCAGGAAAGGAGAAGAGATAGTTTGAGAGTGGGAGGCGGAGAAATTCATTGAGATTTCCTGGTTAGATTGCTCATAAGTACCACCGTGTAATTTCTCTAATTGGCTTAATACAGCAAATTAAAATATTCCTATGAGTCACTAATTAAATGCCGGCATCAGAGAATGTAGCAACAAGGTTTTACCCCGAATCTCATTGTCATGAGTTGAATCTGGCAATAAGGAACTGAATTATTTTACGCTCAATGGCTGAGTGGTCTTTCACTAACCCTGGCTCTTTTTCTATCTGTATGTATTGTTCAAAGGTAGCGTGGTGTCATTCCACATTGGAATCACATTTTCAAGTTTAATGGATTCCTCCATGGATTATATTTATTCCATGGCTAAAGGGGCAGATGCACTATGAGCGCGTTCATGCCCAAAGTTTAGTGTTGGTGCTATGCAGTTTCAACATTGCATTAGCACTAAGCTGGTGGAATGTAAATTGACTCGCAAACTGAATGCAAAGTGGAGTGGAGTGAGACTACCTCTTTTTGGAACTCTCACTCTAGTGTCAGATTGGACCCTGTCTTCAGAGTCACACTGCATTTGCACTATAAATGAAATGCTTTTCTGCCGTACTCCAGTTGTGACGTGAATGTACTGGATGACTTTGCCTGTAGAGTGAACACGGGACAATTTCTAACCATTGATGTCTTTATTTAAGTATAGCAAGACTTATTGTTCTTATTCATTTTAAGGACAAATCGCTTCAAGACCTGAACTGTATTTGTGAAGACAGGGAATATTTATGCACCTACCCTTGTCCATCTTCTGGTAACCTAGTGTAATAATATTAAAGGTCAAGCTTAACCTGACTCACCCGTCAGGAGCGGATGCAATGCTTGTTTTAATTGACGTCACTGCAGAGCAATAGTGTAAAACCACCATTCAACTCAATTCCTGTGGGATTCCCACCCAGCAAATTAAATTAAATTATCCCCAGGGTGTCTGATAAATATCAGAGAACACAAATTACAACAATAACACATTCAGGAGTTGAGCAAAGAACCAGCTGTGTAATACAGAACAACATACTAACTAATTGCTGATCAAACCCACAGTGATTCCAACTTCAATATTCCAGCCTAACATTGCTGCTCCAGTAGGGTTGCTGCTAAACCCGCCAACAACATCAGAATTTATTAAAAATAAAAATATAAAGTGCTGGAAATACTCAGCAGGTCTTGCAGCATCTGTGGAGAGAGAAACAGAGTTAATGTTTCAGGTCAGTGACCTTGAAAGATCTGTTTCTCTCTCCACAGATGCTCTCAAACCTGCTGAGTATTTCCAGCATTTTTTGTTTTGATTTCAGATTTCCAGCACCTGCAGTATTTTGCTTTTATTATCAGAATGTATTAGACTGGGATGGAACCAGAGTTATTCACATATCCAAACACGAATGTCACTCAAACAATTATATTTCAGAAGCATAGATTTTAAGGGGAGGCGAGATAAACACATGAAGGTGAAAGGAAGAAAAAAGAAAGACTTGCATTTATGTAGCGCCTTTCATGACCACTGGACGTCTCAAAGCGCTTTACAGTCAATGAAGTACTTCTTGATGTAGTCACTGTTGAAATGCAGGAAACGTGGCAGCCAATTTACACACAGCAAACTCCCCAAAAAAACTGCAGCTACAGAGTTTTGACTGAAGAACATAAGACAAAGTGACCAAAGCCACCTTGGTGCTGTCCGCCAAGGTCAGTTCTGCTGCCAAAGCAACTCCAATGAATAGAAGAGGATGCTGATGGGGCGAGAAGAGGGGTTGAAACAGGCCTGGGTGAGGCATAACTGAAAACATGGACCAGTTGGGCCAAGTGATCTGTTTCTGTGCTGTATGTAATTCTATGTAAGCCCTTTAATGAGACCAATAGGAATATGCAGTGCAGAAAAAGGCCATTTGGCCCAAGCAGTATATGTATCATTTATGCTCCACTGGAGCTTCCTCCCATCCTTCTTATTTAACTCAGCATAAATTTTATTTCCTCTCCCTTATATGCTTACCTCGCTTTCCTGTAAATGAATCCATCCTATTTGCCTCAACTTCTCCCTGTGGTAATGAGTACCACATTTTCACCAAACTCTGGCTAAATAAGTTTTTTGCAGAAGTCCCTCTTTGATTTCTTGGTGATTATTTTGTACTAATGGTGTCAAGAAGATATGCTATACCAAATGAGGATTTTTAATTCATCAGTTGGAAACCTACATTAAACTTTTAAAAAGGAGTTTGGATCCTACAATTAACTTTTAAAAAGCTGGCAGCCAAGATGGCCACCACAATTTACATTGAAATACCTCACATTCCAGGACATTGAATTGGAGACACATGTCTAATGAGGTTCCATCCAAGATAATGCCTCATGAATTTGGAATCAGCTATCAGCTTTACTTCTGATGGCAAAACATTCAAAGCCATCTTATAACATTAATAATAGAGACTTTTGTCCAGGGGGCGAACAGTAAAACAATGAGAACCGAGAGAGATTGAAAATACCTAGACTCAAATCTAATTAAATTGTAAATGAGGACACTGGAAAATTGTGTGACTGCCTCCCCATTTGTGGAAAAACTAGCAGTCTTTTGCAAAAGGATAAGCTTCTGAGACTTGAAATCAGACAAGTTTCGAGTGCTAACCAGACAAGACCCCAGTGGTGGATGTGAGTGTGACTCTCTCTCTCTCTCTCCAGATAATATTGCAAGTTTGAAACCTGTCTGCGACTGTGGGACATCCAAGTCTATCATTGCCACAGACAGGGAAGAAAGCCGCTTACAGCTCTGACTCCAAGAAAAAAACCTGAACCAGGTGGACTAGCACTTCTACCTGCCAGAGACTTCAAGATCACAACTTCAGCTGGAAGACAACGGAATTACCCGACCCCACAAACCGTACATTATTTTTACTTGTTCTGGACTCTAATCCAAACCATACTATTTCTTATCACCCTTTGCTCTAATTGTGTGTGTGATTCTCATGTGCGTGTGTGAGTGAAAGAGTAGCATAGTTTTATTATTTTATGTAGATCAGGTTTTTTTTTTAGTGCAATAAACTCACCTCTTTCTTGTTTAAACTAAAGAAAACCTGTCCGATTGGTCTTTTTACAATCACAGTAAATGTAAAAGGTAAAGTACTCACTGAACTGGAAGCACATCCACTGCTTTAAAAGGAATAAACCCTGTTGTGCTCAAACAAAAAGTACAAGAGTGGAGCCTTGTGACCCCCTCCTCACCTGATTGTAACAATGGCTACTGGTTTTCCTCTTTCCCACAAGTGGAAACATTCTGTGTCTACTGTATCAAAACCTTTCATAACTTTAAAGACCTCTATTAGGTCACAACAAGAAGACACAACAATAATAACAACTGTATTTATATAGCACTTTTAATACAATAAAATATCCTAAGGTGCTTCATAGGAGCATTAAAAAGCAAACATTTGGCATCTCGCTACATAAGGAAATCTTAGGACACCCCTCAGTGTTCTCTTTTCAAGAGAAAAGAGACCCAGCCTGTACATCTTCTCCTGATAGCTAGAACCTCACATTTCTGGTGTCATCCTTGTAAATCTTTTTTGCGCCCTCTGTAGTGACTCTATACCCTCATTATAGTATGGCAACCAGAACTGTACACAGTACACAAATGTTGTCTAACCAAGGCTCGATACAAAGACTCTAGGGTTGTTTGTATAGCTGAACAGGTTTACAAGTCATTTGTACCTGAGCCAATTTTCCATTCACACACAGCTGTGAAAGTCCATGATGTGTCCAAACGTTATCACAGGGTACAGAGAGAAATTTAGCATTCAAGGATGAGACTTTCTACTCCAAAGTTGCAACCACACAATTTGAAAGATAAATATTCTCCCAATTCCCTAAGGTGACAGGATATGCAGATATCATCTTTAATTAATATGAACAGGTCAATTTGAACATTCAGATCAGTTCCATCGATTACTCAGTCCATAAAATGATGTGACACATGTGATGACATATCTCCCATGAGATCCTTCCTCTAACTGGATTTTATTCTCTGTTTTTAATTTTTTTTTAATGGATTAGTATTGGTATCCAATTCTCTGTCTCTCCCACACACACAATCCAGGTACACGCTGTTTAAACATGACTTCTCCTAGGTCTGAAATGTGCCTCCTTAACGACCACATGGAATAAGGAAAATGAACATATGATACACCTGGTCTCGGTAAGTTATGTGTTAGAATAGCCAGTGTCAATGAATACATCCCTAGTCTGGGATTTTACAGGCATAGCCAAGGAGTGGATGCCGGGGCCAGAAGTGGGTGGTGCTGGCACTCCAGACCCAATCCCTGACTGCACCGCTATCATGCACCAACCGATCAATTAACTGCCAGCAGGCAGGGGTGCCAACCATTCCGCGGATGGAGACGGGCATTTAGGCAGCGGCCATGGTGTCAGCCAATGCTGATGGATGTGTTGGTGCCATCTTTAAAACGTTGCTAGCACCAGAATACAGCTCAAGCCCTCCTTGAGTGAAGCCCGCCTTCCCTGAAGATCCAGCCAGCGGTGCAGCTCTGCCAGTGGGAGAAGCCCAAGAGGTCAGCAAAGCAGGCATTGTGAAGGCCAATGGGAACAGGCGCTTGTTGGCATGGCAGAAGGGCCAGATGGCCCCATGGTTCACTGATGATGC
The DNA here is from genome assembly GCF_036365525.1 of Heterodontus francisci. Lineage (NCBI taxonomy): Eukaryota > Metazoa > Chordata > Chondrichthyes > Heterodontiformes > Heterodontidae > Heterodontus > Heterodontus francisci. The sequence goes on from NC_090387.1 coordinate 15,169,583, forward strand.
CCAGCATGTTCTCCTCCAGACTACTTGGGAAAGGCGGGAAGTCATCTTCCCCAGGGACAGAAGGAGGAGATTTCCCCGCCTAACCAAGCAAGCCTGGGCAGCAGCTGTGGGGTTATCCAGAGAACCTGGCTGCAATGCCACAAGTGCATTAACGAGCGTCTCCCACCAAGGTGACGACCCCACACCTCGCTTCCATTAGGGCTTAGCAAATGAGAGTGAGGGTGCCACTGCTGGGGAGGGAGAGACCACCCTATTGGTGGCAATGGGGTGAGGCTGCAGCAACTCCTATTAAAGGAATGGATGTATCTCGGTCAAGGGGCACAGGTCTGTTAGTGGCGACCCTTGCAAGGGTCTGACTGCCAAACGTACACACGTGGCCCCAAAGTGAACAGCTAGGATTCCACCCGCTTAGGTGTTGTGCCTGTTATTATGGGCAACTAACATTCCTCTTCCTTGTTTCCACAAGAGAAGAGGGTCCACATGCAAAAGAAAGGGCTCAGCACAGAAACTCTCACTTCGGTGGATATGCATTTGCACTGAGATTTGGGGTCACAAACTGGTGAGAGCAGCACACACGTGCCTGACCAGATGTCAGAGGCTAGGACAGCTGAGGCCACTGACACTCGGATGAGTATGGGAGGCCAGGCCAATGCTGAGCCCCAGACATTGTCAGTTGTTCCTGGGGGTGTGCCACTGTTGTCAGTTGTTCCTGGGAGTGTGTCAGTATTGTCAGGTGTTCCTGGGGGTGTTCCACTGTTGTCAGGTGTTCCTGGGGATGTGTCAGTATTGTCAGTTGTTCCTGGGAGTGTATCAGTATTGTCAGGTGTTCCTGGGAGTGTGTCAGTATTGTCAGTTGTTCCTGGGGGTGTGCCACTGTTGTCAGGTGTTCCTGGGAGTGTGTCAGTATTGTCAGTTGTTCCTGGGGGTGTGCCACTGTTGTCAGGTGTTCCTGGGGATGTGCCACTGTTGTCAGATGTTCCAGGGAGTGTGTCAGTATTGTCAGTTGTTCCTGGGGGTGTGCCACTGTTGTCAGGTGTTCCTGGGAGTGTGTCAGTATTGTCAGTTGTTCCTGGGGGTGTGCCACTGTTGTCAGGTGTTCCTGGGGATGTGCCACTGTTGTCAGGTGTTCCTGGGAGTGTGTCAGTATTGTCAGGTGTTCCTGGGGATGTGCCACTGTTGTCACGTGTTCCAGGGAGTGTGTCAGTATTGTCAGTTGTTCCTGGGGATGTGCCACTGTTGTCAGGTGTTCCTGGGGATGTGTCAGTATTGTCAGTTGTTCCTGGGAGTGTGTCAGTATTGTCAGGTGTTCCTGGGGGTGTGTTTGTATTATCGGGAGCCCTGCGAGTGTGTCAGTATTTGCATGGGGCCCCTGCACCGAATACTCGAAAACCACTGCGATGGTGAATGTTTTTCCCTGCACTGACTGTACTGTTCTTAATTTGGAGTGCTTTGCTGCTGGTGCTCAGCATCATCCTCCAACACGGAAATGTCGCATTTGCTTGAGCAAAAAATATGCCAAAATGATTTGTTCCAAAATACTGCCCAGAATATTATGTTAATTTTTTTTATTCATTCATGGGATGTGGGTGTCGCTCGCTAGGAGAGCTTTTATTGCCCATCCCTAATTGCCCTTGAGAAGGTGGTGATGAGCTGCCTTGTTGAACCGCTGGACTCCATATGGGGGAGGTGCAACATTACTGAGGAACTATGGCACAAGTGTGTGAAAATATTCCCTCAGATTCAAAGGGTTCAGTCATGCACCAGGGTAACTTTGAATTTAGTGTAAAATTTCTGTTAAAGTTAAATGAAACTCAGGGGAGATGTATAACGGGTGAATGACTCGCTAGTGCCCATTGTTACGATGAGGTGAGAAATGTCTCATCTGCAAGATGTCTAGGGATCTTTTACTGTCTTCATCTGGTCTTATTGTAAAAGGGTTTAATTTTAAACACACTGTGTTTTGAGCTCCCCCTTTGGTGAATCCTTGTACACAGCTTTCCAATAATGAGGCAAAGAAATGAGCACACCAGGTTTTATTTGGTTTAAAGAAGAAAAGTGAAATTTATTAAACCTTACACTTAAACTTTAATATGGTTAACACCTACGGATATACAATGTGCCCATGCTAGCATGCATATGTGATACACACATGCAAATAGGGACAGAAAAGAGCAGAAGAAAAATAAAATGGAAAGGTTTGAGGCAATCTCTGGAGAGGATTTTTTTTACTGTCTTCGAGCTCACTGTAGGTCCTTGATTGTAGGTAGTCTTGCTTTTCGTTGGGGCCCAGTATTCTTCTTAAACCTTGTTCACTGTAGGAGACTTTTCTATCTAGGGACTCATATGTCTTCAATGGTTTCCGAAGCTGATGAAAGCGAGATGAGAACAGACAGGAGCGAGGTCTTTTCCAGTCCAGCAGCAAACTCTTTCTGATTTCAACTTCCTTTTTGGAAGTTCAAATTCAAAAAGCTCCAACAGTCAGTTAGTCATGTGACCCAAACCGACCTGACCACATCTGTTTGTGCATTCAGACATCTTAGCAGTTAACCTGGAATGCTAGCCTTTCCACCTTCAATGTCTGGTCAGCAAAAGTCCATTGTGGATTAAACTGGAGCTAGGAATAGCCTCTTTGTCCTTTGAAGTACTGTCTGTTGATATGCTAATGTCTCTCTCCAGCCAAAGTCTCCAACTATTTTTTAAAGCATGTTCTTTCTTCACCAACAACAGTCCAAAATCAATGTTCATGTGGCAAAATTAATTTTCCTCGTTCTTGGCAGATGGGGAGCTTGCCTGATACCTCCACACCCAGGGGAATAAAATGTGATTTGAGAAAAAAAGGAGCATTTCATTACAGGGTTTGAGAGAAATATATGATTCAGAAAGAAAAACCATGCATTTCTCTCATTCATTTCCATTCATTCACCAATCTTAAAGCTTATTAAAAATGTTTTGTTCAGGGTGCCAGGGCTGCTTTAATTTCCCCTTTTTTTCTCAGGAGAGGTATTAGCAGTTCTCTCCTGAACTCTCTGAGTCATGCAAAGACTTTTGAGTTCAGGGGATGGCTGGTTCCCTTTTCCTCTGATTGTGGGGGAGGATTCTTTGTTACTCTCCCCTTTGTTCTCCAGGACACTCTTACCTGCAAGTATTTGTGCAGATTTGACTACACTGTCCTCTGACATTTCAACTAGGTGACGCATCACTCTCATAGTTTCTGTGCCCCCAGAGGTCTCTCTTTGTCTCTGCAGGTTCCTGTAAATGCTGTTAGCAACTCTGTTGGGGTGCTTCTTGAGTCTGCATTTATATAGGAGGATGTGGAGTCCAACTTTTACATTTTTCGGGGTTGCTTGACTGGACAGTAGGGGTTTTCATCCGGGATTCTTCCCAGACTTCCTTTAACCTGCTCTCTTGGTCACTTTTTTCCCTTTTCTTTCTAAACTTTGGCCAGCCATGTGCCTGCCTGTCCCCTGTTGTTCTCGGCGGGGTTCCCTTACAGTTAACCAGCCCTCGGCAAAGTTAAGATTACTCCCTGCAGTGTCTGATATACTGATATCTTCAGGCCCGTGATTGTCCTTTAAAACTCCCTTGTTCCTATTCCAAATTGCAGCCTCTCAGGATGTAAAGGGTATACATGCGTGCGATTACATTATTAGCATTGCAAAGCTGTGCCAGGGTATGCCAGGTCATTCTGCACTAATGCATCATCATGCTGAGACACTTTTAGTGCCTATGTTGCACCCAGAACAGATTTGAAAGTGTATGAAACTATCATTTGCGTGATTATTTTAAACTCCTGCAGTTAATCAGCAGCTGACTGGGCAGCTTGTGTCAGTAAATGGAGAATAACATTTGGGTGCCAATCAGAGAGGCTGTTACAGTAAATGCAGGAGAGCATGACACAGAGTCACTAGTGGCTGCTGCCAATTTACTGGATTATTGCAGTTGTCACAAGAATATTGGTGGTGGTATCTTCTTTAGAGCCTTCGATAGGCCATTTTTTTAAGCTTCAGGTGAATTAATCTTATATGTGCCAATGTGCTTCTCTCCTTTCCAGGATGGGCCAACAGGTGCTATTCCCTAGAATTGCCACTGGCCTGGGGCAAAACAACATGCCTAATCCAACACCCTACATGTTAGCTGGGCAGCTGTCTACACCATCGATTTTAGATTTGAATGTGGATCTTTGTCTTTCTGAAAGTTTGATAATTCACTTACACATGGCCTACAGTAAGAGGTGGGCAAGGACTGACACCAGAAAATGTTGAAGAGCGAGTCACCCCATCAAATGGGTGACACTTGGGAGCTTGCTGCTTATCAGCTGGGAATGGTACAACAACAACTTGCATTTATATTGTGCCTTTAACGTAGTAAAATGTTCCAAGACGTTTCACGGGAGCGTTACCTTACAAAATTTGACAGAGTCACATAAAGAGATATTAGGGTAGGGAGACCAAAAGCTAGGTAAAAGAGTTGATTTTAGGGGTTGACGTAAAGGAGGAGAGATAGGTTGAGAGGCAAAGAGGTTGAGGGAGGGAATTCCAGTGCTTAGGGCCTAGCAGCTGAAGGAACAGCTGCCAATTGTGAAAATCTGGAATGGACAAGAGGCCAGAATTGCAGGAGCGCAGAAATCTCAGAGGATTGTAGAGCTGGAGGAGTTTACAGATAAAGGGAAGGGTAAGGTCATGGAGGGATTTGAGCACAAGGATGAGAGTTTTATAAGAAGGGCATAAAAAATGAGGCATTATTTAAATGCGAAGGACCAACCTTTGGAAACAAGCATTGTTAACTTGCATCCTACCTCTTACCTTATTCTAAGCATTCCTCTCTTACACCTTCCCACACACAGGGCTGAATTTTATGCTCCTCTGTAAGGCGGGTTTTTATATGGGAGAAGGGCAGAGAATGGGCATGGATTCATCCGCCACGGAACTCGATGCCATAATGCTGTGTTCCAATTCTGTCAGAGCGGCGAAGTGCCATGGTGGCACTTGCACACCACCGCGAGCGCATTGGCATTTACATATGGTAAAGACTCTTTGGCATATATCTGCAAGTAATTAATAGCGATCTTACCAGGCGTTCATAATTTGGTGTTGGACATGTGGCACTTACATATTTTTATTCATTCATGGGATGTGGGCGTCGCTGACTAGGACAGCATTTATTGCCCATCCCTAATTGTCCTTGAGAAGGTGGTGGTGAGCCACTGCAGTCCATTTGGGGTAGGTACACCCACAGTGCTGTTAGGAAGGGAGTTCCAAGATTTTGACCCAGCGACAGTAAAGGAACGTTCCAAGTCAGGATGATGCGTGGCTTGGAGATGCACTTGCAGGTGGTGTTGTTCCTATGCATCTGCCGCCCTTGTTTTTCTAGGTGGTAGAGGTTGTGGGTTTGGAAGGTGCTGTCTAAGGAGCCTTGGTGCATTGCTGCAATGCATCTTGTAGATGGTACACATTGCTCCCACTGCGTGTCTGGTGGACGGAGTGAATGTTTGTGGATGGGGTGCCAATCAAGCAGGTTGCTTTGTTCTGGATGGTGTTCAGCTTCTTGAGTGTTGTTGGAGCTGCACCCATCCAGGCAAGTGGGATGCTGACGATGTGGTTCCAATGCCTCGACAGATCTGGTGTGGTCCCTCAGTATGCCCACAGAAGGTTGGGTGCATTGTTGTGGTCTGCTGCATTCTACATAACATAGCACTACTGAGGGGGGAGGCCTTGCAAGAGGAAGATGTGGGAGTATGAAACTTCCTCTGACAAAGAGGACACAGAGGGCACACAGAGTCAAGGAGCCATGGAAGATACTAGCAGAGTGATGGTGGTGTGGACATCTTGAGCAGCGCACACAGGAGGGAAGGCAGAGCCTTATGATGGAACGTTTCCAAAATCCATGACTTGGAATAAATATACTTCTGACCAAAACTTACCCTCATGCATGCAGTGTCATGTTTTCTGCCTATGCACTATCTTGCCCTCCAGCATGAATGGCAACATCCAATTCAGTCAGTGCCCATGTGACATCATTTGAGTCATGAAACAATCATGCTCATTGGCATGTTAATGATGTCAGTGGTCACTTTGCCATTGTAGTAAGGCGTTTGAGGGGATTGCAATTGCTACACTCATGCCATGGTGGAATGCGGTTATCAATGAAGGTTGAGGATTTGCACCAATGAACTTTTAATTACAAGGCTTCTTGGAACCCCCCTGCTCACAGGAGAAGGACTAAGAGCTGGAACATTCTCCGGCCTCCTGGTCCTTCTCTCGCCCTGCCACTGCGGAGTGGACCTCATGGTCAAGTTGAGGGTTTGCAGCTCATGACATATCTGCCTAATGTGGCTCTCTAAGTGGGTTGCCAACCTCTCGATGCATGAAGACATGTGCTGATATTCCTGTGACAGGGCAGCAGTCACGGCATGGATGGACTCCCCCACCATCCGCTCAAAGTTACACATGGCCTCTGGCATCTCTGCCAGATGTTGCCTTACCTCTCCCTGCAACTCCAGAATGCCCTGTGCTGCCAAAACCAGAGGCACGTCATCAGCCTGAGGCTCAGCTTGGGCCTGGACACCCACAGTCCTCCGACTGTTAGAGGCCTCAGCTGTCTCACCCTCTGCCAGCTGCTCGGGTGCCTGTTTTGTGCTCTCACCAGATTGTGACTCTGCTTCTAAAGCCCAGTGAATTCCCATGTAGGTGAAAGTATCTGTGCTGGTGGAAGGTACAGGAGAGTCATGAGAGCTCCTCATCCTGAGGTTGTCATCAGTCTCTCGGGGTATGTGGTCTTCTGTGAAGGCGACCTGTAAGATGCAATGCAAACAACATATTTGTGGGTTAGGCTACATATGTCCCATTAAGGGCAGCATGCCAAAGCTAATTCACCATGACTATTGCATTTTTACATGATCGGCAATAATCACTCTCTTGCAAAGAGACCCAGAGCTCTGCGTCTGAGATAACGTGTCCTCTTTGGCTCCCAGCTAGTTGCAGTGCCTGCTCTTCAGCCTGACTTAAAGGACGCAGCTCAGGCACTTGGCCACCGGTCCTGGCCGTCTCCCCACTGTTATGGGTCTTCTTCTCCTTAAAGAGCAAGGATGCAGATATTGAGCAAACTTCAACATCACATTACTACTAACATGGGCACTTCATCAACATCTGGGGGATGCTTTGTCTGGTATACTTACTCAACCTGTCCTGGGTCTAATTTGCTCTGAGGTACTAACAAGGGAGATTTGTTTTGCATACGCAGCCAGTCATCTGCCATCAATCTGCTATGACCTCCCGCTCTTTGAAATGGCAGTAGCACCCATGTGCCATACAGTGTAGTGACAACCAGATCGCACCAAGCAATTTTGGAACATGCCTCTTACCTTTGCTGAATGCAGGAGGTCATTGACCGTCTTCCTACACTGGACCCAGTTTCGTTGGATGATCCCATGGCTACTAACCTCCTCTGCGATCTCCATCCAGGCTTGCTTGGTCAGGCGGGAGGACCTCTTCTTGCCATCTCTGGGGAAAGGTACCTCCCACCTTTCCCTTGTAGCATGGAGGAGAATAAGCAGGGAGGCATCACTGAACCATGGGGCCAACCTTGTTCGGACCTCTGACCTAATCAGAAGGATGCCCGGGGTGGGGGGAGGGCAGCTTGATGAGTTTTACCTTTTTGGAACAGCACAGAGGTGTTGCTTCAGTGAGCTGCTATGGAATGCAGGGAGAAAGTGAATGCAGGGCTGGTTGGCTTTTAAAGATGGTGCCAGCACCTAGTCCGACAACAGGTGATGCTGTGAACACCGTCTCCATTTCTGCCCCCTCCACGTGATTGAGGGGACGGCTGCCTCCATTGTGGAAAATGGCTGCCAGCCGCATAATGGAGGCCAATCACAGGACAAGCGGGAGTGCTACCATTTTGCGCATCCACCCCAAGGAGCAGCAGCGTGTTCAGAAAATTCAGCCCGCAGAGGTTAATATTGGGTGTAACACAATACTGCCCAATTACATCAGGCTTGAATTAATGCTGAATGGAATGTGCATGGTGTCTTTAAATGACTAGCCAGTAGCAGGGAGTTTGCTTACTAGGTAGAACAACCTGTCACAGGACAGAATTGTCAATAAGTAAATTAGACAGAAGACAGTTGTCCAATGCTATGACCACCGCTTTTTAAAAATTAACCAGTTACGAGGAATCATTATTTACTTGCATATCTGTTTTGTTGATTTATGCTTTTCTTTGGGTTTTTTGGCCAACATTCTTTGCTGGTTTCTGTCTGGCAGATATTAATCCATGCCTGGATTGGGTTTGATGGGTGCCAGATTCCCCCGGGTACTTTGCCCAGTTACCGTTGTTCATACAGGAGCCAACACAGTAAATGCTGACAGGCTACTCAGCTCTGCAAGCAAGTTCAAACCAGTCCATACCCCGCAGGAAAGTTTTCTCTGTTGCACTTGGTAGAGCAAGATTGGTAACCAGTGTCTTGTAAAATCCCTCTTCCTGATGCAGTAATTTTCAGCAAGGCTTTCTGGATGGATCGAGTTTTTATTGAAACTCTTTAAAACATTGGTCAGAGGGCACCTCTCCGTTACATATGCTCTGTTGCAGGACTGCTGCTCCTCTCAAGCTGGAAGGCATCTGAATGGCCCTCCACTTTGAGACCCCGCCTGCTGCTCTTAATTGAACAGCCAAAGACTTGCAGGTTAATAGGTAAATAGGCTATTGTAAATTGCTCCGAGTGTAGCTAGGTGGTAGGAGAATGGTGTGGATGTGGTAGGAAATATGGGATTAATGTAGGATTAGTTTAAATGGGTGGTTGTTGGTTGGCACAGACTCGGTGGGCCGAAGGGCCTGTTTCAGTGTTGTATCTCTCCATCTAAGATCCCTGGGGGTCCCATAATTTTTAACCTTACACAAAAAACGTTTCCCTTCACCTTCCTGTGAACCCAACAGCTGTACACTAACGTGCACCAGAATGTTTGGGTTCACCTGAATCAAAATTAAAAATGGAGTTTCGACCTCCCTGACCCTTTAACAAGCTTCTCGAGGAGCTTAAGGGGCCATTAACTGGAGACGAGCGGGTTCCCTGTTCCCTTCCCCCCAACCCTCACTTCAATAATTGAAGTCTGCCCCAGACACGTTGGGATCCAGAGATGCCCTCTGGGACCACAATTTTTGAATCACGTCCGCACCTGGTCCCAACCCCGCAGGCATTTGAAAGATCAGTGTGACACCTGCTGCAGCCGAAGTGCCGTGAATGCCTATCCATTACAGACTGTTCAACAAACTCGCCTGGAGACTTCGAGTGGCATCTGACTATTCAACTCTGGGACACCTCACTGCTCCAGGAAAATAACATCAGGACTTACAACCCAGTTATTTTATTATTCCTAAGAAACAGCTCTAATTTAAGACATAATTTTTAAAACTGGTTAACCATTGGTTTTTGAATGTCTGTGTGTGTGCATGAGGGTTAGGAGGAATAAGAAGTTATAAAGTCTTTTCAGACATAGATTTATCTCAGCATTGTTTAAGATTTAGTTTATTAATCAATAGTTAATTTGTTGTTGTTTAAAGATACCTGGTTTGGTGTCTTTTGTGCTGGGGGTTAATAAAGTGTTTAATTTGGCTAATTTCAGGTAGGTGGGAAACTTTAATAATATGCTGTGACCTGTGGAATAATGGGACTGAATTGACAGTGCATTACTCCCGCCTCGGTCGTAATACCATTTTCATTTCCATTGACTTCTATACACTATAGCACAAAGTCAAGATCCACAGCCATGTGTGACCAACAAATTCTTCCTGATGAGATAAGGCAGAGCCATACATAGATGCTGTAATAACAATGTGCTTTATCCGCTTGCTCAGAAGAAAGACCTCTGGCTGCACCAAAGTGTCATTTTTAATTCCTACAAGAACCAGCCCTATAAATTTAAAGTACAATTGTAATTAAATGCCAATATATACCACATTATGGGTGTTGTAACCTTTGGCATTTTGCTCACTATAATTGAAACTATACAGACTTATTTCATTTGATGCATTAAAGCTGGCCGGGAGGGGAAACCTTCACTTTATATTTCTGAATTGGATTCCAAGCAGCTTCTCGAGGAGACGTTCTGATGAAAGGTCACAGACCTGAAACATGAACTCTGCTTCTTTCTCCACAGATGCTGCCTGACCTGCTGAGAATTTCCAGCACTTTCTGTTTTTATTCTAGGCTGCTAATCCATCTTATTCCTCTAAACTTTTTTAAGAATGGCTTGGCATGGTAATCACATCTCCTTAATGGATACAACAATTAATCACAAACTATTGATTGTGTAATGTAACAATTGTACAGCAGTGAACTGGGCAGGACTAATCAAGTTCCTATGTTTTGAGCCTATTTTGCCTCTAAGAATAAAGTAGGTTAAAAGTTATTCCTGGGTGGCTGCCTGGATTAATCTTTATGGAATGAAGAATGCCTAAGGCTCAGGAACTTACATTGTGTTCCATTATACAGAGTTGATATTACTTCTTTTCTCCTCAGACCTGTGCTTAATGCTTCTGGCTGTACACCTACGCATTTTATTTACCTTATTAAATGCTGTGTCACACTGTGGAAACAGTTTCAATGACTGGTCAACCATGACCTCCAAATCATTTTCCATTTCCATTCTCTGCAAGGTTTGTCCCTTGCTGCACAGTCACACTTAATACTGCTGGTCCCAATACATAGTAGCTTACATTAGCAATATTAAAGCCCATTTGGCAATCATCCGGCCAATCTTCTCTAGATCGCTTTGAAACATAACTGCTTGTGTGATACACTTTGACTTTGGACGTGATTTAGTATTGTATGCAAATTTATACAACTGACTTATAATTCCCTCGCCAAGGTCACTGAGGGAAATGGTAAATAAGAGCAATGGAGCAAAGATTGATCCCCAGAGCATCCCTGTCTCCCAGAGTGGAAAATTCCAGTAGATAATATTTGGCTCCAATCTCTCTCCAATCCAGTTTCCCATTTTCTCCTAAACTCCATCAGTTGTCTTCCACCTTTAAGATTATTTTAAAGCTTTATTTATTTTTACAGTGCAGATGTCCTACTAGAGATGAGAATTTCTTTTTATATAATTGAGTAGCACACATATACACAGACACAAAAGAAAAATTGCATGACCATGTGACTTTAGCTTAGAAATTTCAAATGAGGATAATAGAGGATGGTGGGTTAATGTGCTGTACGACATTCCTATCTCCCATATTTTAGTGGAGGTGTTAATCCGTTTATTTTAAATGGGCTTGTGTGCCTGCACTAAAGTAGCAGAGGAATGCCATTTGAACATGCTGAACGTCCATCCACTTGTAATGCCAAGAGCAATGTGTAAGCTGTTATTTTTAACACGCCAAACACAAATTAATTGCGCTCTCCTGGCCCACAATCAGTCAGACCTGCAACGTATAACAGCATACGAACATATGAATTAGGAGTAGGAGTAGGACACTGAGCCCTTCGAGCCCGATCCGCCATTCAATAAGTTCATGGCTGAACTGATTACTCCACATTTCCACTTACCTCTGATAACCTTCCACCCCCTTGCTTATCAAGAATCTATCTACCCCTGCCTTAAAATATTCAAAGACTCTGCTTCCACTGCCTTTTGAGTAAGAGAATTCCAACGGATCACGACCCTCTAAGAGAAAAAAATTTCTCCTCATCTCTGTATTAAATGGGCGACCCCTTATTTTTAATCAGTGATCCCTAGTTCCAGATTTTCCCACAAGGGGAAACATCCTTTCCACATCCACCCTGTCAAGACCCCTCAGGATCTTATATGTTTTAATCAAGTTCCAGCGGATACAAACCTAGCATGTCCAATCTTTCCTTGTAAGACAGCCTGACCATTCCAGGTATTAGTCTAGTAAACCTTCTCTGTACTGCCTCCAACACATTTATATCCTTTCTTAAATAAGGAGATCAGTACTGTACACAGTACTCCAGATGTGGTCTCACCGATGCCCTGTATCACTGAAACATAACCGCCCTACTTTTGTATTCAATTCTCCTTGCAATAAACGATAACATTCTATTAGCTTTCCTAATTATGTGCTGTACTTGCATAACAACCTTTTGCGATTATGCACCAGGACAACCAGATCCCTCTGCACCTCAGAGCTCTGCAATCTCTCACCATTTAAATAAATATGCTTCTTTTTAATTCTTCCTGCCAAAGTGGACAATTTCACATGCTCCCACATTATATTCCATTTGCCAAGTCTTTGCCCACTCACTTAACTTATCTATAATCCCTTTGTAGCCCCCTTATGTCGTCTTCACAAGTTACTTCCCTACCTATCTATGTGTCATCAGCAATTTAGCAACCATACCTTCGGTGCCTTCATCCAAGTCATTTATATAAATTGTAAAAAGTTGAGGCCCAAGCACAGATCTCTGTGGCACACTGCTCATTACATCTTGCCAACCAGACAATGACCCATTTATGCCTACTCTTCCCTTATCCACAGCACATGTAACTCCCTCAAAGAACTCCAATAAATTCGTTAAAGATGATTTCCCTTTCACAAACCTATGTTGACTCTGCCTGATTACCTTGATTTTTTCGAAATGCTCTGCTATAATGTCTTTAATAATAGCTTCTAACATTTTCCCTAAGACAGATGTTAAGCTAACTGGCCTGTGGTTTCTTGCTTTCTGTTTATCTCCCTTTTTGAATAAAGGAATTGCATTCGCTATTTTCCAATCAAACAGAACCTTCCCCGAATCTAGGAATTTTGGAAAATTAAAACTAACGCATCAACTATCTCACTAGCCACTACTTTTAACACCCAAGGATGAAGTTCATCAGGAGCCGGGAACTTGTCAGCCTGCAGTTTCAACAATATGTTGAGTACCACTTCCCTGGTGGTTGTAACTTTCTTGAGTTCCTCCCTCCCTTCCAATTCCTGACTTATAGCTAATACTGGGATGTTACTTGTATCCTCGATAATGAAGACCGATGCAAAATCTCTGTTCGATTCATCTGTCATTTCTTTATTATCCATTATTAATTCCCCAGACTCACTTTCGAGAAGACTAACACTCACTTTGTTAACTCTTTTTTAAAATTCATTCATGGGAAGTGGGTGTCATTGGCTATGCCAGCATTTATTGCCCATCCCTAATTGCCCTTGAGAAGGTGGGGGTGAGCTGCCTTCTTGAACTGCTGCAGTCCATGGGAGGTAGGTACACCCATAGTGCTGTTAGGAAGGGAGTTCCAGGATTTTGACCCAGTGACGGTGAAGGAACGGCGATATAGTTCCAAGTAAGGATGGTGTATGACTTGGAGAGGAACTTGCAGGTGGTGATGTTCCCATGCATCTGCTGCTCTTGTCCTTCGAGGTGGTAGAGGTCGCAGGTTTGGAAGGTGCTGTCTAAGGAGCCTTGGTGAGTTGCTGCAGTGCATCTTGTAGATGGTACACACTGCTGCCACTGTGCGTCGGTGATGGAGGGAATGAATGTTTGTGGATGCTGTGCCAATCAAGCGGGCTTCTTTGTCCTGAATGGTGTTGAGCTTCTTGAGTGTTGTTGGAGCTGCACCCATCCAGGCAAGTGGAGAGTATTCCATCGCACTCCTGACTTGTGCCTTGTAGATAGTGGACAGGCTTTGGGGAGTCAGGAGGTGAGTTACTCACGCAGGATTCCTAACCTCTGACCTGCTCTTGTAGTCACGGTATTTATATGGCTACTCCAGTTCAGTTTCTGGTCAATGGTAGCCCCTAGGATGTTGATAGTGGGGGATTCAGCGATGGTAATGCCATTGAATGTCAAGGGGAGATGGTTAGATTCTCTCTTGTTGGAGATGGTCATTGCCTGGCACTTGTGTGGCATGAATGTTACTTGCCACTTATCAGCCCAAGCCTGGATATTGCCCAGGTCTTGCTGCATTTCTACCCGGACTGCTTTGGTATTTGAGGAGTCGCGAGATATTTTGTAAATATCTACAGAAACTCTTACTATCTGTCTTTATATTTCTAGCTAGCTTTCTCTCGTACTCTAATTTTACCTTCCTTTTCAATCTTTCAGTCATTCTTTGCTGTTTTTATATTCTGTCCAATCTTCTGACCTGCCTCCCATCTTTGTGCAATTATCAGCTTTTTCTTTAAGTTTGATACTATTAGAATTAGAACATTACAGCGCAGTACAGGCCCTTCGGCCCTCGATGTTGTGCCGACCTGTGAAACCATCTGACCTACACTATTCCATTTTCATCCATATGTCTATCCAATGACCACTTAAATGCCCTTAAAGTTGGCGAGTCTACTACTGTTGCAGGCAGGGCGTTGCACGCCCCTACTACTCTCTGAGTAAAGAAACTACCTCTGACATCTGTCCTATATCTATCACCCCTCAATTTAAAGCTATGTCCCCTCGTGTTTGCCATCACCATCCGAGGAAAAAGACTCTCACTATCCACCCTATCTAACCCTCTGATTATCTTATATTTCTCTATTAAGTCACCTCTCCTCCTCCTTCTCTCCAACGAAAACAACCTCAAGTCCCTCAGCCTTTCCTCGTAAGACCTTCCCTCCATACCAGGCAACATCCTAGTAAATCTCCTCTGCACCCTTTCCATAGCTTCCACATCCTTCCTATAATGCGGTGACCAGAACTGCACGCAATACTCCAGGTGCGGTCTCACCAGAGTTTTGTACAGCTGCAGCATGACCTCGTGGCTCCGAAACTCGATCCCCCTACTAATAAAAGCTAACACACCATATGCCTTCTTAACAGCCCTATTAACCTGGGTAGCAACCTTCTGGGATTTATGCACCTGGACACCAAGATCTCTCTGTTCATCGACACTACCAAGAATCTTCCCATTAGCCCAGTACTCTGCATTCCTGTTACTCCTTCCAAAGTGAATCACCTCGCACTTTTCCGCATTAAATTCCATTTGCCATCTCTCAGCCCAGCTCTGCAGCCTATCTATGTCCCTCTGTACCCTACAACATCCTTCGGCACTATCCACAACTCCACCGACCTTAGTGTCATCCGCAAATTTACTAACCCACCCTTTCACACCCTCTTCCAGGTCATTTATAAAAATGACAAACAGCAGTGGCCCCAAAACAGATCCTTGCGGTACACCACTAGTAACTAAACTCCAGGATGAACATTTGCCATCAACCACCACCCTCTGTCTTCTTTCAGCTAGCCAATTTCTGATCCAAAGCTCTAAATCACCTTCAACCCCATACTTCCGTATTTTCTGCAATAGCCTACCATGGGGAACACCTTTCGCTGTTTTAGTTAACCACGGATGGCGAGTCCCACCGTTGGAATTTTCTTTCTCGTTGAAATGTATCTATTCTGTGCATTCTGAAATATCCCCTTAAATGTCTGCCACTGCATCTCTATTGACCTATCCCTTAACCTGATTTGCCAGTTCACTTTAGCTAGCTCTGCTTTCATGCCCGTATAAGTGCCCTTATTTAAGTTTAAAATACTAATCTTTGACCCACTCTTCTCTTCCTCAAACTGAATGTAAAATTCAATCATATTATGATTGCTGCTACCTAGGGGCGCCTTAATTATGAGGTCATTAATTAATCCTATCTTGTTGCACAATACCAGGTCTAGTATAGCCTGCTCTCTGTTTGACTCTAGAACGTACTCCTCCAAGAAAGTATCCCAAAAACATTCTACGCACTCCCCATCTAGGCTACCTCTGTCCATCTGATTTTTCCAGTCTATATGTATGTTAAAATCCCCATAATTATCGCTGTACCTTTCTGACAAGCTGACATTATTTCTTCCTTTATACCCCATCCTACAGTGTAGTTAATATTAGGTGGCCTGTACACCATTCCCACAAATGACTTCTTTCCTTTATGATTTCTCATCTCTACCCAAACTGCTTCTACATCCTGGTCTCCTGAGCTTAGCTCATCCCTTTCTATTACGCTAATACCATCATTAATTAACAGAGCTGCCCCTTCACCTTTCCCTATCTTTCTGTCCTTCCTAAATGCCATAGCATTTGGCGTCGTGGTATTATCACTGGACTGGTAACCCAGAGACCCAAAATATTGCTCCAGGGACATGGGTTCGAATCCCACCACAGCAGAAGGTGGAATTTGAATTTAATTAATAAATCTAGAAGTAAAAACTAGTCTAATGATGGCCATGAAACCATTGTCGATTGTTGTAAAAACCCATCTGGTTCACTAATGTCCTCCAGGGAAGGAAATCTGCTGTCCTTACCTGGTCTGGCCCACATGTGATCCCAGACCTACAGCAATGTGGTTAACTCTTACATGCCGTCTGAAATGTCCTAGCAAGCCACTCAGTTGTACCTAACCGCTACGAAGTCAATAAAAAGGAATGAAACCGGACGGACCACCCAGCATCGACCGAGGCACCGGAAATGACAATGGCAAACACAGCCCTGTCGAACCTGCAAGATCCTCCTTACTAATATCTGGGGGCTTGTGCCAAAGTTCGGAGAGCTGTCCCACAGCCAAGCTACAACCTGACATAGTCATACTCACGGAATCATACCTTACAGACAATGTCCCAGACACTGCCATCACCATTCCTGTGTATATCCTGTCCCACCAGCAGGACAGACCCACCAGAGGTGGTGGCACAGTGGTATACAGTAGGGAGGGAGTTGTCCTGGGAGTCCTCAACATCGACTCTGGACCCCATGAAGTCTCATGGCATCAGGTCAAACATGGTCACCTCCTACTGATTACCACCTACTGCCCTCCCTCAGCTGATGAGTCAGTACTCCTCCATGTTGAACACCACTTGGAGGAAGCACTGAAGGTGGCAACGGCACAAAATGTACTCTGGGTGGGGGACTTCAATGTCCATCACCAAGAGTGGCTCGGTAGCACCACTACTGACCGAGCTGGCCGAGTACTAGAGGACATAGCTGCTAGACTGGGTCTGTGGCAGGTGGTGGGGGAACCAACACGAGGGAAAAACATACTTGACCTCGTCCTCACCAATCTGCCTGCCGCAGATGGATCTGTCCATGACAGTATTGGTAGGAGTGATCACCACACAGTCCTTGTGGGGACGCAGTCCCGCCTTCACATTGAGGATACCGTCCATTGTGTTGTGTGACACTATCACCGTGCTAAATGGGATAGATTTCGCACAGATCTAGCAATGCAAAACTGGGCATCCATGAGGCGCTGTGGGCCATCAGCAGCTGCAGAATTGTACTCAACCGCAATCTGTAACTTCATGGCCCGGCATATCCCCCAATCTACCATTACCATCAAGCCAGGAGACCAACCCTGGTTCAATGAAGAGTGCAGGAGGGCATGCCAGATCAGCACCAGGCATACCTCAAAATGAGGTGTCAACCTGGTGAAGCTACAACACAGGACTATCTGCATGCCAAACTGCGTAAGCAGCATGCGATAGACAGAGCTAAGTGATCCCATAACCAACAGATAAGATCTAAGCTCTGCAGTCCTGCCACATCCAGCCACGAATGGTGGCGGACAATTAAACAACTAACTGGAGGAGGTGGCTCCACAAATATCCACATCCTCAATGATGGGGGGGCCCAGCACAACAGTGCGAAAGATAAGGCTGAAGCATTTGCAACAGTCTTCAGCCAGAAGTGCCGAGTTGATGATCCATCTCGGCCTCCTCCTGAAATCCCCAGCATCACAGATGCCAGATTTCAGCTAATTCGATTCACTTCGCGTGATATCAAGAAACGACTGAAGGCTCTGGATACTGCAAAAGCTATGGGCCCTGACAATATTCTGGCAATAGTACTGAAGACCTGTGCTCCAGAACTTTCCGCACCCCTACCCAAGCTGTTCCAATACAGCTACAACACTGACATCTACCCTGCAATGTGGAAAATTGCCAAGGTATGTCCTGTACACAAAAAGCAGGACAAGTCCAACCCGGCCAATTACTGCCGCATCAGCCTGCTCTCAATCATCAGTAAAGTGATGGAAGGTGTCATCAACAGTGCCATCAAGCAGCACTTGTTTAGCAATAACCTGCTCAGTGACGCTCAGTTTGGGTTCCGCCAAGGCCACTCAGTTCCTGATCTCATTACAGCCTTGGTTCAAACATGGACAAAAGAGCTGAACTCAAGAGGTGAGGTGAGAGTGACTGCCATTGACATCAAGGCAGTATTTGACCGAGTATGGCATCAAGGAGCCCAGCAAAACTGAGGTCAATGGGAATCAGGGGGAAAACCCTCCGCTGGCTGGAGTCATACCTAGCGCAAAGGAAGATGGTTGTGGTTGTTGGAGGTCAATCATCTGAGCTCCAGGACATCACTGCAGGAGTTCCTCAGGGTAGTGTCCTAGGCCCAACCATCTTCAGCTGCTTCATCAATTACCTTCCTTCAATCATAAGGTCAGAAGTGGGGATGTTTGCTGATGATTGCACAATGTTCAGCACCATTCGTGACTCCTCAGATACTGAAGCAGTCCGTGTAGAAATGCAGCAAGACCTGGACAATATCCAGGCTTGGGCTGATAAGTGGCAAGTAACATTCACGCCACACAAGTGCCAGGCATTGACCATCTCCAACAAGAGAGAATCTAACCATCTCCCCTTGAAATTCAACGGCATTACCATCGCTGAATCCCCCACTATCAACATCCTAGGGGCTACCATTGACCAGAAACTGAACTGGAGTAGCCTAATAAATACCGTGGCTTCAAGAGCAGGTCAGAGACTAGGAATCCTGAGGCGAGTAACTCACCTCCTGACTCCCCAAAGCCTGTCCACCATCTACAAGACACAAGTCAGGAGTGTGATGGAATACTCTCCACTTGCTTGGATGGGTGCAGCTCCAACAACACTCAAGAAGCTCGACACCATCCAGGACAAAGAAGCCCGCTTGATTGGCACCCCATTTACAAACATTCACTCCCTCCACCACCGACGCACAGTGGCAGCAGTGTGTACCATCTACAAAATGCACTGCAGCAATGCACCAAGGCTCCGTTGACAGTACCTTCCAAACCCGGGACCTCTACCAACTAGAAGGACAAGGGCAGCAAATACATGGGAACACCACCACCTGCAAGTTCCACTCCAAGTCGCACACCATCCTGACTTGGAACTATATCGCCGTTCCTTCACTGTCACTGGGTCAAAATCCTGGAACTCCCTTCCAAACAGCACTGTGGGTATACCTACCCCAAATGGACTGCAGCAGTTCAAGAAGGCAGCTCACCACCACCTTCTCAAGAGCAATTAGGGATGGGCAATAAATGCTGGCCTGGCCACATCCCATGAATGAATAATAAAAAAAAAACCTTCAATATTCAGGTACTAATCTATGTTTTTCTGAGGCAGCACAATTCTTCGGACTAATAATCAGTTTAAAGAAAGCTGAAGTCCTGCATCAGCCTGCACCCCAAGAAGAATATAGACCACCAAGCATTGTCATCGAGGGAACCGAGCTGAATGCTGTCAAGCAATTTACCTATTTTCTGAAGTGTCATCTTGTTTGATGCCACCATAGACAAGGAAGTGGACAATAGGCTTTCAAAAGCAAACAGTACATTCGGCAGACCCTACAAACAAATGTGGAGCAACCACAGCCTCAGAGCACAGACCAACCCAAAGTGTACAAAGCCATAGTCCTCACCACCCTTCTGTAAGGCGCCAAGTCATGGGTCCTATACCGTCGTCACGTATGCCTTCCGGAGCGCTTCCATCAGCGCTACCTCTGCAGCATCCTCAAGATCTGCTGGCAGAACCACATCACAAACATTGAAGTCCTGGAAACAGCCAACATCACCAGCATCAAGGCCAACCTCCTGCAAAGCCAACTGTGTTGGGCGGGTCACATTGCCCGGATGGACGACAGTCACCTGCCCAAGATTGTGTTGCATGAAGAGCTGGCCACGGGTAAAAGGAATAGAGGGGCCCCATGCAAAGATTTCAAGGACGCCCTGAAGAAGTCCCTCTCTGTGTGCCACATTGACCTTCGCCAGTGGGAAGCGCAGGCCATATATCGTGATACCTGGAGATGCTACATCAGGAGGGCTATAGACACCTTTGAGACTGAGCCAAGAAGCAGCATGAAAGAGAAAAGGAGGAGAAGGATAGATCCAATTGCCCCCAGCAACGACTACACCTTCACTTGCAACCGCTGTGGGAGAATCTGCTGGTCACGGATAGGCCTGACTAGCCACCAGCGGCCTGCAACCAATGAGTATAACCCTTCTAAAATCTTCGTCCGCAAAGAAATGCCAAGAGAGGAGGTTTGTAAAGAAATGAGAAGGGCCCAGTTGGCCAGCCAACATCTGGAAGAGAAAGAACAAAGCTTTCAGGTGGGACCCTCCATCAGAACATTTGTTCCCCAATGTCTTTTATTTAGATGCTGATTGACCTGTTATGCGCTTCTAGCATTCAATGTAAGTCTTGATTAATGTAATCGCTCAGATGAAAAGTCTGGCAATATGATGTGACTGACAATATTTATTATAACTGCTGCAACAGAGGCAAAGCATTGACATGTCTTTATGCCATTGTTGCACCTGCAGTCCAGCTGGGTGACCTGGGATCTGTTGCTGATTCTCTACACCTGCCCTATACTAATCTGTACCTAACTTCACTCAGTTTGCTTGAACATAGCTACAGGTTCTCAGTTACAAACAAGGCTGTTTTCTTCCATCTCTTAAATACACCATCTCTCAGAGGCAGCCTGTCAAAGCTTTTGGTGCCCAAGTCTTATCTTCTTGTGCCTAACTGTGTAAAAAAAAAATTGCATCGTGTTCTTAAATTAAAACTGTGGTATGTTACGGGAGGCATTTTTAGATTTTGACATGAACAGTCTGTTTTGGTTGTGCTTATACAAAATATAATTAATGACATCATAAATCATTTGGAAAAATGTACATGTTCAACACAATTTGGATTAATGGCTGAACATTACTAAATTGTCAATCATCAATGTAGTTATTATTTTTGTACATTACTCACATGGGTTGGATGCATCAGTTGCGACAACGGCAACAAAAACTATAGCATATTTATACATCGTTCTACATGCCAATCATATCAGGAGAAGGCAAAGAAATGCATTGAATGCAGAAGAGGGGCGGAGTTATTAGCAAGTTTCAGCTGGCAGCACAAATGCCAGGACATGGAACCATATGTAGTAATTCAACACTTAAATCTAATGTCAAGAAAATTAACCCAAAGACTTTATCTAACTGCAAAACTTACAGAGGATGAGTTGATTTGCAAAATCCTTTCCCTGCATGTAAGCACATTGTAGGTTCAAAGGTTTCTTTCATGGTGGACCTTTCCTGAGCTCACCACGTTAATATATATATTTTTCCACCATAGGTTCCCAGTATCAGCATCAAGCACTTAAAAGTCAGGTCTGGCTTTTGGGTTGGATGCTTTTATATTGTTGTGCTGCCAATTGCCAATGGCAACTGAAAAGTAACATTTTTGTCAAGGCTGGTGGCCCAATAGACTTTTTGAATTGGTCTTCCTGATTGCTGCAGTCTTCCTAAGATCAGTAACGGTAGTGTTCTGATGGTGAGACTGTGATTCCCCAGAGTGATGACATGACATCATGCATACACAATGATTCTCTTGCATGGTGTCATTTGTTGCTGATATCACGTAGTCTGTAGTTCACACTGGGGGCTGGAGTTGGTTCAACGGAGAAGCTAAAACTTTAAATTTCTGTTACGACCAGGTGAGAAAGGTGTCTAGAGCTTCCCTTTCAGCCTTCACCTGGTCTTACTGTAACAGGGTTTTATTTTAAATACACTGTGTTTTTAGCTCCCCCTTGGTGAATCCTTGTTCATCACTTTCCAATTATAAGGCAAGAAAACAGCACAAACAGGCTTTCTTAGGTTTAAAGAAGAAAAGTTGAAATTTAACTTAAACTTAAACTCTAATTCAGTTAACGCCTACGGATACACGACGCGCTCCATGCTGGCATGCATAGGCGATACATACATGCAAATAGAGACAGAAAAGAGAAGAAAAAATAAAGAGGAAAGGTTTGAGCCAATATCTGAAGAGTTTTTGTTACGGTTCTTCAAGCTCACTGTTGAGTCCTTGATTGTAGGTAGATCTTGCTTTTCGTTGGGGCCCAGTATTTTTCTTAAACTTTGTTCGCTGGAGGAGAATTTTCTCTCTTGAGGTTCACGTATCTTCAGTGGATTCAGAGGCTTGTGAGAAAGAGATGGGAGCAGACAGGAGAGATCTTCAGTCCAGGAACAAACGGTCTTTCTGAGTTCAATTCTCTCTGTGGCCAGTTCAAAAGAAAACCATGGAAGAGCCAGGTAATCATGTGACCAGCTGGTTTAACCAGTCCTGGCCCTTGTGGATTGTATCCTCCTTAACAGGTTTCCTCACCTTCGAAGTCTGTTAGTATGTTTTTTTCCAGCCAGAGCTGATCTGTTAAACAAGTCATTTCCTCACTCCAACAACAGTTAAAAAATCAATGTTCATGAGAAAATTAGTGTGCCTCATTCTTGGCAGGTGGGGACCTACCATGACACCTCCACACCCAATGGAATGAATAGTGATTTGAGAAAAGGCGCATTTCATTAAAAGGGTTGAGAGAAAATATAAGATACAAAAAAAAAACATGCATTTCTCCCATTCATTCACAAACCCTAAAACTTATTAAAATCGCCCCTGTTTTGGCAAACCAATAAACATGTGGTTCTTTTTTGGGGAAGTTTCTCTTCCATTTGCCAATTTCCATGGCTGCCGAGGATCTTTGTTCCTGCTGAGGTAATTTTTTTTCCCAGGAGAGGCAATAGTGGGCGAGTCTATCCTGAACTCTCCTTCAGTGCTTTGCTGAGTCATGCAAAGGCTTTTGACTTTAGGGGATGGGTGGTTCACTTTTTCTGACTGTGGGGGAGGATTCTATGCTAATCTTCCCTCTGTCCTCTGGGAACTCCTGCCTGCAGGTATTTGTGCAGACTGTACTGCACTCGCCTGTGGCACCTCGACTAGATGAGGCATCACCCTCATAGTTTCTGTGCCCCCTAGAGATCTTTCTTTGTCTTTGCAGGTTCCTGTAAATGCTGCTAGTAGCTCTGGTGGGGTGCTTCTAGTGTCTGCATTTATGTAGGAGGATTTGGGGTCTAACTTTTCACATTTTTCGGGGTTGGCTGACCGAACAGTAAGGGTTTTCATCCAGGCTTTCTCCCGGACTTCCTTTAACTTACTCTCTTAGTCACTTTTTCCCCTTCTTTGTCTAACCTTTTGCCAGCCTTGTGCCTGCCTGTCCCCTTTTGTTCTCGGGCTGGTGGGGGGAGGGTCCCTTACAGTTCACCAGCCCTCTACTGGAGGGCCCTCCTAACACCGGTACAGGACTTAGGGGTGCAGGTTTCACTGTAGGTTGGGGTTTTCCCTCAACCTGGCACATGTTTAGAGACATATAAGATAATCAGAGGGTTGGACAGGGTGGATAGTGAGAGCCTTTTTCCTCGGATGGTGATGGCAAACACGAGGGGACATAGCTTTAAGTTGAGAGGTGATAGATATAGGACAGATGTTAGAGGTAGTTTCTTTACTCAGAGAGTAGTAGGGGCGTGGAACGCCCTGCCTGCAACAGTAGTAGACTCGCCAACTTTAAGGGCATTTAAGTGGTCATTGGATGGACATATGGATGAAAATGGAATAGTGTAGGTCAGATGGTTTCACAGGTCGGCGCAACATCGAGGGCTGAAGGGCCTGTACTGCGCTGTAATGTTCTATGTTCTATGTGGCAACTCCTGCAGTACTGCACCACATCTTTGTGGAGTTTTGGCCAGTCAAACTGCTGTCTTATGCGGGCTTTGGTCTTTCGTATACCGGCATGTACAGCCATTGTAGTCTCATGGGCCCTTCTTAATATTTCTCTCCGGTACCTCTGGCACCACTAACTGGTAAATTACTGTCCACTTCTTGCTCTCAGGTCTGTGAGGGGAACTCCATTTCCTCATCAGTACCTCATTCTTTAAATAGTAGCAATCAGGAACTTTCAGATTGGGCAGCCTGTGCTAACTCTCACAATGCTGGGTCGGCTCACTGAGCCCCAGCGAGGGAAAATCCATTTAATCCATTCCCTGGGTCTCCTAACTTTCCAAAGAAAGTCTCGGACAGGCAGACCTCATGATCATCTGCCTGCAGTGCTAATGCAGTCTCCTCTGGGGGAGCTGGTTTGATCATGGCCCGATCCACTACACATTCAGGGAAACTGCAGGGGTCCATCTCCTGCCACTGCCCTGTCTCTCTGACCTCCTGCGGTCTTTCTTTCACGACTGGGGGAGCTACCACGTTCACCCCTGCCAGACCATTACCTAGGAGCAGGTCAAGCCCGTCCACAGGCAAACTAGGGACAGTTCCTACAGTCACCAATCCCAAAACTAGGTCACACTCCAGGTGCATCTGGTGTACAGGTACAGTCATACACTGCCCTCCAATACCATTCACCACCATTTTGATGTTCACTGCATTCTCTGGGGGAAAGGTCAGGCCATTTCCCAGTAAAAGGGATCAAGTGGTTCCTGTGTCCCTGAGAATCACTCTGGGATTGCTTGCCCCGCTTGAGGGGTATGGGGTTACTTTCCCTTCAAACATAAAACCCTGATAACCTTCAGGAATCCTATTAACTTTTCCTGCACTTGCAACAGTAGACTTCCTGGGTCTCACTGCAATTAAAGCCACAGCTTGTCCTGCTCTGCTTTCCATCAGGTTCACTTCTTCACTGAGCGGGTGTGCCCTGATTAACCCTACTGGCTTTCCCTTTAGTTTCCAGCAGTCAGCTTTTAAATGCCCTGCTTTATTACAATAGAAGCACACAGGTCTCCAAGTCTCACTCTTGCTCACAGCACCTTCCTTTTTGGCTAGAGGAGGGCCCCCTGTGAATCCTGCTTTCCTTTCTCTCCCAGGACTGGTGGGGGGATATCACCTTCCCACCCTTTGTCCTTTTTGGATTTGTGGGGGTGATTAGGAAAGTTTCACCCTTGGGAAACTGACTTATAAATTAAAGCAAACTCATCATCTAGAAAGACATGGGTCTTTATGGAGAGTGGAAGAGAGTGTTTAAATTCCTCTAACAGAATTACTTCTCTTAGATTCTCATAGCTGAGCTGTACTTTAAGACCCCTCAGCCATTGGTCAAAAGCCAGCTGCTTACTTCTTTCAAACTCCAGATAAGTTTGATTAGCTTGCTTCTTGAGGGTTCTAAACTTTTGGCGATAGACGTCGGAACTAATTCATATGACCCGAGGATGGCACTTTTCTTCAGTTCTTAATTTGATGAACTCTCACCTGGCAGCAGGGAATAATTCTCATGGGCTTTTCCAGTTAGCTTGCTTTGTAGTAAAAGAGGCCAGGTCTCAACTGGCCATTTTAGCTGCCTTGCCAGTTTCTCAAAAGACACAAAAAAATTCTTCTCCATCTTCCTCATTGAATTTTGGAAATAATTGAGCTAGTTTTAACAATTCTGTACCCAGTCCTGAATTACACTCCTCCATATCGGCCATGCTTTCACTGGGGATACTCTGTCACCCCCTAGTTAACTCAAGCTGTCTTAGCTCTCTTTCTTCGCATTCTTTCTGGAATATTCTTTTTCTCTCTCTCCCTCTCCCCTCTCTCTCTTTCGCTTTCCCTGTCTTCTAATTCAAGTTTCCTTTGTTCCAGTTGTATCTTTGCTAGCAGTGCTCTGTCTGGGTCTACTTCTAACCCTGTTTCTGCTTCTTCAGATTCAAGGGAAAAATGGTTGGCCATTAGCCTTAGGAGTTCAGACTTCCTAGCCTTGCCACGTACAGTGATCCCACACTGCTCAGCCATTTTCCTCAACTCCTCCATAGACAGTGCTTTTAACTTATATCAAGTTATTTCACGCTGGCTTAGAGAGCTACTAGCTTCAGTCGTAGACATGTTCGTATTCAATCACACACAACCACAAGAAAACCTGTATTGAAATCTTGCTTTTTTTTGCTTGGGAACAATTAGGCTTCCCACTTCCAATTTCTGTTTGTGAGTAAAATTCCGGACACTAGCACCAACTTTCTGTTATGACCAGATGAGAAAGAGGTCTAGGGGTCCCTTTCAGCCGTCACCTGGTCTTACTGTAACAGGGTTTTATTTTTAAACACACTGTGTTTTTAGCTCCACCTTGGTGAATCTTTTTTCACTGCTTTCCAATTATAAGGCAAAGAAACCAGCAAAATAGGCTTTCTTAGGTTTAAAGAAGAAAAGTTGAAATTTATTCAACTCAAACTCTAATTCGGTAAACGTCTTTTTTATTGGTCTGCATCAACTTTATTTAATACTAAAGCCAGGCAGTCATGTGACCAGCTGGTTTAATCAGTCCTGGCCCTTGTAGATTGTATCCTCCTTAGCAGGCCCTGGAATGCGCTTCCTCACCTTCGATGTCTGTTAGTATGTAAATGTTTTTTTCCAGCCACGGCTGATTTGTTTAACAAGTCATTTCCTCGCTCCAACAACAGTTAAAAATCAATGTTCATGACAAAATTATGTGCCTCATTCTTGGCAGGTGGGGGCCTAGCGTGACATTATTCAATGTGCATGTTGCTGCAGCTGAAACTGTGAAGTGCCCCAATTGGTAGGAGTGAACTGCTCAGGAAAGCAGGGCTGCATCGGAGACAAAGCACCCACCCCATCGACCAGCATTGGCCTTTTCAATGGCTCACTGCACTGCACTCACTGGCACTTTACTGAGCCGGATACCACCTCAGGAGCAATTATAAGCAGCAGGTCGTTGGAAATCCCCAGTGGTCTGTTCTATTCCTGGAATAGAAAAAAAATCTCACAGTTTGAATGTTCAAATGTGTCCTGGACAATATTTATCCATCAACCAATATCACTAAAACAGATTTTCTGGTCATTATCACATTACCGTTTGTGGGAGCTTGCCATTACAACAGTGAATACAGATCAAAAACATTTAATTGGCTGTGAAAGGCTTTGGGATGTCCTAAGACCGTGAAAGGTGCTATATAATTCCAAGCCTTTCTTTTCTAATTGGTCATTATGGGTGGATTATTGCATATTCAAAGTCAGCTGGGGTGAAATGAACAAATACAAGGAACGGCCAGAACTAATCACTACTTTTCTCTCAGTATAATTTTCAATACAATTTATGCAGGCAAACAATGGGTGGATTTTTTAAAGCTTGAAGAGTAAGGATTGATTTTCCAACATGGATCTCCTGGGTGCACATACTAGAAATTTGGGTATGTGCTTTGTGAGCCGATGTTTAGATATGAACTCCCTGTAGGTGGGTTTCTCTGCCAGGCACACAACATCAAAACATTACCCTTTGTCTAATTTCAACCCCGGAGGCTATATTACACATATGAGAGGAAATACTGTTGTCCTAATGCCTTAAATGTGTATATCAGTCTCTCAAAGCCTGGAGATTGAACGTGTCAATGAAATAGGATGCACCAATTCTGCGTTCAGCTTAATGTCATACAGTTTTCTAATTCCTGGAACTGGTTTGTATTTCATGATTATCTAATCAGCTGCAAAGCTCCTTGAGACATTCAAAATGAGCATTATTGCAGGGTTGTCCTGATTGGCCAGATTTCCTATGGAGCAAACTCAATCCAGTGGAAGATTGAAATAATTAGCATTTCTAATTACTTACATTAAAATAATGATACACAATAAAAGCAGCATGATAAAACTAGAGGACGTCTGCCAAGATGCTTTAACTCAGACGTCTGAAGAACACCCCACCTCCAACAGTGTGATATTTCCATTTCTTATGCCAGTCATCTTTAGTGGCATCTCTGAGTGAAATAATGAACAATCTTGTCTGTGGGCCCATACAATCAGCAAATAAGTAAACTTATAGCCATCTGCTAGAGAAAGGGAAAGAGGGGAGACCTTCATATCATTAGGCGTTGGATGTCAAAGGCATGAACAAGTACCTCCGAGAAACACTGATCTGAAAGACAACTTTTTTAATGTGAATCATTCACATTGCAACAAGTCATCTGCATCAATAAGACACGAGAGTTGAATTTGCCTGCATGCTTACATTGAAGCACACTGAGTAGCACATTTGCATTAAAATTGCTGTGTGCATTATTTCACCAAAGCCTCTAGTTCCTCCATGTTAAACAGGTTAACAACATTGCATACAAGGGTTTGATGCAAACCTACAAAAGCATTTCAACCCAGTCGTTCTTCCTCAAATGTGGATCATGCTGCACCATTTCAGTTGTGTAGAGACACTAGAGATGTTGTGATGGTTCTCCTCAGCACAGTGAAAGTTAAAGGGAAGCTAAATACAGATGTTGAAAATTATGAGGGTTTTGATAGAGTAAACTAGGAGGAACTATTTCCGCTGGCAGGTGAGTCAGTAAACAGAAGTTTCTGATTTAAGACAATTGGCAAAAGAATCGAGGGCAGGAAGATAAGGAGAATTTTCTTTATGCAGTGAGTTATTACGATTTGGAATGCACTGCCTGAAAGGGCAGTGAAAGCAGAATCAGTAACAACTTTCCACAGGGAGCTGATTATACCATTGAAAAGAAAAAAATTGCACTGCTATTGGGAAAAGAGTAGCAGAGTGGGCTTAATTGGATAGCTCTTTCAGAAAACTGGCACAGACACGATGGGCCGAATGATCTCCCTCTGTGCTGTATGATTCTATAAAATAAGTGAACCTCCCAATTTCCCTGTTGCGATAATAAAAATCCTTTGTGAAAGTACAGAATGGTTTCTTAACTCAAGTGAATGAATTAAAAGTAATGAAATTATGACAGATCTTCCAGTTCAAATTTTTATTTTGTTGGAAGAAATTATTTCAGTCATTCCAAGAAGTAAATATTGCCAATTTCTCCCCTGAAAATTATCATTGCAGCTTTTTATTTTCTCCCTCCACTGGTAAGTTATTTCAAAACAGGATTCAAAAGGTCACCATGATTTACTCGGAGCTGCCGCAGTGATACATGTCTGTGCATTGACTAGCTCCACAATGCTGAAGGGTTAAGCAGCCCCGGCCTGGCTGAGGACTGACAGAGATTGATGACACCTCGTTTTCCTAGACAGTTTGAAGTGGCCGGTTTTGGCCTTTTGATTCACAGATGGAGCATCTATGGCAGCAGTTTAAATTTTAAATTGACGAAGCTATAAAGCTGCTCTGTACTGATGTACTCAATCATTAACTGAGTGCTTGTCCCAAGCAATCAAAAAAAAACTGGAATGAGCAGGGGTATGTTTCAAATGAATTAACACCTAGCCAATAAAAGCTTGTAATTGTGCTGACTTTGATCGTAGGGAAATTTGACTGCCCTTACCTCTTCCTCTTGGGTGTATTTTACTAAAGATTTAATACTGTTACTTTGAAAAGATACCATGTCTTTTTTATTGTTCTGCATCAACTTTATTTAATACTACTCGAAACTATTTCTACATTGAAAGGAAGTGTACACTGATGAATTGTTTGATGGTCAGCAATATAATATTTGGAGTTCTGTAACATTAATTCCCAACAATATTTGATCACGTCGAATAAATTTGTGTAATTAATAATGTTATAAATATGATATAGCTACATCCATTAAACCTGATTCTTAATAGAAAAATGTCTTGCGCAGTCACTGCCTAAAATTTTCTCTGCTACGCAACATTCATAAATGAACGGCTGGAGCCCAGTGTCTCATAATGGTTGAAAAACTCGTAAGGCATGTTTGAGAATAAGGTCAAACCCAATGTCAGTGCAGAGGTTCTCCCACTACTTTTGAATCTGGGCCATGATTTTATGAGTCCAAAAAAAGATCAAAATAGTGATTCAAATAGTAGTGTGACATCTAATGGAATGACATCTACCCCTTACAGGAATTTAGTCCTTTTAAGCTAAGTAACTTGCACTTTTAAAACATACTCAGGATACTTACTATGCTAAAATATTTATTAAATACTACTTCTGGAGACTGAACATTGCAACTGTCACACACTGTCCTCCCCCCAATGAGACCTGGATTTGAATTCAGTGATGAGATGAAAGTTCCCTCCCTGGCTTCAGATGTCCTAGCTTTTGGGCAATGTTGCCCAGCTCATCAACAACAACAATAACTTGTATTTATAAAGCAACTTTACTATAATAAACATCCCAAGGTACTTCACAGGAATGATTACCAAACAAAACTGGACATTGAGCCACATAAGGAGGTATACGGACAGGTAACCAATGTCGTATAAAGGTTTGAAACGGTTAATGTTTGGGACAATATGAGCAATACCTCCCACTATGATGATGTAAGAGATCACATGAGAGAAAGAGATTTGAAGGAGAAGCATCATGATCATCAGGAGTTATAGCTACTTGGATCAAGCTGTATATATTTCTCTAATATGTAATGAACTAGTATTATTAAAACTTACTGAACACTCTCCTAGCTAGACTAATCAAACATACAATATGGTGAACAGTTGTAGTTCTTACCATATAACACCCGGAAAATTTTGAAAAGTAATTTGAAGAAGGCTGACCTGAAAAAGTGACATCTAAAATTGCACCAAGCCTGCACAACTCAAGAAGAGGCTGTGAAAAGTTCAGGAGCTGATCCATGGATGAAGTGAGACACGGAGAGTCGGAGACTCGGGGAGTCAGCTTACAGAGGCATTCAGGCTGCACCACAAAGGCATGGGAGTGGGTGAAAAAGTCCCGATCCAGTGATCGTAAGTTTCAAGTCAGAGAACCAAGCAATGGTCGGGTATCTGGTGAGCAATCCTTAAAAAGGGTAGAAAATTTGTTTTTGATGGCACTAGGCAGGTAGCACCGGGAAAAACCAAAAAGTCTTAACAAGGGTGGATCCAAAATTGACACCATTGCATGAGGTGACTGCAAGGCTAAAAAGTATGGGAAGCATGAGAAAACCTCTAGTATGGGATGAAAATTTAAATAGAAAGAAAACTACCTAAAAAAAAAAAGAAAACCCATGGATTTTAAATTTACGCTACCAGAGAGGTTTGGATACATGGAAGGACCAAATCAAACTCAAAACTGGTCACTTTGAAGGAAAAAGATTTTTGAGCTACAGAACGGCTTCAAAATTAGACAACAACTCTGAAGCAAAACAAGTCAACACATTACATTTTTCCATTGGAGCAATAGCAGACGATGTTATTACAAGACAAGGCATTAATTAGACATCAGATAAATTTGAAGAAGGCTTAAAAGCCTTAGATAATTATTTCAACCTGAGGAGTAACAAGATTCTAGAAAGGACTAAATTTAACAGAAGGGTCCAAAAACCAGGTGAACTGATAGATGCTTTTATTAATGGCTTTTACAGGCTAATTGAAGGGTGCGAATATGGAGACCTAAAAGCAGAATTAATACTCGAGCACATTGTAGTAGGTAATGCTGATGAATCCCTATCAGATTTATTGCCGTCAAAGGAAGACCTCACCCTAGGCAAAACAATACAGCTGGTGAGACAAGCAGAGATCTGTAAGCAGAACAGAGAAATCCTGAGAGGTGAAGAAAAACATTGGTTCAGGAAACCTCCAATGACCATACAGTTCCTTAAGCACAGGAAGGTAAAAGAAGCACCAGAAAAGAAGGCATTCTTGGGATGGAAAGTGCAAGACGCCATGAAACCCTACCAGTGCTCTGGCGCCAAAAAGACCCACAGGCACAAACAGTGTTCTGCAAACAAAGCAGAATGCTTTCACCACAAGAAAGTTAGCCATTTTGGGAAGATGTGCCAAAGTAAAACCTCTACTTTCACAGGTTCTAACGGAAAAATCTTCACACATGGAGCTATTCATGAAGTAGAGCAATCTCCAACAGAAGAGAAACCTGAAAACTTCCTTAGCGAGATCAATGGCCCTAATCATGCATTCTGGTCTGTAGATATATATATGTCAATGGACATATCACCAACTTTAAACTAGACACTGAAGCAAGCTTAACAGTTTTATTAGACAATAAACCATGGTTATCAACACATTGCCTGCAACCAACAGGAACTCGGTTACATGGTCCAAGAGGGTTTAAACTGAAAGTCAAGAGAAAGTTACAGGCAATACTCCGGTACAAGGGAAAGCAGATATTGGAAACACTATATTCTACAGAATCAAGAATTTACTCTTTTACGTAGAAGAGCTCGTAGAAACAATCCTATCAGGAAAGTGGAAGAAATTAAACAGCAAGAATCCAAGAGTCACTTCCAAAATGACTTTCCGATATTATTGACTGGTCTAGGAAGATTTAAGATCAAATTTAGTATTACTTTGAGAAAGGATGCTAAACCAGTATGTCTTTTCAAGCCTAGGAAGATACCACACCCACTAATGAAGCAAGTCTAACATCAGCTAGAAGAGCTGACCGGGATGGGAGTCATTACTCCTGTTAATGAACCTACAGAATGGTGCTCTGGAATGGTTCCAGTTCCTAAATCTAACAATACTTTTCTCATTTGTGTAGACTTAACCCAACTTAATGAGGCTGCGACAAGTGAAGTTCATCCGATGTCCTGGGTAGACGAAAGTTTGGCAAAGTTATCCAAAAGTAACATGTTCACAAAGCTCAATGTAAATAGTGGCTTTTGGAAGTCTTGTTGGATGAGAAGTCAAGGTTATTGACAATCTTCATTACTCAGTTCGGAAGATTTTTTTTAATCGTTTACCATTTGGCATAACATCAGCACCTGAAATATTCTGAAGAACTATGTCGAACATTCTACAGGGCCTTAAAGGAGTAATATGCTACATGGACGTCTTGGGAGACATCTTCTAGTTTTATCATGCTACATCTTAGTCCATGGGGAATGCGTCAAAGTGCGGCACAGTGGCGCAGTGGTTAGCACCGCAGCCTCACAGCTCCAGCGACCCGGGTTCAATTCTGGGTAATGCCTGTGTGGAGTTTGCAAGTTCTCCCTGTGTCTGCGTGGGTTTCCTTCGGGTGCTCCAGTTTCCTCCCACATGCCAAAGACTTGCAGGTTGGTAGGTTAATTGGCCATTATAAATTGCCCCTAGTATAGGTAGGTGGTAGGGAAATATAGGGACATTTGGGGATGTGGTAGGAATATGGGATTAGTGTAGGATTAGTATAAATGGGTGGTTGATGGTCAGCACAGATTCGGTGGGCCGAAGGGCCTGTTTCAGTGCTGTATCTCTAAAACTAAAACATAACCTGAGGGTTAGAGCGGTTTTGAATCATCTACAAGAAGAAGGCCTGACACTTAATGAAAAGTGTGAATTTTCAATGATGTCTATTCATTTCCTAGGGCACACTGTCAGTAGCAAGGGCACAATGGAAGACCCGCAAAAGACGAGAGCCGTTAGCGAATTCCCAATTCCTACTTCTGTCCAAAATTTTTAATGATTCCTTGGAATGGCTAATCAGTGGGCAAAATTTCTGCCTAATCAAGTGCAAGTTACTGAACCCTTAAGGAAAGCTCAAGCACGGTGTTGGAATGCACATCAGGAGCAGGCATTTAAAATGATCAAGGAAATACTAATTTTGCCAGATATCTTAGTGCATTATAGTTCCCTACTACCAACCACAATTGCAGCAGGTGCCTCATCTACAGGGTTAGGGGCAGTCTTTTTTCAATAACAGCCAGATGGATTTCGCAGGCTGATTTGTTATCCATCACCAGCATTGTCTGAGACTGAGACAAGGTACGCCGTCATAGAGAAAGAAGCTCTCGCAGTCACATAGGCTTGTGAGAAGTTCTCAGATTATATTATCGGCTTAAAGGTTGTCATCGAGATAGACTACAAACCTCCAGTTTCCTTACCTAAGGAAAAGGAACTTGCAAGAATGCCTCTGAGACTCCAAGATTCTGGGCTGGATTTTACCAAGCCCACGACGTGGGGCCCCATGGCGGGGGGTTGGGGAGAGTGGGTGGTTGCGGAAGATGGTTGCGGCAGAGGCCCACCAATGAGGCCAGTGCTTGGAGGGTCCAGCCCGATTCTCCTGGCAGCAGCGAGACTCTGCGGTGGCCCCGCACCCCCCGCCGCTGAGCGACGGAACCTCAATTTCAATATTTAAATCAGTGACATAAATAAATTTAAATGAACATACACACAGTCTTCGAGGCCCGCTGCAATCCTCAGTGCGGCAGCTGGCACTCCCGCACCTTCAATTCCCCGTCTGGGGAAATCCGGCTTGACACTGGTGGGGAGGGAGCAGGAGTTAAAATTTCCAGTGCAGGTGGGGGCGGGGGGAAGGGGTGGATGGAATAAAATAAACATAATTGGCTGGATTTTATAGAGCCCTCGACGTCGGGATCCGTGGCAGGTGGGGGCATGAAGTTGCCCCAGATGAGGCCTGCCACCAACCTCAATGCCGGCAGGGCCCGGCCCGATATTGTTGGCAGCGGCGAGGCCTCATGGTGGCCCTTCAGCTGCTCGGTGATGGGACCACTATTTAAATATTTTAATTAATTAACATGAATTAATTAATTACCCTTACACTCCCGCTATCTGTCCCGTGCAATCTTTGTGCCATTGGCTGGCACTCCCATGCCGTCGGATCCCCATCCGGGGAACTGAGGTGGAACACTGGTGGGGAGGGGAGAGGAGGTATGTTTCTCAGTGTGGGGGGAGGGGGAGTGGGGTCCAAGTCATATCATTGGTGAAGGGGATGGTGGGAAGGGTTATAGTTTAAAGTTTATGTACTTTGTGTGGGGGGGGGGGGGGAGGTCAGGTGGACAAGGTAAGTATTTTGGGGGAATAGACAAGTAATTAATTTTATGGATATTGGTGGCTGGGAGAGGGCAAAACAAATGTATTGAATTTTTTTATGAAGCGTTTCTTTAAATATTTAAATTGAACGCTAGGGCTCGAAGCCCTTTAAAAATGGCGTCAGCTCCTGTCAACAGGCAGCTGATGCCATTGTCAGAGATGGACAGCCCACCCCCTCCACGTCATTGGGGGGGTGGTCCACCCCGGTTATTTAAATGAGCCGCTGCGCTTATATTGCAATGGATCCGCGACAGGTAAGACGCCATTGTTTTCGCCCGCCGCCGATTTCAGCAGCGGGAATGTAAATCTTAGCCCATTGAGTATAAGGGATGGTGGGAAGGGGTGAAATTTAAACTTTGTGCAGTCTAAGGGGAGGAAGGCCAGATTTAAAAGGTAAATGTTTTGGAGGGGGAAGGGCAAATAGTTAATGTAATTGTTATTGGGGGGGTGGGTGGTGGGAAAGGGGCGTTAGAATTTTATTTGATAAATTTTGGTGGGGGTTGTATATCTTTAAAAATTGAAATATGCTGTCAGGGCTGGCTGCCCTTTAAAAATGGCGCCAGCGTCTGCGCACAGGCAGCTGTTGCCATTTCCGGCATCGGACAGCCCACCCCCTCCACTTGATTGGGGGTGGGCCGCGCTAGCTATTTAGATGAGCTGCTGCGCATTAGATTGCGGCAGGTCTGCAGCAAATGCCCATGCTTGCGGGCCTCCATTTTTAGAGCCCACCACCGAGAGCTCTCCGGTTGAGGCTAATGAGTATGCAACAGTACATGTGCAGGGCAAGCTGCAAACAACAGCAGATGCATTGTCCAGAGCTACTGTTGACCATCCAACACAACAGAATGTTAACTTCATTCATGATATTGAGTCATATTCTCTGTTCACTGCATCATAATGGCTGGCAAACTCAAAAAAGCTGCAAAAAATATGTCATGCTCAGATGCACGAAGAGGAATGCATCCATATCCACCAATATTACACACAAGGTTGACCACAACAGTATCCCAGTGGTATGGTGATGAAAATCTTCTTTGAGTACAGAAAACACTTTGTTATTGTGGAATATTTGCTGGTAAATGACAAGAGGCTGGTGATTCTGATTTCACTCTGGGCAGACATCTTTGGAAAAAATACACCAGCTCCACATGGGTATCATGAAATGTAGAGCAAAGGCTCAGTTGTCTTGTGATGGCCGGGAATGTCGGGAGATGACAATTATCAGAGATCTTATTTAGTACTTGAGAAGGTACTATAAGAAGAAACAGGAGAAATCTTATTTCTTTGCATCAAAGACGTCAACCAGTCTTACATTTGGATGAACCAGATGTTGAAGCTGAAATTCAGAAAGCACCGGATACTACAAAGCTCAATGAAGGCCAGCCAGAGTTCAGACAAAGACTACATATCTTCCGAGCCTGACAACAACACAATGAGGGGGAATTGTGAAGGCGCCTGACAGACTGAATCTATGATGTCAGAGACTTGGGGGGAGATGGGATAATATGTAAAAGTAAAAATTAATATATAAAAAATATGGAAAAAGACTGGGGGGGAGCTGTCGTAAAAGGTTTGAAAGGGTTAATGTTTGGGACATTGTGAGTAATACCTCCCACTATGATGATGTAAGAGATCACATGAGAGAGCGACTTGCAGGAGAAGCATCATGATCATCAGAGGAGTTAGACATACTTGTATAAAGCTGTATATAGTTCTCTAATATGTAATAGGTTAGTATTGTTAAAACTTACTGAAGACTCAGAAATCTCTCCCAGCTAGACTAACCAAACATACAGCAACCAAAAGCTTGGTCGAAGAGGTAGGTTTAAGGAATATCTTAAAGGAGGAGTAGAGGTAGAGTTCCGACTAAACATGAACCTATCATGCAAAATCGCATGTCATTTGGTATTGATCAATGCTAAAACTCAGTTAAATAGCCCACAGATTTTCTAATGTGGGAAGTGGTAAAATATCATGCTGGTGCTGTAAGGAGTGTTTGTTTTATGTTCAGTCTGAGACACACAATTTTAACAGAGCAGAGGGAGTTTACTTAGCATCTACCTATGCTACATCTGACTTGGGAGTGCGAGATACTGATACTGGATTCCATAGGAAATCATTTCATTCCTCAGCATGAATGCACCTCACCTTGATAAGAACAAATATTCACAAAAAATTATTAAAATTTGGTTGCTGTCAATCAAACACATTATGTAATGGGAGAACCTACTGAGATGAATTGTCTCATTAAAATGTAACTTATTTTAATTGCTTTGTGATATCATCACGGTACATCATGCAGAAAGGCAAAGGATGTCCAGTGATTTGATAAGGTAGGAACTCAATTTAGATCTGATATTATAAAACCATGTTTCATTAAAAATGATTTTATTTATTGAATGGATTGAAACCTCAGGATCAGTTTTTAAAAAGACTGACAAACAGTATTTTTAAGTGGCCTAAACAGCAGTTCATAAAATGACTGAGCATTTACATGACTTCATCTTGCAAATTACAAAGCTATCAGAAAGGAGCCGGGCTGTCAGGAAGTGAACCACCAGAACAATCAGCTTAGATGAGTATGAATGGCCCATTGCCTGAACTAGTTATAGACATTCAGACATAATCTTTTTATTCATGTGTGTGCAGGCCGATCAATTAAACTCATCACTTTGGATAATGGACCTGGAATAAGGGGTTCTGAGCTTTCTGTGACCACATTTGGTAACTGGCTTGATTGGGAATAGAGGTCATGTGGCAGCAAGCAAAATCTTTGTGTTAAAAAGAGACCGTTTCTCCAGAGGGAATCAGAAGCCACCAGACCAACAGTGGATAACAGTGAGAAGAGAACTGCTGGTCTCCCTCTCTCTCCAGCCATACTACAATCATGTGCCCTGCCTGTATATGCCCAGCCAAACACCGCAGGCAGAATTTTCTTTTATTCATTCAGGGGATGTGGGCGTCACTGGCTAGACCAGCATTTATTGCCCATCCCTAATTGCCCTTGGGAAGGTGGTGGTGAGCTGCCTTCTTGAACCGCTGCAGTCCATGTGGGATAGGTAGACCCACGGTGCTGTTAGGAAGGGAGTTCCAGGTTTTAGACGCAGCGACAGTGAAGGAACGGCGATATAGTTCCAAGTCAGGATGGTGTGTGACTTGGACGGGAACTTGTAGGTGGTGGTGTTCCTGTGCATCTGCTGTCCTTGTCCTTCTAGGTGGCAGAGGTCACGAGTTTGGAAGATGCTGTCTCAGGAGCTTGGCACATTGCTGCAGTGCATCTTGTAGATGGTACACACTGCTGCCACTATGCGCGCTGGTGAAGGGAGTGAATGTTGAAGGTTGTGCATGGGGTGCTAATCAAGCAGGTTATTTTGTCCTGGATGGTGTCACGCTTCTTGAGTGTTGTTGGAGCTGCACCCATCCAGGCAAGTGGAGAGTATTCCATCACACTCCTGACTTGTGCCTTGTGGATGGTGGACAGGCTTTGGGGAATCAGGAGGTGAGTTACTTGCCGCAGGATTCCTGGCCTCTGACCTGCTCTTGTAGCCATGGTATTTATATGGCTACTCCAGTTCAGTTTCTGGTCAATGGTAGCCCCTAGGAAGTTGATAGTGGGGGATTCAGTGATCATAATGCCATTGAATGTCAAGAGGAGATGGTTAGATTCTCTCTTGTTGGAGATGGTCATTGCCTGGCACTTCTGTAGCATGAATGTTACTTGCCACTTATCAGCCCAAGCCTGGATATTATCCAGGTCTTGCTGCACTTCTACACAAACTGCTTCAGTACCTGAGGTAGAGCATGGCTACCTGACCCGAACCCGACGGGACCCAATGACAAGTATCGGGTTTGGGTCGGGTCGGGTCGCTCTTCGGTTCTGGCATTCGGGCTCGGATCGGGTTGGGCCAGGTCGGACACAATCGATCACCACCTCTGGTACGTGGCTCCAATCTTAATGTACTTTTTAAACAGCCTTTCAAGTCCAGTTACAGTTTTTTTTGCTTATCTGAACAAGCTCGAACAGTGTAAAACGGAAGCTAGATCAACTGAACAATCCGGTAGTCGGGTCGGGTCGGATCAAGCACGGGAAAAAACGAAAGGACACGGGCTGGGTCAGATGTGGTTCTGTCAGGTTTGGGTCGGATTTCATTTGCAGACCCGAGCCAGCCTTTAATCAGAGGAGTCACGAATGGTGCTGAATATTGTGCAATCATCAGCAAACATCCCTACTTCTGATCTTATGATTGAAGGAAGATCATTGATGAAGCAGCTGAAGATGTTTGAGCCTAGGACACTACCCTGAGGAACTCCTGCAGTGATGTCCTGGAGCTGAGATGATTGACATACAACAACCACAACCATCTTTCTTTGCACTAGGTATGACTTCAACCAGTGGAGTGTTTCCCCCGATTCCCATTGTCTGCTAGGGCTCCTTGATGCCATGCTCGCTCAAATGCTGCCTTGATGTCAAGGGCAGTCACCCTCACCTCACCTCTTGAGTTCAGCTCTTGTGTCCATGTTTGAACCAAGGCTGTAATGTGGTCAGGAGCTGAGTGGCCCTGGAGGAACCCAAACTGAGTGTCACTGAGCAGGTTATTGCTAAGCAAGTGCCGCTTGATAGCACTGTCGACGACACCTTCCATCAGTTTACTGATGATGGAGAGTAGGCTGATGGGACGGTAATTGGCCGGCTGGATTTGTCCTGCTTTTTGTGCACTGGATATACCTGGTCAATTTTCCACATTGCCGGGTAGATGCCAGTGTTGTAACTGTACAGGAACAGCTTGGCTCGAGGTGCAGCAAGTTCTGAAGCCCCATAGGGTCCATAGCCTTTGCAGTATCCAGTGCCTTCAGTTGTTTCTTGATATCACGCGGAATGAATCGAATTGGCTGAAGACTGACATCTGTGATGCTGGGGACATCAGGAGGAGGCCGAGATGGATCATCTACTCGGCTTTTCTGGCTGAAGATTGTTGCAAATGCTTCAGCCTTATCTTTTTCACTGATGTGCTGGGCTCCCCCATCATTGAGGATGGGGATATTTGTGGAGCCACCTCCTCCAGTTAGTTGTTTAATTGTCCACCACCATTCACAGCTGGATGTGGCAGGACTGCAGAGCTTAGATCTGATCCGTTG
The DNA here is from genome assembly GCF_036365525.1 of Heterodontus francisci. NCBI lineage: Eukaryota > Metazoa > Chordata > Chondrichthyes > Heterodontiformes > Heterodontidae > Heterodontus > Heterodontus francisci. The sequence goes on from NC_090387.1 coordinate 15,209,394, forward strand.
GTTATCGGATCACTTAGCTCTGTCTATCGCATGCTGCTTACGCTGCTTGGCACACAAGTAGGGCGGCACAGTGGCGCAGTGGTGAGCCCCGCAGCCTCATAGCTCCAGCGACCCGGGTTCAATTCTGGGTACTGCCTGTGTGGAGTTTGCAAGTTCTCCCTGTGTCTGCGTGGGTTTCCTCCGGGTGCTCCGGTTTCCTCCCACATGCCAAAGACTTGCAGGGTGATAGGTTAATTGGCCATTATAAATTGCCCCTAGTATAGGTAGGTGGTAGGGAAATATAGCGACAGGTGGGGATTTGGCAGGAATATGGAATTAGGGTAGGCCTAGTATAAATGGGTGGTTGATGGTCGGCACAGACTCGGTGGGCCGAAGGGCCTGTTTCAGTGCTGTATCTCTAAACTAAACTAAACTAAAATCGCCTAAAGTCAGTTGCCAGCGATCGCCAGAACTGGCGGGCAGCCATAAAGGCGAGGCTAAAGTGTGGCGAGTCGAAGAGACTTAGCAGTTGGCAGGAAAAAAGACAGAAGCGCAAGGGGAGAGCCAACTGTGTAACAGCCCTGACAAACAAATTTTTCTGCAGCACCTGTGGAAGAGTCTGTCACTCTAGAATTGGCCTTTATAGCCACTCCAGGCGCTGCTCCACAAACCACTGACCACCTCCAGGCGCTTACCCATTGTCTCTCGAGACAAGGAGGCCAAAGAAGAAGTCCTAAAATGTAGCGTCATTATTTTGAGGTGTGCCTATTGCTGCTCCTGGCATGCCTTCCTGCACTTTTCATTGACCCAGGGTTGGTCCCCCGGCTTGATGGTAATGGTAGATTGGGGGATATGCTGGGCCATGAGGTTACAGATTGTGGTTGAGTACAATTCTGCTGCTGCTGATGGCCCACAGTGCCTCATAAATGCCCAGTTTTGCATTGCTAGATCTGTTTGAAATCTAACCCCTTTTGCACAGTGGTAGTGCCACACAACACAATGGTGGGTATCCTCAATGTGAAGATGGGACTTTGTCTCCACAAGGACTATGCGGTGGTCACTCCTACCAATAATGTCATGGACAGATGCATCCACAACAGGTAGATTGGTGAGGATGAGGTCAAGTATATTTTTCCCTCTTGTTTGTTCCCTCACCGCCTGCCTCAGACCCACTCTAGCAGCTATGTCCTTTAGGACTTGGCCAGCTCAGTCAGTGGTGGTGCTACAGAGTCACTCTTGATGATGGACATTGAAGTCGCCCACCCAGCATATATTCTGTGCTGTTGCCACCCTCAGTGCTTCCTTGAAGTGGTGTTCAACATGGAGGGGTACTGACTCATCAGCGGAGGGGGATGGTAGGTGGTAATCAGCAGGAGGTTTCCTTTCCCATGTTTGACCTGATGCCATGAGACCTCATCTTCAGAATAAACCAAATAGCTAATCATTTCAGAGGAAAAGGGAGAGATCGTCCATCATGACTTTAAATCATCTCTGCGCAGAATCCAGGGAAATCACTACAAGATCCTTATTTGACTGACTTGCTTTTGGACACTCTTAAACAAATTAACCTGCCTTCCCTCCTTGTAACCTACTTCTGTCTTTGTGTGTGAATCTCTAGGGTGCATGTGTGAGTGAGAGTTGGAGTGCGTTTTTTTATTATTTTTATTTATCAGGTATTAAGAACAATAAACACAATTTCCTTTTTTAAAAAAACCTTACAAGAAAACCCGACTATGTGTGTCTTTTACAGTCACAGCACTGAAACAGTTAGACACTCACTAAATTGATATGCAAATTCTTTTAAAACACCTGCTGCAGTCAACTGAGAGTTGGAAAGAGAGAAGAGCTATTCTCACCTGAACGTAACATCTGATCATCTGACCCACAGCTATGACACTTCTCACAAACAAGTCACTCACTGGTAGATGTTATAAATCAAAAAGGACCATTTGTTTTTAGTTTTGATGCTAATATAAATGGTTATTCTTATAACTACGTCAACATTTGGGTGTCAGTACAAAAGGTCTGCACAGAATACCAGCAGTGAAAGTTCCCACAGATCATTGCTCCTGTCCATGCAACTCTCTCACTGTTATGATCCCCGTGGAGACCACCAATAAAATAAAAGATTCAATTCCATCGATCGACCCCAATTTCGGAAAAGAAACCAAATGGACAAGATTTCACTTTTATATGTTCACTCAAACCAAAACCAATATATATTAAACATGAAGCAACAAGCAGATCATGTCAATACACCTTAACTATCAAATACAACAGAGATGGGTCTCATGGTTTCACTGGGCAGTCCACCCAGCATATATGGCAACAATTGCAGTCATACAGTTCTTCACAACTCTGAAGTTCCTCAGATACACTTTCAGTTCCTTTCTTCAAGGATTAGGCTGATATTCTTCTTCCAACAGCTGTTCCCTCTCAATCTGAACTCCATGGGTACGGTCTTCACCACAAAGTTCACTTTTCCAGAACCTCCTCAGCTCTGCTCATGACAGTCTTGATGGTATGGATTTACCAGTCTTCGCTTTATCCGAGTCCTTCAGTGACAACCTGTGCACTGTATGGCCAGGTCTAGTTAGTCGGCTACTTTAATTAACAGAAACAGCTCCTGGATTCAGTCTTCACTTTCTTCTGCTTGCCAGCACTCCACTTCTGCCTGATCTGGGAAGGACTCTGTCTGCTTTTATCAGGTTCTAACCAGCCAGTTTCCCCGAAAACCTGAAGTTATTTTTTTCAGCTTCTGTTTCAGTTCTAGTTTCTGTTTCAATTCCAGTTTGTCTTTTAGTTAGGATTTAAAAAAAACAAACTTTGCAACCATGCATTCTTTCACACTGACATAGTGAACTCATTACATAGAGCTCTGATCCTTGTATGGAAAAGTTTAAACACAGAGACCGAGAAATTGAATTATGCTGTGCACATTTAGCAAATGTAAATTGGGTGCCTAAGGGTCCAATATGGTGGGCAGCATGCATGTGTTCATTCTAGAAGTGTGCCACTGCTACATTAGATTAGGCTCCTCCATAAACGGTATGTGCTTGAAATACATTTTCATGCTAATAAGGGGCCTAATGCCTGTTTGAGGCACCTTTTGCAAAATTCGATTGCGCATGACTGCTTAGCAGCCAAGCCAACAGTCCTTAAAGGGACCACTAGTGGGTACTACTGGATAGGTAAGATGCAACCTTTTTTGCTTACCTTATTGTGGAGTCTGGCTCCTCCTAGCTCCTCATTAAATGCATGCCCACCTCAGGATTGCCAATGCCCATTTTGGGTACAATCCAATTTCTAAGTCAGTATTAACAGCAACCTGCCCTTTTATAACATTCTTCACTAGGAAGTTGTTTTACAGATGGTCGGGGGATGAGGACATCAAGCTGGATATGGAAATATGGCCAAAGAAATAGGTTTTTAAGAGGCTTTTGAGATGGGAAAATAAAGTGGTATTGGAAGAGTATTAGAAAAGCAGCGGGATGGTGACTGAAAGAATCAGCCTCTGATGGTTAAGCATAAAGAGTGGAGAAGTATCAGAGCAGCAGAGGATGCAAGTTAGGACTTACAGCAGGTCCACAGGAAAACTTTGGCTATGTCCATTGGTATTCCCAATATAAGTTGTTCAGACCTTTCTGATCCCTCAACAGCCACCAGGCATCAATATGATAAAATGTTGGACCTCGTTTGATCCAAAGGCATGAGTTCAAATCCCACCATGGCCTTCAGTTAATTTAATACATTTGGAATGAAAAGCTAGTATCAATAATGGTGACTATGAAAGTACCACATTGTCTGGTACTCTAATGACCTTTTGGAAAGGAAATCTGCTGTCCTTACCTTGTCTGGCCCACACACGATCCAAGTCCACAGCAATGTGACTGACTCTTAACTGCCCTCTGAAATGGCCTAGCAAGCCATTCCATTACAGTGAAGAAGGCAGCTGACCAGCAACTTCTCAAGGGCAATTAAGGATGTGTTATGGACAGGTGGGAAATGGCGCGGCTGGTTTCCACTGTTCACCTTCCACCTGATCACAGGTAGTGTTTTGTTAAATTAATGTCTCAGCCCCTGTGTTTTGTTGGTCAAATAAACAGACATTGACAGATTTTCTCATGAGTTTAAAACAGAAGATTAAATATTCATTAAACAATAATCGTCTGAAATGTTCGCAACACCACCTACGCATGTATTCACTCCCTCATGCACACTCAAGAAAAGATAGAACGTAAAGATTAAGAGGCATTAAGAGTTCAAGGTGTAAAGGTCTGCCCTTTTCAGGAAAAAAACTGGGATTCTCTTAGAAGGTAAATTTTAAAGTTGCAGGACTATTTGCTAGTCATCTTGCCCTTGCTGGGTTGTTAAAGACTCCTGGTAAACAGCATGTCAGTTTGAAGATGGTGCTGTTATCTCTCAGTTCAATTTTCACAGGTGGAGGAGTTGTTCAAAAGGTACTCTTTTACTTCTCTGCTACAGTTGGTTGCCAACTCATCTCAGCAAGGTTCAAATGTCTTAGCTGGAATTGATCTCTCTCTCTCTCTCTCCACCTTGTGCTGGAATTAAAGATGGCCTTCGATGTTCTCTCTGTGGCTGGAGAACCCAGACTGATATTGATGATTGATGTTCTGATGTTGAATGACTGATGACTCCCTTTGTTCTCCAAAAAGGTTACCTTTAAAGGTAAATTCATAGAGTGTTCCTTTCACCCATGTGACTTTAGGCTTCAGTTTCTGAGGGGCATACAATAGCTTCCGATAGTAACCCACTTTGATAAGATGAGGGCTATTCACACCCTATTGTGGTAAGTGTAGCTGGGCATGTAAAGTCTGTGAGCGTCTTTGTTCCAAGTCATTTTGTGGCTAGTTCACATCTATGTGTGATGAGCTGTCACTTTTCAGTGCAGATGCGGTAAATGAGTTTTCGTTCTTAGCAGACATAGATATGTATTTTAGTGCAAGAGATGGTATCTGTCATGTGACTGTGTCCTCCATCTTGTTCAAGGCAAAAATCTACCAGTCTTTTTTAAATTGTTCTAATTTTTTATAACTCTTCAGTTTATTTTTGTATTTTCATCACGTCACTTCTCGTGAACATGGCAGATGGACAATGACACTGACATCCCATGACTGAATTTAAAAAAATGTTGAGTTGAGTACACCTTGTTGTTATGCCTTTTGATGTACAATAAAAACAAACTCAACATTTCCAACCCATGTTAGAGCAGATAATAGCTATTTTTTCCTCAATTTTCTCATAATTCATAATTTTTGTTAGCTTACAGTTTTATTGTGTCTATGGCCCTTTGATATCTCGCCCAAATAGCCACTCGTCAAGCCGTAGAGTATGACTTTCTGGTCTGTTTAATTTAAACATGATTCCTTTATCCACTGTCCATTATGGAGAAAAACACATTTTCTCATATAATTTCAGCTGAAGATTGCTTCAAACTAGAGAATATGTGATCATGTTAGATCTAGACTGCTACATTTTCTAATATATATTCAAATTTAATCAGCAGAAGACAAAATGGTTCAGGTTCTGCTTGACTTCACCTATGCTCTCCTCACTGACCTTTGAAGCTCCACCTTGAACATTTCCAGAATTCTACTGCCCACATCCAATCTTAGAGTCAATTTAACTTACCCAACTCCCTTTGTTCTCACTGGGCTGTGTTCGGTCTTCATCCCCATTCATTTGTTGCAATATAATTTACCAACCCACCTCATCTTTGATCCCTGCTGAAGGGCATTGATGACTTAAGGGTCTACATACCTAGTTCCTTGAAAGTGAGAGTACAGTGATAAAGCCATAGAAAATGCCAGTAGCATTTGAGTTTTCGAAGTTGAGGCCAGAGTATAAGAATAAATTTGTAATTACAAGATAATGGTTCGGCCAAAGATAGCTGTGTGCAGTTTTGGGTGCCTTATTATAGAAAGGACAGAGGGCATTTATTGTGTGCTCACCAGGATGACATAATGGAAAAGAAACTATAGTCACGAGGAGACTCTTGAGATACTGCAACTATTTCTAATGGAACAGAGAAGAATAAAAGACAGTTTAATTTAATAGGTTTTAAAATGATAAAGGGTTTTGATAGGATGTAAAATAGAATACTTTCTCTGGTTAGGGAGTTAATGATGAGGGGTCATCAATATAAAATTGCCATGAAAAGAGTGAGAGAAAATGGACCGTTTTCTTTACTCGAAGAATTGTTTGACAATGGTCTTATTCTATACTGTAATGTTGGAACGTAAGAACGTAAGAACAGGAGTAGGGCATTCAGCCTCTCCAGCCTTTTCTGTCATTCAATGAGATCATGGCTGATCTGTATCTTAAATCCATCCAACTCCCTTTATTCCCTGGTCCAACAAAAATCATTAAGCTGTAAACATTTATCATTCTAAATCTTCAAAAACTTACTCAAAACCTACTTCTGCAATTGTTCTTCAATCTCCTACCTAAGTCTCTTCCCAATTCTTGCTTGGTGTTTAATCCTATTTTTTAAAGCACTTTGTTCTTCTATGTCAATGATGCTAGAAAAGTGAAAGTTCCTATTGTTGAAAATGAAGCCAATATCTGAATTAGTTGGACAGTAATGTCAAAAAAATCTTGCCAAACAGTCTTCCTTTTAAACTAAAAGTATGACATAAACTTGTCAAGCAGACCCCCATCTGACAAGAATGAGGCATATTAATTTTGTCATATGAACATTAATTTTAAACTGTTGCTGGAGTGAAGAAATGACTTGTTTAAAAAGAGATCACTAGACACTTGGCTGGAGGACATTTGCATCCTAAGAATCAATGCTTGGAGAGACAAAACAATTGCTCACTGATACAATTAACAGAGATTGGGCTGAGCAATGGTGATCCACATCTTGTCGGGTTAAGAGACAGAACTACACCGCGCCCCCACCCACCCCCCCCCCCACCCCCCCACCCTGAGCTTTGGAATCCACAAATGCAGGAGTGGTCAAGCCAACTGGTCATATGTCTAACCGGCTGGTCCAGGCTTTTTGAACTGGACATAGGGCAGTTGAAGTCAGACAACAGAGTGCAACTAAACCTGGAACAAGAGAGCTCTGTCTCCTGGCTGGCTCTCTCTCGCTTTCTCACAGACCTCTGGACCCACTGAAGACACATAAACCTCAAGAGAGAAAAGACTCCTACATTGAAATAAGTTGAAGCTTGCACTGGGCCCCAACAAACAGCAAGACTTATCGCCAACCAGAGACTCCACATTGAACTTAAAGGACCGTAAATAATTACCAAATATTGCCTCAAACTTTTTCCCTTTATTCCTTCTACTTTTTCTGTCTCGATCTGTGTGTGTGTTTATCGCGTTTGCATGCTCACGTGATTGCACAAGAATTCGTAGTTGTTAACCAAATTAGAGTTTAAGATTAATAAACTTCCACCTTTCTGGTTTAAATCTAAGAAAACCTGTCTATTTGATTTATTTGCCTTGTAATTGGAAAGCAGTGAACAAAGATTCACTGAGGGGGAGCTAAAAACATGGTGTTTTTAAAAATTAAACCAAGCAAAGGCTGAGAGGGAACCCCTAGACCCCTTCTCACCTGGCCGTAACAGAAATTTGGGGGCTAGCGTCCTGGATTTGACCCACAGACGAATGAGAAGTTGGAAGTGGGAAACCAAATTGATCCCAATCAAAAAGAGAAAAGATTTCAATACAGGTTTTCTTGTGTGTGCTAGAATACTAGCATGTCTGAGACTGGAGCTAGTAGCTCCCCAAGCCAGGGTGAAGTAACTAGGGATAAAACAAGAAATGCTGGAAATACTCAGCAGGTCTGGCAGCATCTGTGGAGAGAGAAGCAGAGTTAAAGTTTCAGGTCAGTGACCCTTCTTCAGAACTGGCAAATATTAGAAATGTGAAAGGTTATAAGCAAGTAAAGCGGAGGTGGAGCAAGAAATAACAAAGGAAAGGGTGTCGATAGGACAAGGTTACAGAATAGCTGACCAGAAGGTCATGGAGTAAAGGCAAACAATATGTTAATGGTGTGTTGAAAGACAAAGCATTAGTACAGATAGGGTGTTAACGGACTGAAAATTGAACAGCCGCAAGTACAAACATGAAAAAAAAGCGGGTAAGCAAACTGAACAAACTAAGATGAAATAAAATAAAATAAACACAAAAAATATATAAAAGAAAGAAAATAGAAAAAATAACTAAAAATAAAAGTAAAATGGAGGGGTTGAGGAAAATGGCTGAGCAGTGTGGGATCACTGTACGTGGCAAGGCTAGAAAGTCTGAACTCCTAAGACTAGTGGCCAAATATTTTTCTCTTGAATCTGAAGAAGCAGAAACAGGGTTAGAAGTAGATCCTGACAAGGTATTGTTAGCAAAGGTACAATTGGAACAGAGAAAACTTGAAGTAGAAGACAGGGAAAGAAAAGAGAGAGACAGGAGAAAGAGAAAGAGAGACAGGAGGGAGAGATAGAAAGAGCCTTCCAGGAGGAATGTGAGGACAGAAAGAGCTAAGGCGACTTGAGTTAACTGGAGGTGACAGAGTAACCCCAGTGAAAGCATGGCCAATATGGAGGAGCATAATTTAAGGCTGAGTACAGAATTGTTAAAACTTTCCCAACTGATCCCAAAATTGAATGAGGGAGATGTGGATGCATTTTTTGTCACTTATTTTGTTCAGCTGAAACAGGTGCAATGTTTGTACATATTCTTTCTGTCACGAGCAGGATGCTGCCGTAGAGCCAAAAAGATGTCCTGCCTATCACACAAATGAGTAATGTAATGTATGAATTTCAATACCAGTGTGATGCTAGGTATATAGGCCATATGTCCCAAAGACTGGCAGATCGTATCAAACAACATGTCCCTTCCGCTGTTCGCAACGGGCAAGATACGGCCCGTACCCAACCAGCCCGTGCCTGCGATTGGACAACAATTGCTAAATAATCCTCAGTGTGCTAAGAATTAGTCTGGCAACCAATTTAAGATTGTCAGTTGGGCTCGCAGTGTGGCGCATTTGTGCATACTGGAAGCTACATATACTAATACACAGAGCCATGTTCTTTGAAGACAGAAAGGATATGTACAAACATTGTGCCTGTTTCAGCTGAACAAAATAATTCCTCATGGCAATGCCTTGACCAATCAGAATCAAGCTGCCTGGTTTAAATTTTAAACAAAGCTTGGCAGTTAACTGTCAGTCACCGTAAACTGGTGCATTCACCGTGGCAACGTCTCTACCAATCAGAGTTCACTTGCCAACCAAAATGCACTCTCTACTCATGCAGTAGATGTTATTGTTTTCTCTTACATTGGTTATTCTTGCGATTGTCCTGATGAGTGCAAGGCGAAAATCTTCAACAACGTGTCTCTATTTTCAGCAATACTCAGGTTATTATCTGGTCATTTTCCTCATTGGTGTTTGTGAGACTTTGGTGTGCAAAAACTGACTGGCACATTTCCTACAGTACAACAGTGACTATACTTCAAAAGTACTTCATTGGCAGCAAAGTTCTTTGGAAGTCCTGAGGTTGTGAAAGGCTCTATATAAATACAAATTATTTCTCTTTCTTTATTAATCTGTAACAAAATGGGTGTGAGTCAACATCTCTGAATTGTCCATACATTAACACAAACTGTTGCTAAGTTGTCAATCTTGCTTGGTAGGGTGACATGGATGACCGATCTGAGAAAATGGAATTACCACACTCTTAAAAGATGTGGTTGAGTTCGAATGCTAAAGTTCAGGTGAATAGTCAGAGTAGAACAGAGGGCTGAGAGTGCTTCATGCTGCAACTAACATGAGTAAGATGCTGAAAAAAGGTTCAACAAATAGAATTTAGAATGACCTAGGCATCTATATTAAATTGAACGTATTATATCAACCCAAACAGTTTTAGGAGCATTTCACACCTTCTAATTTCTCATGTAATTATTGTATCACTACTTTGAACTCTTAAATTTACCATGATTTTTATTTTGATGAAAATCCTAGGACCTTTGAGCAGGACATCAGTAAAGTCACAATGAGTAGGAGAAAAGACCAGCTATCTCAAGAGGTTAAGTGATCTTCAGCTTGGATTTTTAAAGGCTGTAGATTGTGCTTTTTTCATTATTATTCTTTCACAAGATGTGGGCATCACTGGCAAAGTCAGCATTTGTTGCCCATCCCTAATTGTCCTTTACATCTAAGTGGCTTGCTAGGACATTTCAGAGGGCAGTTAAGAGTCAACCATATTGCTGTTGGTTGGAATCACATGTAGGCCAGACCAGGTAAGGACAGCAGATTTCCTTCCCTAAAGGGCAGTAGTGAGCTGGATTTTATGACCATCAGTGATAGTTTCATGGCACCATTACTGAGACTGGTTTTCAATTACAGATTTGTATTAATCCATTGCATTTTTTAACTAATTGGATTTAAATTCCACTAGCTGCTGTGGTAGGATTCGAACCTGTGCCCTCAGGATATTGGCCTGGGCCTCTGTATTACTAACCCAGTGACATTACCACTATGCCACTGTCTCCCCATGAGGAAGTGCTGACTGAAGCAAATTATATTGCAGACTAAAAAATGATCAAAATGATGAAGTAGAGCCAACAGGGAGGGGGAAGGAGAGAGTTAAAAAGAAAGACTTGGGAACCAACACAGGACACGGAATCATCCCTGCATTACTTAGCTAGGTCTACAAAAGATATAAGTAGTGCTGCTTAGAATATCAAAGAAAGTCTAATATGTTGTCCAGCTTGCTCACAAATGTGTATATTCATTTAGGCGAAGAATCATTTCAGCACAAGTTGCAGTATTGAACATTGATGCTACACTGGTCAGAACTGTGATTTGCACTGACTAGAGGGAAACTGTCTCTTCAGTATATCTTAGATAAAGCACAAGCTTTTGGTAAATTTGACTACACAAATATTGTCACAATGATAAAAATAGGATCACGAATGTGGTTCAGGCTCAAAGCTCCATCATCAGTATGGCTGTCATCAAGATCTTGTTGCTCAAGACTATTTAGACTCCTGAGTGTAGAGACTGTGCCACTCTATTGTCAGTGATAGTGATAGAGTTGGTAGTGGCATGTGCTGTCAACAGCCATCCAGTCTTGAGATTTAAGTATCAGACAGTGATATAGTGACAGCTGTGATAAGATGCCAAGAAGGGGGCAAAAGAGTGAAGGCTTCCCGATATATACCCTGGGAAGTAATGTCCTCTTCCAAACCATGAATATTATGTTTCATGTCAGCTTCGCTGTCATTAGGTAGGGAGAGATCTCAAACAGATAAACTCCTGTGGGATGGCAAATGCACTAGAAGCCAATTTTTGTGTTGAGTTGATTGATAAATCCTTTGTGACAAGTGAGAATAAAAGAGAGCTCTAGTTTTGTACATATAAATAGGAAATTAGCTGGCAAAGTTGTCAGAGATAATTAACTCCCTAAGTCTGGGTGTCTACTCTGTTTGACATACTATTATTACTTAGAAATACACATGCCACCTTTTTGACAGTCCTCCATAGTGATCAGATAAACAGTTTCTGAGACGTTTGATTACAAAATGATATGGCCATTTAACCAGCTCTAAATCATCTTACTGCTTTGTTCTTTGTGAATGGAAGCTGGTACGCCAACTGCTTGGCATGGAACTGAGCAATTCAGAACAGAAATTTATTTATGGCCTGTATTGAGGTAGGTCAGGGCAATTAGCTTAAGTGCACTTGGGCTAGAGAATGGAAAAGTCAGCCAGGGTTCATGCTCCTGATTAGTATCCAGTGTCCTGTGCTATGTAACTTACGGGTGAAGACAGAATCAGGCTCAGCTATGATACTTCCCAGTGGGTAACTCACCTGTCCACCACCAATAATAATAATGTCGTAAAACATCCCAAGGCATATCACAGGAGTTTTATCAAACATAATTTGTCACTGAGTCATGTAAGGAGATATAATTACAGGTGATCGAAAGCTTGGTCAAAGAGGTAAGTTCAAAGGACATTCTTAAAGGAGCAGAGAGAGAGGTAGAGAGGTGGTGAGGTTTAGAGAAGCAAATTCAGAACTCGGAGATTGCGCAGATGAAGGAACAGCTGCCAATGGTGGCGCAAAGGGAATTGGGGATGGACGAGAGGCCATAATTGGAGGAGCGTTGGGATTTCAGAAAGTTGTAGGGCTGGAGGAGAAGCACATTCTAAGTTGGCACAAAACAATGAGACATTTGGATGTAGTCCAGGAAGATGGTGGGTCCTTTAGAACCACAGCGCAGCTGAAGTCATTGCCTTTGAAGCAGAGGGAAGAAAATCAGAGGGGAGGAAGAAGAACAAAAGAAAGCAATCATAAAAAAGAAAACTTTATGGAATCTGAGAATTATTGAATCTTACAGCACATAAGGAAGCCATTCAGCCAATCATGACTGTACTAGTTCTTTATCTCAAACCTCAGCTTTTTCCTCATCACCTTGCAAATTAATCATCAAGTATATGTCCAATTGCCTTTGAAAATTCAGAAAGAACCTGCTTCCACAACTCTTTCAGGTAGTTCATTCCAGAGCTTAATAATCTTCCATGTAAACACTTTCTCCTCATTTCCTCTCTAGCTCTTTTGTCAATTATTATAAATCTGTGACCTCTGATTACTGATCCACTTGCCAAAGGAAACAGTTCCTCCCTACTTGCCCAATCAAGACCCCTCATAATTTTGAATACCCCTTAACCTTCTCTGCTCTAAGGAGATCAATCCTAGTTTCTCCAATCTGTGCACATAAACTGAAATCCCTCATTCCTGGTATAATCCTGGTAAACCTCCTATGTACCCTCTCCAATGCCTTGACATCCTTCCTAAGGTGTGGTGCCCAGAATTGTACCCAATATCCAGCTGAAACCTAAACAGTGATTTGTAAATGCTTAGCATAACTTTCTTGTTTTTATAATCAGTCTGCCCTGTTGACAAAGCAACTGTCCCATACGTTTTCCTAACCACGGTATCAGCTTGCTCTGCTATCATTAGAGTGTTGATTACAGAGCATGAACCTGCAGTGAACTGAATCTGAAAATAACACTATTTTACATTTATATAACATCTTTAACATATTAAAGTGTCTCAAGGCACTTCACAGGAGTGTTATCAAAAGAAATTTGATATCGACCCAAATAAGGTGATATTAAGACAGATTCAAAGAGGTAGATTTAAAGGAGATTCTTAAAGGCGGAGAGCCTCCTAGATTCAATGAGCAAGCTAATCATGCACATTGTCAGTAAAGGTGGCTTTGATAGATTGTACTGGATTTGTTGGGCTACAGAAAGAAAGAACAGGATGTCTTAAAGCACTTTAGAGCCAATTAAGTATTTTTGGCGTGTAGTCACTGCTGTAATGTAGGAAACTCAGCAACCAATTTGCACACAGCAAGATCTCACAAACAACACTGAGATTGAGTCATACAGTCATACTGCACAGAAACAGGCCCTTCGGCCCATCGTGTCTGTGCCAGCCATCAAGCACCTACCTATTCCAATCCCATTTTCCAGCACTTGGCCAGTGGCCTTGTATGCTATGGCGTTTCAAGTGCTCATCTAAATACTTCTTAAATGTTGAGATGGTTCATGCCTCTACCACTTTTTCAGGCAGTGCGTTCCAGATTCCAATCACCCTCTGGATGAAATAATTTTTCCTCAAATCCCCTCGAAACCTCCTGCCCCTTACCTTAAATCTATGCCCCCTGGTTATTGACCCCTCTGCTAAGGGAAAAAATTTCTTCCTATCTAATCTATCAATGCCCCTCATAATTTTGTATACCTCAATCATGTCCTCCCTCAGCCTTCTCTGTTCTAAGGAAAACAACCCTAGTCTTTTCAATCTCTCTTCATAACTGAAACGCTCCAGCCCAGGCAACATCCTGGTGAATCTCCTCTGCACCCTGTCCAGTGCAATCACATCCTTCCTATTGTGTGGCGACCAGAACTGTACAGATACTCCAGCAGATAACAATTAGATAATCTGCTTCTGAGTGATCATAATCTCTGCCCCCATTTTGATTCCTTTTCCTTGCATGTTTTGGCTTTACTCTTGTTTTTCTCTTTTTTTTCTCTTGTTTTTACTTTCAGATGGCAGCTATTCATTATTCTGATATTGACACCTCCTGTCGGCACATCTTTACTTTTGTCCTATTACCACTCCCTTTGGCTCTGCATCACCAACTCTTTTGTCTCCCATCTTCTGCCCTATAACAGGTCTTCCCTTTTGTTCTTTTTCCACTGTCCCCCATTTGACCTACTTAAAACCTATTACATTTCCAACCTTTACCAGTTCTGATGAAGGGTCATCAACCTGAAACGTTAACTCTGTTTCTCCCTCCACAGATGCTGCCAGACCTGCCGAGTATTTCCAGCATTTTCTGTTTTTATTTCAGATTTCCAGCATCTGCAGTATTTTGCTTTTGTGTGAGTGGTGTTGTGGGAGTCAGTTGCCAGTGATCGCCAGAGCTGGCGGACAGCCAGAAATGTGGGGCTAAAGAATGGCGAGTCGAAGGGACTTAGCTGTTGGCAGGAAAAAAGACAGAAGCGCAAGGAGAGAGCCAACTGTGTAACAGCCCCGACAACCAATTTTATCTGCAGCACCTGTGGAAGAGTCTGTCACTTTAGAATTGGCCTTCATAGCCACTCCAGGCGCTGCTTCACAAACCACTGACCACCTCCAGGCGCTTACCCATTGTCTCTCGAGACAAGGAGGCCAAAGAAGAAGAAGAAGAAGAAGAAGAAGTTGGTTGTGGAAGCATCATGAGATATTTTATGCTCACTTGAGAAGACAAACAGTGCCTTGGTTTAACTTCTTATCTGAAAAATGGCATCTCTGACTGTGTAACATTCCCTCAGTAGTGCACTGAACTGTCAGCCTGGGTTATATGCTCTGGAGAGCCTGGAGTGGAACCTGAATCCATAACCTCCTGACTCAGAGATAAAATTACTACCCCCGAGCCACAGCTGATCTATCAAAAATATCTTAAGTGTCTCTGGACGCCTGTTTAGTTTATGTGAGGGAGTGCTTCCCATAATGATGTTAGGTTGGAAGTCTTTGCTAGGAGAAATTGCCAATAAAGGTTTCTCACACTCAGGTATGGGGCAATCAACTGCTCCTCATTAACACATTCACATTTTTCCAATGAATTTGACTTCACACTTTTTGAAAAGAAAGTTTTAATGACATTTTTCAAATTACCTTGTCTAGTTTATTTTGGAAATTCAACAAGATAATTATTTTTCCAGTTCACTAGAAAGGACAGATGTGGAAATTGTAAGAAAAGCCAAAAAGTCACAACAGATAAGTCATCATCTGAAAGACAGACAGGGTAAGATTCGGATGGAACTCTTCATCAGAATTGGGAGAGGGAAACAAGAGAAGGAAAACAAAGAGGGTGAGGGGAGAACAATATGTGGAGGTCCTACGCTCCAGTATGCTAATTAAGTTCGCAAAGTGAAAGCTATTGGGCATAATAGCTTGTGAATAAATTTTAATTGCTGCATTTGTGCTTGCCGAATCAAACCAAAACTTCTTAGATATAAGGTGGTCACCAATAGATCCAATAGGGAATTCAGGAGAAACCTCTTTAGCACATAGAAACAGGAGTAGGCTATTCAGTCCCTTACGCCTGTTCAATGAGATCATGACTGATCTGTGACCTAGCTCCATCCACCTGTCTTGGCTCCATATCCCTTAATACCTTTAGCTAGCAAAAATCTATCAATCTCAGGTTTACATTTATTAATTGAGCTAGCATTTTATTCAAAGAGTGGTAAGTATGTAGAACTTGCTACCAAATGAAATGGTCGCAGCGAACAGCATAGATGCATGTAAGGGGAAGCTAGATAAGCACACGAGGGAAAAAGAATTGAAGGATATGTTGATAAGGTTCAATACAATGGATTGGGAGGAGGCTGGCATGGAACATAAATGCTGGCTGTGGGCTCTATGTAGCTCTATGTAGCCTTTTTCTTTCCACCTTTTGTTGCAGACATTCTCTCCTGCCAAAGAAACAGGAAAATATTATGAAGAGATGGAATTTATAAACGAGCAAAGTAGAATTGCATTCCAGGCCAGAATTCAGTCAAGAATGCATTAAAAACATTTCTATCAAACTCTTCAAACACCTTTAAATTCCAACTGTTCAAAACTATCAGGAGCAGCTCAAACATTCCCTTGCCATCTTCTAAAATCTTCAAGGCCAGTAAGAAACAATTCTGCAGCAGTTCTCCCAATTTGCTTCCTGTTGCTCCATGTTACTTAACCTCTGGCCTGTCAGGCCCAATGAGCACTCAAGCTTCCTGCCAAGTGGAAGCTCTGCCCAAATATGTGACACCTGAAGTCTACCCTTATTAAGTACTAACCAAACCCCTCATAATTTTGAACAGCTCTACTCAATCACCCCTCAACCTTCTCTTCTCGAAGGAGAAGAACTCCTGCTTCTCTAGTCTCGCCACATAATTGAAGTTCCTTATCCTTGGTAACATTCTGGTAATCTCCTCTGCACCCTCTCTAAGGTCCTCTGAGGGCGGTGTACACATTGCCCTCAAATAGCGCCCATCAGGAAAATCACTCCTATGCTGCTTTCCATTATCTGCTATTTGTTATTTTAACAAAGTTACTTATTTGTTTAAAGTGAAGGGATTAACACCTAAGTTAAAAAAGCAGACAAAGGGAACAAATCTGAGTGTGTTAAAATGTGCATTTATGAAAATATCCAGAAGTAATTTTCAGGTCAATATTTTTAATAGTTTTAAAGTGCAGCTTGCACAATGTAACTTATGACAGCTCAAACATTGGCAAATCCAACCTCCTTCTTTAGTTTTAATTTAATTTCCTTTCCTTCTCTGCTTCTTTCCTTAGTCTTTATGAGCTTGTGAGTGGGCAGCGTGTGTCTGCGCAGCTCATAAGCTCAGTTCCAAATGGTGCTCTGTTTGGCGACCTCACTGTTGTTGGACTCAGTTCTAATTTAGCTGATTTTTTTTTTATTCATTCATGGGATGTGGGCGTCACTGGCCAGGCCAACATTTATTGCCCATCCCTAATTGCCCTTGAGAAGGTGGTGGTGAGCTGTCTTCTTGAACTGCTGCAGTCCATGTGGGGTAGGTACACCCACAGTGCTGTTAGGAAGGGAGTTCCAGGATTTTGACCGTGAAGGAATGGCGATACAGTTCCAAGTTAGGATGGTGTGTGACTTGGAGGGGAACTTGCAGGTGGTGGTGTTCCCATGTATTTGCTGCCCTTGTCCTTCTAGTTGGTAGAGGTCATGGGTTTGGAAGGTGCTGTCTAAGGAGCCTTGGTGCATTGCTGCAGTGCATCTTGTAGATGGTACACACTGCTGCCACTGTGCATCAGCGGTGGAGGGAGTGAATGTTTGTAGATGGGTGCCAATCAAGCGGGCTGCTTTGTCCTGGATGGTGTCGAGCTTCTTGAGCGTTGTTGGAGCTGCACCCATCCAGACAAGTGGAGAGTATTCCATCACACTCCTGACTTGTGCCTTGTAGATGGTGGACAAGCTTTGGGGAGTCAGGAGGTGAGTTACACGCCTCAGGATTCCTAGCCTCTGACCTGCTCTTGTAGCCATGGTATTTATATGGCTACTCCAGTTCAGTTTCTGGTCAATGTTAGTGGGGGATTCAGCGATGGTAATGCTGTTGAATGTCAAGGGGAGATGGTTAGATTCTCTCTTGTTGGAGATGGTCATTGCCTGGAACTTGTGTGGCGCGAATGTTACTTGCCACTTATCAGCCCAAGCCTGGATAATGTTCAGGTCTTGCTGCATTTCTACACAGACTGCTTGAGTATCTGAGGAGTCATGAATGGTGCTGAACATTGTGCAATCATCAGTGAACATCCCTACCTCTGACCTTATGATTGAAGGAAGGTCATTGATGAAGCAGCTGAAGATGGTTGGGCCTAGGACACTACCCTGAGGAACTCCTGCAGTGATGTCCTGGAGCTCAGATGATTGACCTGCAACAACCACAACCATCTTCCTTTGCGCTAGGTATGACTCCAGCCAGCGGAGGGTTTTCCCCCTGATTCCCATTGACCTCAGTTTTGCTAGGGCTCCTTGATGCCATACTCAGTCAAATGCTGCCTTGATGTCAAGGGAAGTCACTCTCACCTCACCTCTTGAGTTCAGCTCTTTTGTCCATGTTTGAACCAAGGCTGTGATGAGGTTAGGAGCAGGGTGGCCTTGGCCGAACCTAAACTGAGCGTCACTGAGCAGGTTATTGTGAAGCAAGTGCCGCTTGATGGCACTGTTGATGACACCTTCCATCACTTTACTGATGATTGAGAGTAGGCTGATGGGGCGGCAATTGGCCGAGTTGGACTTGTCATACTTTTTGTGTACAGGACATACCTGGGCAATTTTCCACATTGCAGGGTAGATGCCAGTGTTGCAGCTGTACTGGAACAGCTTGGCCAGGGGCGCGGCAAGTTCTGGAGCACAGGTCTTCAGTACTATTGCCGGAATATTGTCAGGGCCCATAGCTTTTGCAGTATCCAGTGCCTTCTTTCGTTTCTTGATATCACGCGGAGTGAATTGAATTGGCTGAAGTCTGGCATCTGTGATGCTGGGGACTTCAGGAGGAGGCCGAGATGGATCATCAACTCGGCACTGCTGGCTGAAGATTATTGCAAATGCTTCAGCCTTATCTTTCGCACTGATGTGCTGGGCTCCCCCATCATTGAGGATGGGGATATTTGTGGAGACACCTCCTCCAGTTAGTTGTTTAATTGTCCACCACCATTCACGGCTGGATGTGGCAGGATTGCAGAGCTTAGATCTGATCTGTTGATTATGGGATTGCTTAGCTCTGTCTATCGCATGCTGCTTACGCAGTTTGGCAGGCAGATAGTCCTGTCTTGTAGCTTCACCAGCTTGACACCTCATTTTGAGGTATGCCTGGTGCTGCTCCTGGTATGCTCTCCTGCACTCTTCATTGAACCAGAGTTGGTCTCCTGGCTTGATGGTAATGGTAGAGTGGGGAATGTGCCGGGCCACATGGTTACAGATTGTGGTTGAGTACAATTCTGCTGCTGCTGATGGCCCACAGCGCCTCATGTATGCCCAGTTTTGCATTGCTAGATCTGTTCGAAATCTATCCCATTTAGCACGGTGATAGTGTCACACAACACGATGGACGATATCCTCAATGTGAAGGCGGGACTTCGTCTCAACCAGGACTGTGCGGTGGTCACTCCTACCAATACTTTCATGGACAGAAGCATCTGCAGCAGACAGATTGGTGAGGACGAGGTCAAGTATGTTTTTCCCTCATGTTGGTTCCCCCACCACCTGCCACAGACCCAGTCTAGCAACTATGTCCTTTAGGACTCGGCCAGCTCGGTCAGTAGTGGTGCTACCGAGCCACTCTTGGTGATGGACGTTGAAGTCCCCCACCCAGAGTACATTTTGTGCCTTTGCCTCCCTCAGTGCTTCCACCAAGTGGTGTTCAACATGGTGGAGTACTGAGTCATCAGCTGAGGGAGGGCGGTAGGTGGTAATCAGTAGGAGGTTACCTTGCCCATGTTTGACCTGATGCCGTGAGACTTCATGGGGTCCGGAGTCAATGTTGAGGACTCCCAGGGCAACTCCCTCCCTACTGTATACCACTGTGCCACCACCTCTGGTTGGTCTGTCCTGCCGGTGGGACAGGACATACCCAGGGATAGCGATTGCAGTGTCTGGGACATTGTCTGTAAGGTATGATTCCGTGAGTATGACTATGTCAGGCTGTTGCTTGGCTAGTCGTGGGACAGCTCTCTGAACTTTGGCACAAGCCCCCAGATGTTAGTAAGGAGGACTTTGCAGGGTCAACAGGGCTGGGTTTGCTGTTGTCGTTTCCGGTATCTAGGTCGATGCCGGGTGGTCTGTCCGGTTTCATTCCTTTTTATTGGCTTTGTAGCGGTTAGGTATAACTGAGTGGCTTGCTAGGCCATTTCAGAGGGCATTTAAGAGTTAACCACATTGCTGTGGGTCTGGAGACACATGTAGGCCAGACCAGGTAAGGACAGCAGATTTCCTTCCCTAAAGGACATTGGTGAACCAGATGGGTTTTTACAACAATCGACAATGGTTTCATGGCCATCATTAGACTAGTTTTTAATTCCAGATTTATTAATTAAATTCAAATTCCACCTTCTGCTGTGGTGGGATTCGAACCCATGTCCCCAGAGAAATACCCTGGGTCTCTGGGTTACTAGTCCAGTGATAATATCACTCTGCTGTCGCCTACCCCATTTATCTGCAGCAAAAATCCAATCTCTATGAATAAAGTTGCCTGATCAAAGGATTTATTACCACACTCTTAGCACTTGAGCACAGAATGGTTATTTTGGCAGCTACTTTTGCCTCATGTTTCGGATACCAATGCATGACTGCATGTCAAATTTACCAACTATTCTGTGACAGATCTGCCTAAAATGAACCAACCAGAAATATTTCAAAACTTTTTAACACTATTCCTTTCTGTTGGAGTTTGTCACAATTTGGCCATGTACATTTAACATAAATAACATTGATGTAATTTTTGTGGACCCTGAGGTTTTATCAGGCATGATTATAAGATCTGATAAATGAAGAAATGTTTGCTGTTTACAAACCAGCTACACTGATATCACTATAAAGTTTTCTCAAAGGGACACCAACGAATATTAAATGAATAAAAGCTACAATCCATCCATCTATTTTTATGAACAATCTGGACATGTGGAGACCCAGGGAATAAAAACATGGTAAATTTGCCAGAACATGCCTCAAGTTAATATACAACACACGTGTACATCCGAGCAATTACTTCACTATTTTACGTGAGCCATATTTTGTAATTACAACTTGTTTTACTGCATTGGGACCTGTAGTTTTGAAGTGCCACTCAAACAATCATCTAAGATAATAAAAAGTGGCTTTTTAATTCAGAAAATCTTCAATGTAAATACAAACGAATTTTCTCTGCAAGAAAACTTCAGGCACCTGTTAAAATAACCATTTTGGGACAAGGCATCTTCACCAGGATCCTATACAATGCAACTAGGATCATCCTAGAGAAGTGTTTCAGGAAAGCACCAAACTGCTCGGCTATCTATGCCCAGTCAATTTATATACTGTGATACAAGGATATACCTAACATGTGCAGCCAATATGAGCAATAGCAAAAACAGAATCTTCTGCTCTTTTAAGAATTTTGTGTGTAAGATAGCTTCACATCTTCCAGATATACAGACGTGCCTCCAATCAGTTATGTATTAAGGTCTGGATATAAAGAAAGAAAAAAAAATCATTGGAGCTCGGGTTAGGCCCCAACTAGAATATTGCATCCAGTTCTGGGCACCACACTTTAAGAAAATTTAAGAGCCCTTAAGAGGGTGCAGAAAAGATTTATCAGAATGGTTCCGGAAATGAAGGATTTTAGGTTAGGTTGCAGAAACTGGGTTGTTCTTCTTGAAGCAAAGGAAATTGACGGAAGATTTGATAGAGATATAAAAATTATGGTAGGTTTAGGTAAGGCAGAGAAAAGCTGTTCCCATTAGCTGATGATATACAAGGACTAGGGGACACAGATTTAGATTTTGGGCAAGATGTGCAGGAGGTAGCAATGTCAAGAACTTTTTTTACATTGCCTATGAGGGTGCTGGAAGTGGAAACGATGTTTGATTTCAAAAGGAAATTGGATGGGCATTTGAGGGAATTAAACTTGCCAGGCTATGGGGATGGAGTGGAGGAATGAGACTGACTCGGTTTCTCTATAGAGAGCTGGCATGGACTCAATGGGCCAAATGGCCTCCTTCTGTGCAGTAATGACTCTGTGAACGCTTGAATCGACCAGTCACAAAATCAGGGCTCCCCTAAAGCACTTTAATGGTGGGAAACACAGCAGCTAATGTGTGTACAAACAGCAATGAGATAGTGAGAAGAAAATCTGTTTCTTTAGTGATGTTTGCTGAAGGAATCAGTCCTAAAGTGGCAGCCTAGATTCTGTGCTCAAGGCCCTGGAACAGAACCTGAATCCCACAATTTTCTGACTCAGAGGCGAGAATGGTGCACATCGAACAAAGACTGACACCAGTCGTCTGTGCAGATATGAAAGTTTGATTGATAATATCTAACTGTGGACAGTGATGGTCCCTCCCATGTCCTTGCTTCTTTATTGTTTGTCACTTTCATTCTTATTATTCTTTTGACGTCATTCAGCTGCTTTAAGAACATGCCAGCATAAGAAATAGGAGAAGGAGTAGACCATATGACCCCTCAAGACTGTTCCGCCATCCAATAAGATCAGTGCTGATCTTCAACCTCAACTCCACTTTCCACCCCAATCCCGATATGCCTTAATTCCCCTACAATCCAAAATCTCAACAACTGATTATCCACAGCTCTCTGGGGTAGAGAACTTCAAAGATTCAGAACCCTCTGATTGAAGAAATCTCTCTTCTTCTCAGTTCTAAATGGCTGGCCCCTTATCCTGAGACTATGCTCCCTAGTTCTAAACTGTCCAGCCAGGGCAAACAGCATCTACCCTATCAACCACCCTCAGAATCTTATAAGTTTCATTGAGACCACCTCTCAATTTTCTGAACTCCAAAGATTATAGACCCATTCTACTCAATATCACATCATAGGACAACCCTCTTATCCCAGGAATCAATCTACTGAGCCTTCACTGCAGCCACTCTAAGGCAAGTAAATCCTTCCTTAGATATAGAGACCAAAACTATACACAGTACTCCAGGTGCAGTCTCACCAAAGTCCTGACAAGACTTGAATACTCATGTATTCCAACCCGCTTGCAATAAATAAAAACAGAAAGTGCTGGAAATACTCAGCAGGTCTGGAGAGAGAAACAGAGTTGATGTTTTGAATCTGTTTCTCTTTCCACAGACGCTGCCACACCTGCTGAGTATTTCCAGCACTTTTTGTTTTTATTTCAGATTTCCAACATCCACAGTATTTTGCCTTTATTTTACCATTTTCAATAAAGTGCAAAATACCATTTGCCTTCCTAATTGCTTGATGTACCTGCAACTTCCTGTGTTAGCTTTCTACAAGCCTCGACATCTCTCTCAATGTCCCCAGACACCTGGTTTTAAACTGTTTCTCATTTTTAAGTCTGCTTAGAAAGAGATCAAATGTGAGGGGAAACCTTCATATCTGAAATTAAAAAAGAAAATGCTGGAATCACATAGAAGAACAATCAGCATTTGAAAAGAGTAAAACATTTTTGGGTGTCGACCCTTCATCAGAATTGGAAAGTGGAAAAATAGAAATGACTGGTTGGAAGCAGCATGAGAGATTGACTCGGTTCCAGTTTCCCATTTGTCATTCCCAATAGAACCCAAATGAGCACAGATCAGTTATAGATTCAAGGAAGGGGGAGAATTGAATTTGTGTCCACTATTATATGGTGTTCTGCATTAATACACTTTCCTATTGTGCCATTAGGCTGCCCTCATATTACCATTTTTAACTGAAACACATTGAATTTTGATTAACCTCATTAAATATTCATTTCTGCTACACATGCCCGAGTGTATAAAGTAGCATATTGAAAATGATAGGCTGGTTCCCTCTTGGAAGAGACTTTGTATACATAACTCAATGTCAAACAGTGGGCAGCTCGCAAGCCCAGTGCAGTACATGCCAGCTAGTGGCCATCCTGTTAATGAGAAGGTTCATTTAAAGGGAACATTTACTCAGGCACGGATTCAGTCCCCCTACACACTCTACAGTGTTTGCTTAGGAAGGCACTGCGGTGCCTTTTCTCAGTCTGCAAACAGAGGCGTGCGCATGCTGTGTCTCGCACCCTGATGATTCACCATTCCCAGGTAGAAAACTAAGTGGAAAAAAGTGCTGTAATTTTCCTGTATTGCTGTTCTCTTCCATATTTGTCACATACAGTAGCAACTTTCCAATGTGTAGGGTATAGCATATCATAGATAGACAAGAGATTAATGTAAATACAAGCATTGCATTAAGAATTACTACAAAAAGGGTAATTTTTCCACATTTAACAGATGCAAGAAGCAGATATTACAAAATTATACACCACCTCCCTCAGTCCTCCCTCTGCCCCCCACCCCCAACAACAACCTGTGATTTTCCCTCCATGAGCATGAATGTATTGAAAGTCATGTTTGGTACACGTAATGTCCCAGCATGCATTCCTAGCCTCCATCAGGAGCAGACAAATGGAGGAATTACCTGAGTGAGTTTAGGCTCAGATTTTAAAACAACATTTGATTTATTTGGCTGTCCTGCAATCTGGTTTTAAAAAAAATGCACTGCCTTAAAATGTTAAACAAACAAAATCATTTTTTTTTGCCAAAGTCGATCAAGGTCAGAGTCAACTGATCCAAAAACTGAAGTATGTTCTGAGAGTGGGTCTGTCTCTCTCAATGAGTCACTCCCTCCTAATTGTATTTTAATTGTAATTGGATCAGAAAAAGAAAAAAAAACAAACAAAATATCAAACTTAAGGCAGAAACGTCCCTTCCACAAACCTTACATTCAATTGTAATCATTTCTGAACGTGATTTTGTGTTAACCTTTATCATTGTTAATTGCCATGTCAACATTTCCCATCTGATTATGGTTGACATTTGTCAAAAGATAGTTTCAGGTTCTAGCCACTAGGTGACTCCATGGAGCAATCGTCGCTGCAGAACAAAATGTTCTGACCATTGACAATGCCGTAAACTTCTGAGAGTACAATTTAAATACCTGGTGGATATTGTTGTACTTGAGGGATGGACGTCAATGAGCAAAATTCTGGAACTCGCTACTTTACTGCACTGTGGGAGCACCTTTACCAAATGGACGATGGCTATTCAAGAAGAAAGCACATCATCACCTTCTGAAGGGCAACTAGGGATGGGCCAGGGATAACCATATCCCGAGAATTGAAAACGATGATTTCAGATAGCAGGAATGTAAGTAATGATGAAACATTAAGTTTGGAAAAAGGACTTCAGTGACTTAATTTGAGTTTTCAATATTATGGAAAGGGGGGTGGGGTTAATAGAACAGAACATTTTTACTATGATGAAACACTAAAATTTCAGGGAACACACATGAAACATTAGCAAGTCAGGAGGAAATTTTCCATCCAAAATATTTGAGGAATAAATTGCCAAGACAGGCCATTGGAGTGAACAATATGTATTGGTTCTAGCAGCAATTAAATATGTTCCTGGAGGGACAAGCAATTGAGGGATGTGATGATAAGACAGGTAGGTCAGGTTGAGGTCAAACAAAAAGAAATTTTTTTTGTGGTGTCATGGTCTATTCCAATTGCTAAAATGCCTCGGGAATAATTTTCACTTTCAGTGGGGGTGCAAAACTGTGATTAACAGGTCAGACGGAGTTACTAAATTTGCAGGGAGGCATTCAGGATAAGGCTGTATTTGTTCTTGGTAAATAATGACTGATACTGGGAATACGCGAGACCCCACTCATCTATGATGGGGTTTTAAGAGTGGGCTGTGTTTGAGAATTTCAGGAACCTATCCATTCAAAATTCACTGATAGTAAAAATTAAAGCACCTTTATTGGGAACACTCAGATGAAAGGAATCCATCTTAAGTTGGGAGATCCATTATGAAATCTTTGCTGTATAAATTCACCATATATATTTAAGTAACCAATGTTCCACAGTAACTAACAGAGAGGTCTCACAGTGACCCCTGACCAGCATATACAGTCATTTGTGGCACAGAAGGAGGCCATTCATCCCATCAAGTCCATGCCGGCTCTCTGCAGAGTCAGTCCTACTCCCCTACCCAATCCCCATAGCTCTGTAGGTTTATATCCATCAAGTGCCGATTCAATTTCCTTTTGAGATAATTGATTGTCTCCGCTTCCACCACCCTCGTGGGCAGCGAGTTCCAGGTCATTACCACGTTCTGTGTTAAAAAGTTCTTCCTCACATTCCACCTGCATCTCGTGCCCGAAATCTTCACTCTGTGTCCCCTAGTCCTTGTACCATCAGTTAATGGGAACAGTTTTTCCTTGTCTAACTTGTATGTTAATTGTGTTTAATCATAAGCAGGTGAAGAGTGTTAATTAGTGTCTAATTGAGTATCTATAAGGAGACACTTACTGAAACTGGGTAAAGGTTTGAGTGAGGAATTGCATGTTTGTAATCTTTTTACTTTGTAAAATAAATGCAAGACTGAGTAAAGATTGGCTCCAGCATAATCCTGCAACACCAAGCTTTCTGGAATATAATATGGTAGCAGAGGATGATTGTCTAAAGGTGAAGGTTCGAAACTAAGAAAAAAAAAAATCACATAGAAAGCTAAAATCCCAGTGGCTATTGTAGAAAATGGCAGAAAGCAAGTGTAAATTGTTAGGAAGTGCAGGTCTGGCAGCATCTGTGGAGAGAGAAACAAAGTTAACGTTTCAGGTCTGTGACCTGTCATCAGAATTGGCAAAGGTTAGAAATGTAACAGTCTTTGAGCAAGTGAAAAGGGGGAGGGGGGAAGAAGAACAAAAGGGAAGGTGTGTGATAGGGCAGAGGGCAGGAGCGATTAAATGACAAAGATGTTACAGAACAAAGGTAAAGGGAGTGCTAATAGTTCTATTAGAAGACAAAGCATTAGTTCAAAGAGTGTTAATGGCAGAATAATGAACAACTCTGTCCAAAAGCAAAAACCTAAAAATCATGTTTAAAATACAAAGTGATTCATGACAACGCTTCGTCATCGCCAACGTCATCAAGATGCACCGCGGTGCGCACATGTGCAGACGGTCTCATGCCCTCTGCGCATGCGCTGCGGTCCGGCTTGCCAGGACCGTTATACGCATGCGCAGACGACACGGTACGCACATGCGCACACGGTCTCCTGATCCAGATGACGTCATCGCGTTACGTCGTCTTCCACGGGCAACGCGCCAGGTTGGCCTCTGCGCATGCGTCAAAGCTTCGGCGCGACTTTTTGAAAGTGAAAGGAGGAGAGGCTTCGTCGGACATTTTCTCGCATTTTATCTGAATTATTTAGTCGTTTTGGAGACTTGCTTCATTTTTATTTGACACAGGAGATTGTTCCAAGGTAAGTTGCTCTGCCTTTGTAAGTTGCTTTGAAAACATTTCCATTGTCTGGGCCACCGCATGTTCTCCTGTCCCTGTTGTGAGTTGCTGTGTGCAGGCAGTACATGTGCTGCAACGTACCATCTAAACGGTCACTTTCGTTTCACTGCAGAACGTAAAAAGGTGTGCACAACAGTAATTTCAGTGGATGGACGGAGGCAAGCTCTGACTCTGATTTGCTTTATTTCTTTTCATGTAAATCATGCCGTCGAGAAAGCAATCCTTGAGACTTAAGGTCAGCATTCAAGCAATGAAGGCAACTGGATCATGCTGCGGAGCTCGTCACAATGTGGAAAGGAACATAGCATTTATGGATGAATTGGGAATGCACATTGGGATGCGCTTGGGGGACATTCACCAAGAATAGACTGAGCTCAGACTCTTGTGACTTTGCCTTCTTCACATGGACAATACAGTAGTGGAATAGAGAGCCAAGCGTTCATTCACCACAAGGCTCTCCAGGAACAATCTCTTTAGCTGTGCATGGCAGAGACTCGGCCTGTCTGTCTAACGGGAATGCTAGAAACACAACACTCATGTATCCATGCACAGCAGTGCCTCGGATGCTTAATGGACTTAATAAAACTTCTCAATAATTAACCCCAGAATTGTTGAGGTTTTGTTTTGCATGCTATTTCCCCAACTTTCCAACTGCACTTAAGATATTCAACTGTGGTGGAGGTAGGGGGGTAGAGGGAGGGGTGGAGGTAGGGGGGTAGAGGGTGGGGTGGAGGTAGGGGGTAGAGGGAGGGGTGGAGGTAGCGGGGTAGAGGGAGGGTTGGGTGAAGAGGGGGATGGAGGGTTGGG
Source organism: Heterodontus francisci (assembly GCF_036365525.1). NCBI lineage: Eukaryota > Metazoa > Chordata > Chondrichthyes > Heterodontiformes > Heterodontidae > Heterodontus > Heterodontus francisci. Next base: position 15,237,273 of record NC_090387.1, read on the forward strand.
TGAAGAGGGGGATGGAGGGTTGGGTGAAGAGGGGGAGGGAGGGGTGGGTGAAGGGTGGGTGAAGAGGGGGAGGGAGGGGTGGGTGAAGAGGGGGAGGTGAAGATGGAGAGGAGGGAGGGGTGGGGAGAGGGAGCATGCAAAATGCAGGGACCAGACAGTTGCAATGCCTGAAGTACTGTGGAGAAGTAGGGGAGAAGCAACTGGATTGGGCATCCGCAGCTGGAGGGAACAGCTGAATGGAGAGGGCCGGAAGCGAGAGGCTGTAGAGAGCTGCGGGGAGCGAGTGCGAAGACCTTGGTGTCGCCGGGTACAGGGACTGGCCGGTAAGTCTTTTGCTGGTGTGTTTCTGGCGCATGCACAGAAAAAGGCACTCCTCTTCCGCTCCGCTGCTCCCCCCCCCCCACTCTCCCCCACCCCTCCCTCTCTTTCCCCCCCCTCTCTTTTCCCCCCCCCCCTCTTTCTCCCCCCCCCTCTCTTTCCCCCCCCCCCCAACCGACACCCTCAACGCTGCTCTCCCCGGCCCCCGCGCTGCTCTCTCACTCCGGCCATTGTATACTGCCACGTGTTCGTTAGATTTCCTCTGTGTGATTCTTTGAGCAGCGCCATCTTTAGTCCTGGCAGCTGCTACAGTCGCAATCTGTGACGTTTTCGTGGCACATGCTGTATTTGCGCATGTGCCAAAACAGCGCCACCTACCGTTCGCATTGTCAACAAATGCGTTCTAAACAATATGGTTAAAAATTTAAATTAAATTACATTTTAAAAAAGGCAGTCATGCTTGTCATGTAAATTGTCAGGGTATGATTACCCGCCGATGTTCTCTGAGTCTGAACCATATAACCAATGGAATCATAGACTGGTTATGTTGACATGGATTACGTCCCTATCAAAGAAGAAACAAAGTATGGCCTTGGTGTTGTCACTTCCTACCAAAAGTAAAATCAGAAGTAAAGTATTTTGTGAAGTGAATGCTCGTCAGTTGGATACTGATGAAGGTTTACTTCTTCTGATAGAATTCTTGAATGAGATTTACAAGAAAGATGATCTATTAAATGCCTGTGAGGTATGGTCAGACTTCTATAGATTTCAGAAAACAGATGGTTATACAATAGAGGACTTTAACAGACCATATAGAAGATTGAGGAAATTAAATTTGGAGATCCCTGGTTCAGAGCTAGCATTTAAGTTGCTAGATTGTGCTAGGGTGTCACATTTAGACAGGCTCCTGGTTCGAACTGGGATCCGGTTCTCAGAAAAAAGCACCTCATTTGACCAGATGTCTACTGCCTTAAAAAAAATTCTGGGGCAACAGCCTTAGTAGAACAAATGGGACATTCTGTGACGACACAAAGAATGGAGGACTCAATGATTGCCAGACTTCAAAATGGTCCAGATACTGGACACAGGAATAAGTACAATGGAAAAGTTAAAGACAGGAGGAATGAGGATGAAAGCAGATTTAGCAAGTCTGACTATTATGGAAGAAGACAGAATTGGGACAACAACAATGGGTGAATGAATCCCAGGAATGCCCAAGGAACAGATAATAGGTGCTTCTGGTGTGACTTGAAGTATCATTATGCAATGAACTGCCCAAAGTGGAGAGCCAGGGTCCTCGAAATGAGACATGACACAGAGAATTCTGAGGTAGAAGAGGAAGAAAATGATGAATCCAAATGAAGTGCACTAGTCACAATGGGATTTAGTCCTGTGATGAATGTATTAGTTGTGGATTCATTACAACTGTGCTGTGTTAGGTGGTGCTTGCACATCAACAGTATGTGGAGTGGATTGGTTAAACTGCCACTTGATTCACTCAGTAGTGACAATCGACTCAAAGTTAATGAGTATAAAAGTATTACTTGTTTCGATTTGGGGATGTGACCACATTGAATCACTAAAGACAGTTGTAATTCCATGTAAAATAGCTGGAGTAAGCCACTGATGTTGTCTCTCGTGGGATACCTTAACTGTTAAGTAAACCTTCTATGAAAAAGGCACAAAGGAAATTTGATATGGAGCATGGTAAGGCAGTTGTTTTTGAAAGTCAATGGATTTGCAGTTTACCCAGTTAGGCCATTATTGTATCCTCTTAACAAAACCTAATGTTTCTATTCAGAGTGTTAGTGAAGTATTAATGGAATCAGGTGATAAGAATCAGAGAGAAAAAAAAGCAAATTGCCTTAAAGTTACACAGACAATTTGCTCATCCTTCTTGTCAAAGATTAAAAACCCTGATAAAAGATGCAAGTGTGATTGATGAAGAGTATACAGGGATAATTGAAGAGATTAGTGAAATGCGCGAAATCTGTAAAAGTATCGGAGGACACCATCACGTCCTATTGTCAGCCTTCTATTGGCACGTGACTTTAACGAGGTATTTGCCATGGATTTAAAGGTATGGGACAAATACAGAAATATTTTCACTCTACATTTTATGGAGTTGGCAAACAGATTTAGTCTTTCTACAATAATACATAACAAGGGAAAAAGTGTAATTACAGATAAAATCATGGAAATGGATAGGGACAGGACTTGGGGCACCTGCTAAGTTTCTGACTGATAATGGAGGGGAATTTGACAATAACGAATTCAGAGAGGGTGAAAACATCAGCATTATTGTTATGAATTTCTGACGTCAGAAATGCCCCATCCATCAGTATTGGCGGCCACACTCTGGAAGTGGTTCAAGAGTTCACCTACCTAGGCTCAACTATCACCAGTAACCTGTCTCTCGATGCAGAATTAAACAAGCGCATGGGAAAGGCTTCCTCTGCTATGTCCAGACTGGCCAAGAGAGTGTGGGAAAATGGTGCACTGACACAGAACACAAAAGTCCAAGTGTATCAAGCCTGTGTCCTCAGTACCTTGCTCTACTGCAGCAAGGCCTGGACAACGTATGTCAGCCAAGAGTGACGTCTCAATTCATTCCATCTTTGCTGCCTCCGGAGAATCCTTGGCATCAGGTGGCAGGACCATATCTCCAACACAGAAGTCCTCGAGGTGGCCAACATCCCCAGCTTATACACACTACTGAGCCAGCGGCGCCTGAGATGGCTTGGCCATGTGAGCCACATGGAAAATGGCAGGATTCCCAAGGACACATTGTACAGCGAGCTCGTCACTGGTACCAGACCCACCGGCCGTCCATGTCTCTGCTTTAAAGACGTCTGCAAACGCGACATGAAGTCCTGTGACATTGATCACAAGTCGTGGGAGACAGTTGCCAGCGATCGCCAGAGCTGGCGGGCAACCATAAAGGCGGGGCTAAAGCGTGGCGAGTCGAAGAGACGTAGCAGTTGGCAGGAAAAAGGACAGAAGCGCGAGGAGAGAGCCAACTGTGTAACAGCCCCAACAACCAATTTTATCTGCAGCACCTGTGGAAGAGTCTGTCACTCTAGAATTGGCCTTTATAGCCACTCCAGGCGCTGCTTCACAAACCACTGACCACCTCCAGGCGCTTACCCATTGTCTCTCGAGACAAGGAGGCCAAAAAGAACAAAAGAAAAAAGAATTGTTATGAATACAGCAGCTGAAAGTCCTTTCAGCAATGGGCTCTGTGAAAGGAATCATGCAGTGGTTGATAAAATGCTGCATAAAATCTTAGCTGACCAACCAAACTGCTAGTTGACAATTGCCCGGGCATGGGTGGTTCCTGCAAAGAATTTGCTTCAGATGGTTGGAAGTTATAGTCCCTATCAATCAATCTATGGCTGGAATCCCAAATTGCCTTCTGTGCTGTGTGGAAATCCTCCTGTCCTAGAAAGTTCCATTTTTTTCTGCACATTTGAATGCTTTACATGCAGGGAGACGTGCTTTCATCAAGGCTGAGGTCTCTGAGAAAATTTGCACAGTGCTAAGGCACCTGAGGCAGAATTTAATTCAGGAGATTTGGTGTATAGTAAAAGAAAGTGTCAGAGGAAATGGAAAGGCCCTGGTAAGTTAATAGGTGGTGATGGCAAGCCAGTAGTTATCAAACGTGGAAATCAAACTGTTAAGGTTCATTCCTCATGATTAATCGGGATTGATTACAAAATCTCAGAATTTGAGCAGCTGATAGAATGAAACGAGGCTCCTTGTACCTCAAATACTCAAGTATTTTGTGATGAAGGTCCTGAGGAAAAGAATACGGTAGATCAAGGATTGGATGGTGGTAATGTGAGTGATCATGACACGCAGGACAGAGCTATCACATTCAAAGACCAGTTACCCTGAGTAGGTACTCAGGTGATGTATATTCCAGAGGGGTCGAGTGAATGGAGGACTGTGACAATTGTGGGACATGCAGGAAAATCAATTAGTAAGTTTAAATATTGGTGAAATTTTTAGGATGATGGCCAAAAATTGAGGTCCATGGGCTGGCAGAATGGGGTGAAAGAGTGGAGAGTAAGAAAGCGCAAAGAAAGTTCTAATAGTGGGTCTGGAAGTGACTCCTGCATCAGGAAATGATCACATACTGGAGAAAGAGCCTCCTATAGTGCAAGAGGGAGATCTTACAGTAGTAGTCCCAAAAGACATCAAAGTGCTAGAAGAAGCCATAGTTTGAACAGATTACACAATGAAATTAAGGCTAAAGAATTGCCTCGCAATAGAACCAGAAGCAGAAGTCCTTATGACTGTGAAGTTTAGGTGGCTGCCAATAAACTTGAGGATGAATTAATAAGAGAGGCAAAACAAAAGGGGTTGGAGAGTGAATGGAGGAATGTGACAATTGTGGGACATGCAGGAAAATCAATTAGTAAGTTTAAATATTTTTGCACATGATATGGGCCTTATAAGGCTAAAGCAAGGTTAGTTACTTGGGGTTTTGATGAGCGACTGGGTGATACAGATGTTAGAGCGGATACTCCCACAGCAAGAAAAGTAATCTTGATAATATTTTTAGCTCTTTTGGCCACATATTCATGGGAGTGTAGATCAATCGACATAAAAGTTGTAATTCTGCAGGGTGATACTTGTCAGAAAGAAATGTTTCTGAAAATGCCTAAAGAGGCAGCATATGCAGAAGGAAAGCTATGGAAACTAAACAAATGCATCTATGGCTTTAATGATGCTTCCAGGATATGGTATTTCTCGGTGAGATCTGCTTTGCTGAAAATTAGTTGTGTTCAACTAAAAGCAGATCCTGCCATGTTTTATTGGTATCATAAAGGGAAACTTTCAGGTATCTTCATGATGCTTGTTGATGATTTCTAATGGGGTGGTACTGCAGATTTTGAGAAATGTGTTATTAATAAAATTAGAGTAGAATTTTAGATTGGGAGTGAGGCTTGTGGGGCTTTTAAATATATTGGTTTAGATATTAAGCAGAGTAGGTCTGTAATAACTTTAAATTAGCAATTCTATTTAGAAAGTGTTACTCCCATCCCAGTTAATCGTGCTAGGTCATCACAGAAAGATGATGATATACCTAAAGAAGAGACAGAGCAATTTTGAAGCTTGATGTTCAATTAAACTGATTGTGCACTCAGACAAGACCAGATGATGTATTGGATTTACTATGATGAAACACCCACAAGTTGAGAATGTTTTAAGGGCAAATAAAATATTTTAAAAATTAAATCTGGAGAAATGTGTACTTAAGATCCCATCCTTCGGTGACTCAAAAGAATATGAAACTAGTAATTTTTAGTTATCCTTCACATGCTAATCTTGTTGATGGGTATTCGAATGCAGCTGGTTTCATAATATTGTCAAATAATTTTGGTGAGATTCTGTACAAGGGGCCTACTGAAGATAAGATAGTCATTGAATATTATGTAGGTAATCATTCCTTGTGGGATAATATACACTCTACAAAAAGTGTAAGCTAAAAAAATTATGGATTGACCTTGCTGGATTGAAACAAATGCTGGAGAGAAAGGAAATCTCCAAAATTAAATGGATACATGCAAGTCATCAACTATCTGATTGTCTTATGAAAAGAAATGCTTGTACAAAGAAACTGTTAGTGGTCCTAGAGGAGGGTCGTCTCACAATGTACTGCTTTGCACAGAATATGAAATTTATTTTGATTTGTATTGAAATATTTATGCATGTTAAACTCTAAGTTTTATTCAAAGAAAAAGAAAGGACTCTGTTAATTCTGTTTAATCATATGCAGGTGGAGGGTGTTGATTAGGGCCTTACCTGAGTATATATGTAAAGAGACACTTACTGAAACAAGGTGGAGGTTTGAGTGAGGAGCTGCATGTTTGTAATCTTTTTACTTTGTAAAATAAATACAAGACTGAGTAAAGATTGGCTCCAGCATAATTCTTCAACAAGAAGCTTTCTGGAATATAATTTTATATTTCTCTATCAAATCTCCCCTCAATCTCCTTTGCTCCAAGGAGAACAATCCCAGTTTTTCCAACCTAACACTGTAACTATAATCCCCCATCCCTGGAACCATGCTGGTAAATCTCCTTTGCAGTCTCTCATGCACCCTGACATCTTTCCAAAAGTGTGGTGACCAGAACAATACTCCAATTGGGGCCTAACCAGAACTTATTAAAGGTTCAGCATCACTTCCCTGCTTTTGTACTCAAAACCTCTATTTATGAAGCCGAAGATCCCATGTGCTTTGCTAAAAACTCTCTCAATATGTCCTGCCACATTCAAAGATTGATTCACCTGCACCCAAGGTTCCTCTGTTTCTGCACACTCTTTACAACTTTGCTATTAAGTCTATATTGCCTGTCCCTATTCCTCTGCTAAAATATGTCACCTCACACTTGTCTGTATTAAATTTCTTTTGCCACTTGTCCGCCCATTCTGCTAGTCTATCTATCTATGTCCTGTTGAAGGTGATATGCATCATCCTCCAAGTTTGGTGTCATTGGCAAAGTTTGAAATTCCACTCTGTATTCCAAGGTCCAAGTCATTTATATATAGCAAAAAAAACAGTGGTCCTAGCACTGACCCTTGGGAGACACCACTGTTTACCATCCTCCAGTCTGAAAAACAACCATTTACCATGACTCACCGTTTTCAGTCCTTAAACCAATATTTGTATCCATTTGGCCATTGACTCTCCTATTCCATGAGCCTCAATTTTGTTAACCAGCCTTTTATGTGGCACTTTATCAAATGCTTTCTTAAAATCCATATTGATATCATCCATCGCATTCCCTTCATCAACCTTCTCTGTTATTTCATCAAAATATTCAATTAGATTAGTCAAGCATGATATGCCTTTTACAAATCTGCACTGGCTATCCTCAATTAACTCAAACTTCTTCAAGTGTCTGTTGATTTTTTTCCCTGATTATTGTTTCTAAAACCTTACCCCGCCCCCCCGCCCCCCCCGCCACTGATTTTAAATTAATTGGCCTGTAGTTGCTAGGACTATCCTTACAGCCTTTCTTGAATCGGGGTGTCACATTGCCACTCTACAATCCTCTGGCACCTCCCCTGTAGCTAGGGAAGACTGGAAGGTTATGTCAAGCCCTTCTGTTATTTCCACCCCATTTCTTTAGCAACCTGGGATGCAAGCCATCCAGACGAAGTGACTTATCTACCCTAAGCATGGCGAGCCTTTTCAGTACCTCCTCCCACAATTTTTACCCTGTCTATTGCTTCTACCAATATTTCGTCAGATTCCTCTTAGTAAACACCGATACAAGTGCTTTTTTTTCATTCATGGGATGTGGGCGTCACTGACTAGGCCAGCATTTATTGCCCATTGCTAATTGCCCTTGAGAAGGTGGTGGTGAGCTGCCTTCTTGAACTGCTGCAGTCCATGTGGGGTAGGTACACCCACAGTGCTGTTAGGAAGGGAGTTCCAGGATTTTGACCCAGCGACAGTGAAGGAACGGCGATATAGTTCCAAGTCAGGATGGTGTGTAGTTAGGAGGGGAACTTGCAGATGGTGGTGTTCCCATGCAACTGCTGCCCTTGTCCTTCTAGTTGGTAGAGGTTGCGGGTTTTGAAGCTGCTGTCGAAGGAGCCTTGGTGCGTTGCTGCAGTGCATCTTGTAGATGGTACACACTGCTGCCACTGTGCATCGGTGGTGGAGGGAGTGAATGTTTGAGGATGGGGTGCCAATCAAGCGGGCTGCTTTGGCCTGGATGGTGTTGAGCTTCTTGAGTTTTGTTGGAGCTGCGCCTCTAAGCATACATACTTTCTTTGTTCTTAATAGGCCTAACTCCCCCTCTTACTACCCACTTACTATTTACGTGACAGTACAAGATTTTTGGGTTCCCTTTTATGTTGACTGCCATTTTATTCACCCTTTGTTAGTCTAATTTTCTGCTTCACCTCCCCTCTTAATGTATTTGGCTTGAATAATTCACCTGACTTGCACAAGAACGCAAGAATTAGGAGCAGGAGTAGACCATATGGCCCATCAAGCCTGCTCTGCCAATCAAAATGATCGTGGCTGATCTTAGGCTTCAACTCCACTTTCCTGCCCACTCGCCATACCCCTTGATTCCCTGAGAGACCAAAAATCTGTTGATTCCAGCCTTCAATGTATTCCATCATGAAGTATCCACAATCCTCTGGGGTAGAGAATTCCAAGGATTCACAACCCTTTGAGTGAAGTACTCTCCTCATCTCAATGCTAAATGATAGTACCCTTATCCTGAAACTGTGCCCCCGTGTTTCAGATTCCCCGACCAACAGAAATAATCTCTCAGTGTCTACCCTATCCAGCCACTTTCGAATCTTATATGTTTCAATGAGATCACCTCTCATTCTTCTAAGCGCCAGAGAATACAGGCCCAATTTACTTAGTCTCTGATCATAGGACAACCCCTCATCTCAGGGATCAATCTAGTGAACCTTAGCTGTACTGTGTCCAATGCAATTATATCCTTTCTTAAATGGTGAGACCAAAATTGCACACATTACTCCAGATGTGGTCTCACCAAAACCCTGTGCAATTGTCGCAATTCTTCCTTATTCCTGTATTCCAATCCCCTTGCAATAAAGGCCAACATGCCATTTGCCTTCCCAATTGCTTCCTGTACCTGAATGCTAATTTTCTGCATTCCTTGTATAAGCACACCGAAGTCTCTTTGTACATCAACACTTACAAATTTTGCACCTTTTAAAAAGTATTCTGCTTTTCTATTCTTATGACCAAAGTGAATAACTTCACACTTCCCTACATTATACTGCATCTACCATCTTGTTGCCCACTCACTTAACTTGTCTATATTGAACAAAGAACAAAGAACAGTACAGCACAGGAACAGGCCATTTGACCCTCCAAGCCTGCGCCGATCTTGATGCCTGCCTAAACTAAAACCTTCTGCATTTCCAGGGACCGTATCCCTCTATTCCCATCCTATTCATGTATTTGTCAAGATGCCTCTTAAATGTTGCTATTGTACCTGCTTCCACCACCTCCCCCGGCAGCAAGTTCCAGGCACTCACCACCCTCTGTGTAAATAACTTGCCTCTCACATCCCCTCTAAACTTTGCCCCTCTCACCTTAAACCTATGTCCTCTAGTAACTGACTCTTCCACCCTGGGAAAAAGCTTCTGACTATCCAATCTGTCCATGCTGCTCATAACTTTGTAAACCTCGATCATGTCGCCCCTCCACCTCCATCATTCCAGTGAAAACAATCCGAGTTTATCCAACCTCTCCTCATAGCTAATGCCTTCCAGACCAGGCAACATCCTGGTAAACCTCTTCTGTACCCTCTCCAAAGCCTCCACGTCCTTCTGGTAGTGTGCCGACCAGAATTACACAATATTGTGTGTAATTCTGTGGCCTAATTAAGGTTCTGTACAGCTGCAGCATGACTTGCCAATTTTTATACTCTATGCCCCGACCGATGAAGGCAAGCATGCCGAATGCCTTCTTGACCACCTTATCCACCTGCGTTGCCACTTTCAGTGACCTGTGGACCTGTACGCCCAGATCTCTCTGCCTGTCAATACTCCTAAGGGTTCTGCCATTTACTGTATACTTCCCACCTGCATTAGACCTTCCAAAATGCATTACCTCACATTTGTCCGGATTAAACTCCATCTGCCATTTCTCCGCCCAAGTCTCCAACCGATCTATATCCTGCTGTATCCTCTGACAATCCTCAACACTATCCGCAACTCCACCAACCTTTGTGTCGTCCGCAAACTTACTAATCACACCAGCTACATTTTCCTCCAAATCATTTATATCTACTACAAACAGCAAAGGTCCCAGCACTGATCCCTGCAGAACACCACTAGTCACATCCCTCCATTCAGAAAAGTACCCTTCCACTGCTACCCTCTGTCTTCTATGACTGAGCCAGTTCTGTATCCATCTTGTGAGCTCACCTCTGATCCCGTGTGACTTCACCTTTTGTACCAGTCTGCCATGAGGGACCTTGTGAAAGGCTTTACTGAAGTCCATATAGATAACATCGACTGCCCTTCCTTCATCAATCATCTTTGTCACCTCCTCAAAAAACTCAGTCAAATTAGTGAGACATGACCTCCCCTTCACAAAACCATGCTGTCTCTCGCTAAAAAGTTTGTTTGTTTCCAAATGGGAGTAAATCCTGTCCCGAAGAATCCTCTCTAATAATTTCCCTACCACTGACGTAAGGCTCACCGGCCTATAATTTCCTGGATTATCCTTGCTACCCTTCTTAAACAAAGGAACAACATTGGCTATTCTCCAGTCCTCTGGGACCTCACCTGTAGCCAATGAGGATGCAAAGATTTCTGTCAAGGCCCCAGCAATTTCTTCCCTTGCCTCCCTCAGTATTCTGGGGTAGATCCCATCAGGCCCTGGGGACTTATCTACCTTAATGCTTTGCAAGACACCCAACACCTCCTCCTTTTTGATAATGAGATGACTGAGACTATCTGCACTCCCTTCCCTAGGCTCATCATCCACCAAGTCCTTCTCCTTGGTGAATACTGATGCAAAGTACTCATTTAGTACATCGCCCATTTACTCTGTCTCCACACGTAGATTCCCTTCTTTGTTCTTGAGTGGGCCAACCCTTTCCCTAGTTGCCCTCTTGCTCTTTATATATGTATAAAAAGCCTTGGGATTTTCCTTAATCTTGTTTGCCAATGACTTTTCATGACCCCTTTTAGCCCTCCTGACTCCTTGCTTCAGTTCCTTACTACTGTCTTTATATTCCTCAAGGGATTCGTCTGTTCCTAGCCTTCCAGCCCTTACGAATGCTTCCTTTTTCTTTTTGACTGGGCTCACAATATCCCGCGTTATCCAAGGTTCCCGAAACTTGCCAAATTTATCCTTCTTCCTCACAGGAACATGCTGGTCCTGGATTCTAATCAACTGATGTTTGAAAGACTCCCACATGTCAGATGTTGATTTACCCTCAAACAGCCGCCCCCAATCTAAATTCTTCAGTTCCTGCCTAATATTGTTATAATTTGCCTTCCCCCAATTTAGCACCTTCACCCGAGGACTACTCTTATCCTTATCCACAAGTACCTTAAAACTTACGGAATTATGGTCATTGTTCCCGAAATGTTCCCCTACTGAAACTTCGATCACCTGGCCGGGCTCATTCCCCAATACCAGGTCCAGTCCAGCCCCATCTACATATTGTTTCAAGAAGCCCTCCTGGATGCTCCTTGCAAATTCTGCCCCATCCAAGCCCCTAGCATTAAGTGAGTCGCAGTCAATATAGGGGAAGTTAAAATCACCCACCGCTACAACCCTGTTACCTTTACATCTTTCCAAAATCTGTCTACATATCTGCTCCTCTACCTCCCGCTGGCTGTTGGGAGGCCTGTAGTAAACCCCCAACATCGTGACTGCACCCTTCCTATTCCTGAGCTCCACCCATATTGCCTCGCTGCACCCCTCCGAGGTGTTCTCCCGCAGTACAGCTGTGATATTCTCCTTAACAAGTACTGCAACTCCCCCACCCCTTTTACAACCCCCTCTATCCCGCCTGAAGCTTCTAAATCCTGGAACATTTAGCAGCTAATCCTGTCCTTCCCTCAACCAAGTCTCTGTAATAGCAACAACATCATAGTTCCAAGTACTAATCCAAGCTCTAAGTTCATCTGCCTTACCTGTTATAGTTCTCGTATTGAAACAAAAGCACTTCAGACCACCAGTCCCGCTATGCTCTGCAACATCTCCCTGCCTGCTCTTCCTCTCAGTCTTACTGGCCTTATTTACTCGTTCCCCCTCATTTATTTCACTTGCTGTCCTACTGCTCTGGTTCCCACCCCCCTGCCACACTACTTTAAACCCTCCTGAGTGATGCTAGCAAACCTCGCAGCCAGGATATTTGTGCCCCTCCAGTTTAGATGCAACCTGTCCTTCTTGTACAGGTCCCATCTGTCCCTGAGGAGATCCCAATGGTCCAGATATCTGAAACCCTCCCTTCTGCACCAGCTGTGCAGCCACATGTTTAGCTGCACTATCCTCCTGTTTCTAGCCTCACTGGCACATGGCACAGGGAGTAATCCCGAGATTACAACCCTAGAGGTCCTGTCTTTTAACTTTCTACCTAACTCCCTGAACTCCCCCTGCAGGACCTCGTCACTCTTCCTGCCTATGTCATTTGTACCGATGTGTACCACAACCTCTGGCTGTTCACCCTCCCCCTTCAGAATGCCCCCTGTCCGTTCAGAGACATCCTTGACCCTGGCACCAGGGAGGCAACATACCATCCTGGAGTCTCTTTCACATCCACAGAAGCGCCTATCTGTGCCCCTGACTATAGAGTCCCCTATAATTATTGCTCTTCTGCGCTTTGTCCCTCCCTGCTGAACAACAGTGCCAGCCGTGGTGCCACTGCTCTGGCTTCTGCTGTTTTCCCCTGACAGGGCATCCCCTCCAACACTATCCAAAACGGTATACTTGTTAGAGAGGGGGATAGCCACAGGGGATTGCTGCACTGACTGCCTGCCCCTTCTAGCGGTCACCCATTTATCTGCCTGCACCTTGGGTGTAACCACTTCTCTAAAACTCCTGTCTATGACACTTTCTGCCACCTGCATGCTCCTAAGTGCATCCAGTTGTCGCTCCAACAGATCCATGCGGTCTATGAGGAGCTGCAAATGGGTACACTTCCTGCAGACGTAGTCATCCGGAACGCTGGAAGCGTCATGGACCTCCCACATCTCACAGGTGAAGCACTTCACCCCTCTACCTGACATTTCTAGCACTAATAAATTAACTTAAAATAAATAAATACTTATTAAATCCTTATTAAATTGTTATAATTAACTATATGGTCCCGAGTGCTAGATTCCTACTATAAATACTAAATGCTAATTAAATACAGTAATCTCCTCCCTCTGGTTTAGTTACTCTACTTATTAGTTAGTTAATTAGGGTTTTAATCAATTATCAATGTTTTATTTTCAAATTCAGTAAAAAAATATTCCCGACCAGCCAATCAGGTCACAGCTTTCCTGTGACGTTACTTTCAGGTTTTTTACCAGAGGTAAGTTTTTTTACACTTACCGGACTGGAACTCCGCCCTCCAAGTCTTCTCCCAGTCATCTGTGCTCTTTGGAAGCTCTCGGCTCCCCTTACTCTGAGGACAGGTCGGAAATAAAGGAGCTCCTCGCTCCCTCCTTACCGAACTTCCTCAGTTACCAAACTTCCACTATAGCACTATAGCTGCTTTGTAGCTTCTCTCTGTCCTCCCTACAACTTACCCTTCCACCTGCCTTTGTATCATCAGCAAACCTTTACATATATTACTCTCTGTCTCTTCATCTAAGTCATTATATATAGATTGTAAATAGCTGAGGCCCTAGCACTGATCCTTGCAGCACTCCACTATTCACTGCCTGCCAACTTGAAAATGCCCCATTAATGTCCACTCGTTGCTTCCTGTCTGTTAACCAATCATCTGTCCATGCTAATATATTACCCCAACTCCATGAGCCCTTATCTTGCCTCTTAATCTTTTGTGTTGAACCTTATCGAATGTCTTTTGGAAATCCAGGTATACGACATTGACTGGTTCCTCTTTATCTACCCTACTAGTTACATCGTCAAAAGCTCTAATAAATTTGTCAAACAGGATTTCCCTTTAGGAAAACTATGTTGCCTTGTTCTAATAGAACCGTAGAAAAGTTACAGCACAGAAAAAGGCCATTCAGCCCATCATGTCTGTGCCGGCTGAAAAAACTAGCCACCAATCTAATTCCATCTTCCAGTACCTGGTCTGTAGCCTTGCAGGTTACAGCACTTCAGGTGCAATTCCAGGTACCTTTTAAATGAGTTGAAGGTTTTTGCCTGTACCACCGATCCGGGCAGCGAATTCCAGACACCCACCACCATCTGGGTGAAAAGGATTTCATGTTGTTGACTTGATGAAGTGTTAATTCCATTGCTCCCCATCTGGGGAGGATGCCATGCAACACGAGGCGCCCTCCCTGTGGGCTTGGGGATGGTCCCTCCTTCGAGGGCAATTTGTGGCCCACAGAGGACCCCAACTGGAACAACTTTACCCCCGGGAACCCCCTCCCCATGGACTACACGACCGGTGGCCACTGCCGATACTACTAAGCTTCTGGCTCTCTGATTGGCCGGCAGCTCTTGGAGGCAGAATAGAACCATAGAAAAAGTGCGGCACAGAAGGAGGCCATTCAGCCCATGATGTCAGTGTCATCCAAAAATACTAGCCGCCAATCTAATGCCACTTTCCAGCACCTGGTCCATAGCCTTGCAGGTTACAACACTTCAGGTGCATGTCCAGGTACCTTTTAAAAGAATTGAAGGTTTTTGCCTCCACCACCATACTTGGCAGTGAATTCCAGACACCCACCACCATCTGGGTGAAAACACTTTTCCTCATGTCCCCTCTAATCCTTCTACCAATCACCTTAAATCTGTGTCCCTGGTAATTGACCTCTCCACTAGGGAAACATGTCCTTCCTCTCTACTCTATCTAGGCCCCTCATAATTTTGTACACCTCAATTAAGTCACCCCTCAGCCTCCTCTGTTTTAAGGAAAACAACCCTAGCCTATCCAATCTTTCCTCATAGCTACAATTTTCCAGCCCTGGCAACATTCTTGTAAATCTCCTCTGTACTCTCTTCAGAGCAATTATATCCTTTCTGAAATGTGGTATCCAAAACAGTACACAATATTCCAGCTGTGGCCTAACCAGCGTTTTATACAGTTCCAGCATTACATCCCTGCTTTTGTATTCTAAACCTCGTCCAATAAAGGAAAGCATTCCATATGCCTTCTTCATCACTTTATCTACCTGTCCTGCCACCTTCAGGGACCTGTGGACGTGCACTCCAAGGTCTTTCACTTTCTCTACCCCTCTCAATATCCTCCCATTTATTGTGTATTCCCTTGCTTTGTTTGCTATCCCCAAATGTATTACCTCACACTTCTCCAGATTGAATTCCATTTGCCACTTTTCCACCCACTTAACCAAACCATTGATATCATTCTGGAGTCTACAGCTATCCTCTTCACTATCAACTACACGATGAGAAGGATGAACCACCCATGGTTAACAAAGGCGGTCAAGGAGAGTATCCAATCAAAAATTAAGGCTTACAAAACTAGTGGTAGGCCAGAAGATTGGGAATTTTTAGGAACCAGTAGCGGATGACTAAAAAGCTATTAAAGAGGGAGAAAATTGATTATGAAAGTAAATTGGCAAGAAATATGAAAAAAAAGGCAAGAGTTTCTACAGGTATATAAAAAGAGAGTAGCTAAAGCGAGCCTGGGACTCTTGGAGGATGCGCCTGGAGAATTGATAACGGGGAACAGGGAAATGGCAGATAATTCAAACCAATACTTCATGGTGGAGGACACTATAAACATCCCACAGATATCAGATAAGCAAGGAGCTAATGGGAGGAAAGATCTTGCAACAGTCTCTATCACGAGGGACAAAGTATTTGACAAACTAATAGGACTAAAGGCAGACAAGTCACCAGAACCTGATGGCCTGCATCCAAGGGTTTTAAAGGAAGTGGCTGCAGAGATAGTGGAGGCATTGGTCGAAATATTCCTGAACTGACTGGATTCCGGGAGGTTCCCAGCAGATTGGAAAACCACTAATGTGATGCCCCTGTTCAAGGAGGGAGGGAGACAAAAAGCAGGAAACTGTAGGCCAGTCTGCCTAACATCGGTCATTGGGAAAATGCTAGAGTCCATTATTAAGGAAGAAATAGCAGGACATTTAGAAAAGTTTAATGCTATCAAACAGAGTCAACATGGTTTGGTGAAAGGGAAATCATGTTTGACAAATTTGCTACAGTTGTTTGAGGAAATAACAAACAGAATTGATAAAGGGGAACCGGTAGATGTGGTGTATTTGGATTTCCAGAAGGCATTCGATAAGGTGTTCATGGTATCGGGGGTAATGTATTAGCATGGATTGAGAGTTGGTTCACTCACAGAAGACAGAGAGTCGGGATTAATGGGTTTTTTTCAGGTTGGAAAGACATAATTCGTGGAGTGCCACAAGGATCAGTTATAGAGTCATAGAGTCATAGTCTTAGAGTCGTACAGCATAGAAACAGGCCCTTCGACCCACCGACCATAATGCCTATCTATGCTAATCCCACCTGCCTGCATTAATTCCATATCCCTCTATGCCTTGCTCATTCATGTACCTGTCCAGATGCCTCTTAAATGTCGCGACTGTTACTGCCTCCACCACCTCCTCAGGCAGCTCATTCCAGATACCCACTATTCTTTGTGTGAAAAATTTAAACCAATACTTTGCATCGGTCTTCACAGTGGAGGATACTCTAAACATCCAACAGATATCAGGTAAGCAAGGAGCTAATGGCAGTTCTGGGGCCTCAATTATTTACTATCTATATTTGTGACTTGGAGGAGGGGGCAGAGTGTAATATATCCAAATTTGCTGATGATACAAAAATAGATGGGAGGGCATGTTGTGATGAGGACATAAAGAATCTGCAAGGGGAAATAGCTAGGTGAGTGAGTGGGCAAAAACTTGGCAGATGGAGTTTAATGTAGGAAAGTGTGAGGTCATGCACTTTGGTAGGAAGAATCAAAAGGCAGACTATTCCTGACATGGAGAGAGACTCCAAAAAAGTGCAGCTCAGAGGGATCTGGGTGTTCTTGTGCATGAAACACAAAAAAGTTAGCATGCAGGTGCAGCAGGTAATTAAGAAGGCAAATGGAATTTTGGCCTTTATTGCTAGGGGGTTGGAGTTTAAAAATAGGGAAGTCTTGTTACAACTGCACAAGGTGTTGGTGAGGCTGCTTCTGGAGTACTGTGTACAGTTTTGGTCCCCGTATTTAAGAAGGAATATACTGGCATTGGAGGCAGTTCAAAAGAGATTCACTAGGCTGATTCCTAGGATGAAGGGGTTGACTTATCAAGAATGGCTAAACAGGTTAGGCCTTTATTCATTAGGAACACAGGAAGATAGGAACAGGAGTAGGCCATTCAGCCCCTCGAGCCTGTCCCGCCATTCAATGAGATCATGGCTGATCCGCAGCCTAACTCCATATACCTGCCTTTGGCCCACATCCCTTTATATCTTTACATAACAAAAATCTATCTATCTCAGATTTAAAATTAACAACTGTTCTAGCTTCAACTGCTGTTTGTGGGAGAGAGTTCCAAACCTCTACCACCCTTTGCATGAAGAAGTGCTTCCTAACATCGCTCCTGAACGGTCTGGTCCTAATTTTTAGACTATGCCCTCTAGTTTTAGAATCTCCAACCAGTGGAAATAGTTTATCTTTATCTAGCCTGCCTTTTCCTGTTAATATCTTGAAGACTTCGATCAGATCACCCTTTAACCTTCTAAATTCTAGCGAAAACAGGCCTAATTTGTGTAATCACTCCTCGTAACTTAACCCCTGTAGTCCGGGTATCATTCTTGTAAACTTACGTTGCACTCCCTCCAAGGCCAATATATCCTTCCTAAGGTGTGGTGCCCAGAACTGCTCACAGTACTCCAAGTGGGGTCTAACCAGGGTTTTGTACAGCTGCAGCATAACCTTTGTGTCTTTATACTCCATTCCTCTAGATATAAAGGCTAGCATTCCATTAGCCTTTTTGATGATTTTCTGCACTTGCTCGTGGCATTTTAAAGATCTCTGCACCTGAACCCCCAAGTCTCTTTGGACATCCACTGTACTTAACCTCTTCCCATTTAGAAAGTACCCTGCACTATCCTTTTTTAGTCCAAAATGGATAATCTCACACTTGCCCGCATTGAAATCCATCTGCCACAGTTTTGCCCATTCACCTAGTCTGTCAATATCTCCTTGCAATTTTATGCTATCATCTAGACTTTCTACAATGCCGTCTAACTTTGTATCATTAGCAAATTTGGATATATGACTTACTATGCCATCATCCAAGTCGTTAATGAATAATGTGAATAATTGAGGCCCCAACACAGATCCCTGTGGGACACCACTAGTTACAGCCTGCCAATCAGAGTACTTACCCATTATCCCCACTCTCTGTCACCTACCACTCAACCAACTTTCTAACCATGTCAATAATCTTCCCTCAATTCCATGGGCTTCTACCTTAGTTAACAGTCTCCTATGTGGGCCTTTATTAAATGCCTTCTGAAAGTCTTAGAGTTTAGAAGAATGAGGGGTGATCTTATAGAAATGTACAAGATTCTGAGGGGGCTTGACAGGGGAGATGTTGAGAAGATGTTTCCACTAGTGGGGGAATCTCGAACTAGGGACATAGTTACAGAATAAGGGGACAGTCATTTAAAACTGAGGTGCGAAGGAATTTCTTCTCTCAGAGGGTAGTGAATGTCTGGAATTCTCTAACCCAGAGAGTTGTGGAGGCTGGATCACTGAAAGTATTTAAAGAGGCGATAGATAGATTTTTGAAATATTGGGGAGTTGAAGGCTATGAGGAGCTGACACAAAAGAGGATTTGAGGTCTGGGGCAGATCAGCCATGATCTTATTGAATGGCAGGGCAGGCTTGAAGGGCCGAATGGCCTACTCCTGCCCCTATTTCTTATGTTCTTATGTTACACGGCCAATTCGAATCATACTGTGCTTTTCTAAATGCATTGTTAAGACTTCCTTAATAATATATTCCAGCATTTTCCCAACGACTGATGTTAGGCTAACTGGTCTGTAGTTCCCTGTTTTCTCTCTTCCTCCTTTCTTGAAAAGTGATGTGACATTTGCTAACTTCCAATCTGATAGGACCATTACTGAATCTAAGGAATTTTGGAAAATCTAAACCCTATCTAAATAAAATAATTAAATTACGCTATACTTTCACTCACACACACACTCAGAATCACACACACAAATAGATTACAGAGTAATGAGCAATATATATGGGCTGGATTAGAGTCCAGAACAAATAAAAAACACTGTCTAGAGTGTCTGGTAGCTTTAGTGGTCTTTCGGTTGAATTCGTGGTCCTGAAGTTCTGCGTTGATAGTTGTTCTTGGAGACAGTTGAGCAGAGGTCTTCCTTCCTGGTGTCTTTGTCTTAGATCTAGCAGCTGGCAGCTAGGCTTCGCATGCCCTGCACCAGGTCTTCTGGAGAGAAAGAGACAGAGACACAGAGCCAGCCCTTCTGGCTTCTGCACAGATTGAATCTCTGGCTTGTCTGCTTGTCCAAAGGAAACTCCCCACTTTCACAGAGATGGACAAATGGTCACATGACTGTCTCAGTCTATTCTCTAGTGCCTTCCAATGAGATCTAAGTTTAGGAATTTCAATCTCTCTCAGGCCTCATGATGTCAATGTTTGCCCCTGGAGGGTTTGCTCTTTCAATGTTAATGTCCCAGGATGGCTTTGAATGTCTTGCTAATGAAAGCGATCTCAGTTAGTTCAATCAATAGGGAAAGCCATTGTTTTGGCTACAGGCTAATCACACATGTGTCTCCGCTTTGATGCCTTGGAATGTGAAAGGTGGTCAAATGCAAATGGTGGCAGCCATTTCTGGCTATGGCAAAGTCTTTGTAAACGTTTCACATAATATTCCAGCTTTCTTTTTTTAAATTGAATGTAGGTTTTCAATCGATTAAGTAAAAATCCTCATTTGGTATAGCAGGTTTGCTTGACACCATTTTTTCCTTTTTTAATCAAATTTTTGGTGGCCTTTTGCTGGGTTCTAAAACACTCCCAATTCTCAGACTTGCTGCTCTTTTTTTTGCAACATTATAGGCCTCTTTATTTAATCTAATACTCTCCTTAACTTCCGATGTGAGCCACGGATGGGTCTTCCTATCTGAGTTTTTGTTTTTCAAAGGAATGTATTTTTCTTGAACATTTTGAATTGTTTCTCTAAAGATTTCCCACTGTTCATACTGCCATACCTTTTGGTCTATTTACTCAATATTACGACCAAGTGAGAAAGAGGTCTAGGGTTCCCTTTCAGCCTTCACTTGGTCTTACTGTAACAGTGTTTTATTTTTAAACACACTGTTTTTAGCTCCCCCTTGGTGAATCCTTGTTCTCCGCTTTCCAATTCTAAGGCAAATAAACCAGCACAAACAGGCTTACTTAGGTTTAAAGAAGAAAGATTGAAATGTATTAAAACTTAAACTGTAATTTGGTTGATGCCAACGGATACATGACGTGCCCATACTAGCATGCATATGCGATACACACATACAAATAGAGACAGAAAAGAGCAGAAGAAATATAAAGTGGAAAAGTTTGAGGCAATAACTGAAGAGTTTTTGTTACAGGTCTTTGAGTTCACTGTATACTGCTAGATTGTATGCAGTTCGTGATTTTTGTTGTGGCCCAGTTTTTCTCTTGCACCTTGTTCACTGTAGGAGACTTTCTCTCTTGAGGTTCATGTGGCTTCAGTCAGTTTTTGGAGTTCAATGAGAAAGAGATGGGAGCAGACAGGACAGGAGAGGATGTCTTTTCAATCCAGGAACAAAGTGCTTTCTGCCAGTTCAAACAATGTCTCTCCAATTTAAAACTCGGAGTTCAAACTCTGCAACAGCCAGTTAGCCATGTGACTAACTGGTCTGACCACGTCTGTTTGTGGATTGAATTGGAGCAGGGAGTAGCTCCTTTGTTTACAAGTACTGTTGGTTAATATGCAAAAAATGTATTTCCAGCCAAGGGCCTGGCAGTCCCTTGTAACAGGCTTTCTCTTCTTCCCAGCAGCAATTTGAAATTTAATGTCCATGTGGCAAAATTGATGTGCCTCATTCTTGCCAGGTGGGGGCCTGCAGGACATCAATTTTACCTTAGCCATTTCTGCCCTCATGCCTCTGTTATTGGCTTTGTTTCAGTTGAAGATTCTTGTTTGTGATTGGATCATGTCACTTTCAAACTTAACATGGAATTCTATGGTATTATGATTACTGTTTCCCAGTGGAGCTTTTACTATGACATTGCTAATTAACCCTGCTTCATTACACAATACTCGATGTAAGATAGCTTTAACCCTAGTTGGCTCCACAATGTATTGCTCCAAGAAACTGTCCCCAAAACATTCTACATGTATCATATGCCCTCTTTTTTTGTTTCATCATAATCTCTATCTCCCTCATTATTCAAAGAGCCCTGTTTTTGGTTCCCTACCTTTCACGCTTGTTGAAATGTACCTAGCCTATACCTGAAGCATTTCCTCCTTAAAAATAACCCATTGTTCTATGACAGCCTTTCCTGTCAGTCTTTTGTTCCAATTTACCCTGACTAGATCCTTTCTAATCACTTTGAAATTAGCACTCATCCAATCTAGATGTTCTACCTTATTTCGTTCCTTGTTTTTCTGCGTTACTAGTCTAAACCTTATGATATGATGATCACTCTTACCCAATTGCTTCTCCACAGACACTTGGCCCACCTCATTTCCCAGCACCAGTTCCAGCAATGCCTCCTTTCTAGTTGGGTTGAGAACATACTAATCAAGGAAGTTCTCATGAACATATTTCATAAATTCCTCCCCCTCCTTACCCTTTACTCTTACATTATCCCAATTGTTATTTGGGGAATTGAAGTCCCTCAGTATCACCACTCTATAGTTTTTTGTCCATCTTTGTGATTTCCCTGTTCATTTTCTCAAAAATTGTACAATGTTAATCTATATATTTATTTCATAGATGTTCTGTGCATACAATCACCCCACATTTAACAGTATCTTGATCCACTATAGGTGCATTCAGTTACTTAGTTGTTTTGTCCGAGGACCTTGGAAATGTAGCATTCTTTATCACCCTCAGTACTTCCTTTACTCGAACAAACCTACAGAATTTTAGAACCTAAGTTTGATATTCCCTAATTAGTGTCTTCCTTTAGTTGTGTCGCTGTGGAGAGACTAGAGAAGCTAGGGTTGTTCTCCTTAGAACAGAGAATGCTAAGGAAAAATATAATAGAAATTCAAAATGTCGAGGGGCTTGGGGAGCATGAATAGGTAGAAACCGCTTCCACTGTCAGGAGGCTCGATAACTGGAGGACACAGATTTAAAGTAATTGGCATAAAAAAAGAGGGAAGATGAGGTGAAATTATTTTATACAGCAAATTATTATATGGAAATGCACTGCCTGAAAGGACGGTGGAAGCAAATTCAATCGTAATTTTCAAAAGGGAATGAAATAAATACTTGAAGGGGGAAAAATTGCAGAGCTATGGGGAAAGAGCATTGGAGTGGGAAAAATTGGGTAGCTCTTTCAAATAGCCGGTACAGGCACAACGGTGCGAATGGCCCCCTGCACCATATGATTCTATGGGCTTGGGGCTACGCAGCCGCACATAGCTGGTAGCAGATTCAAGTAATTAGGGCCTATTAAGGCATGTTAACAATCACAGTTGGCCTCCAGGTTCCCGCAGGCGGCGGGGGGCCAGTTTAACTGCCTGTAGGTGGCCTCCCATGGCAGACAGTGGGGCCAGCACACCAGGCAGGCCTCAAGGTGCTTCCTGCCTGCCTAGGTGCTGCAGCAGCTGCAGGCCGCCCTGTAGAGTGGACCCCCTCCCCCCCATCTCCCCCCACCTCCCAAACACACCTGGCTGCAAAAGCCACTTTTTAGTTTAAATTTAAAAAGTTGGAGAGGGAGGGCGCCCTCATTACCATCCATTGCATCCTGCTGCTGCTTTCAAGCTGGAAGGCCTCTGATTGGCCCTTGAGCTTCGAGAGCACGCCCACCATCCTTAATTGGCTGGCAAGGCTGCCCTCTGGCCATTAATTGGCCGTTCCAGGAAAATCACAATAAGTGACTGTTTCCCACAAAATGTAGGCTTCTGACCCATATTTGACCCTGATGGCGGGGTTCAGAATCCCACAGGGCAAATCCTGCCCTATGATTCTCTACTCTTTCCAACTACGGTGGAGTTTTGAACAATGCACCTTCGTTTAAGTTTCTCAATAAAACAAACTGCTCTTCTGTTATTCAGCTGTACATTTAAGAGAACTATATTGAATATGATTTAGATAACATACCATCTTATGTTTAAACAAAAATATGCTACTCTATCAAATTGGTAAAAACGAACATTACGCAACCAGTCATTTTCTCACTGCAGTGTTGGGAAGTTTAATAATATGTATACACAATTCCCATTCTTTGTCCGAGAAAGTGCTAACTTGGCAACTGAGTCAGTCAGTCATGGTTTCAAGCCCCACATCAGAGATTTGAGCACTTAATGTAGGTTATTACTTCAGTG
Source organism: Heterodontus francisci (assembly GCF_036365525.1). Taxonomy (NCBI): domain Eukaryota; kingdom Metazoa; phylum Chordata; class Chondrichthyes; order Heterodontiformes; family Heterodontidae; genus Heterodontus; species Heterodontus francisci. The sequence goes on from NC_090387.1 coordinate 15,260,782, forward strand.
CAATACTGAGGGAGGTACTGAGTTTAAGATAGAACGTTGAACTGCACGTTCCCCCCGTCCCTCACAACGCCACCCCCTGTCCAGGCTAACATTTATCCTTCAACCAGCATCACGATAGCGATTATTTGGTGATTAGTCTCATTGCTCTTTGTGAGAACTTGCTGTGCGAAAATTGGCAGCTATGTTTCCTACTTTTCTTACTCTCCAAGGTAGCTGTTCTCCTCTAATTCTCGCATCTTGAGTATCCCCGATTTTAATCGCTCTACCATTGGTGGCCGTAGCTTCAGCTGCCTGGATCCTAAGCTCTGGAATTCCTTCCCTAAACTTCTCTGCCTCTCCACCTCTCTTCCTCTTTAAGACTCTCGTTAAAACCTACATCTTTGATCAAGCTTTTGCTCATCTGCCCTCATATCTCCTTATGTGGCTCGGTGTCATATTTTGTTATATAGCGCCCCTGAGAAGTGCCTTGGGATGATTTATTACATTAAAGGCGCTATACAATTGCAAGTTGTTTTTGTTGTTTCCTACTTTACAACAGTAATTACACTTCAAAATTATTTAGTTGGCTGTAAAGAGTTTCAGGCATCCTTCAGACATGAAAGTGCTATGTTAATGGAAGTTCTTTCTTTCAAATAGTTGCATATTTTATATTATTGGGAAGTCATTATGCAGAAGTGATTAGTGTGCAGCTTACTGCATCCAAACCAATTTGAGTTTGGCATTTGGCTTCTGGTGGACATAGGCTCATGTTGCCTGGGCCTTATATCAGCTACTCTACCTTAAACTTTCTATGATTCTCTGATCTGCAAAGCCAAGTTTCTAAATAAGCTCTGCTTTTCCCTGAAGGCATTATGGAGTGGCATTATAACCCAGTGCTGAGGTTTGACATTGCTCTCAAAACTGGGCCTGTGCCTAGTTGCATTCAAAATCAGAAAATAAACTGGTGTGTATGCAGTTTATGCATGTTGTGTATGCAGTTTCATTGTGTAGGGAATGCAAGGTGGTCGATAGCAATGCAATGATACCAAGGTTGAGAATAGCATTCACAGCTAGTGGATAACGTTTGTAATTCAACCGTGGATCATTGGAAAAGATATCAGCATTTGAGAATGGAGTATAGAAATAGAGCTTGAGATGGGGCATATTCAATTAACATAGGAACATAATGAGCAGGAGCAGACCATTCAGCCGCTTAAGCATGCTCCACCATTCAATCAGATCATGATTGAACTGTACCTCAACTCCATTTTCCTGGCTTTGTTCTCTACTCTTTGTTACACTTATCTAGCAAAAAGCTATTGATTTCCATCTTGAAAGCTCCATTTGTGTCCTAGCATCCGCAGCTTTTTGGGGGAGAGCTCCAGATTTCTACTACTGCCCCTTGTGTGAAAAATTGCTTTCCGATTCTGCTCCTGAGTGGCCTAGTTCTAACTTTAAGGTTACGATCCCTCATTCTTGATTTCCCCATTAGATGAGATAGTTTCTATGGACCTACCCTATTGAGTCCTTTTAACATTTTCAATACTTGGATCAGATAGCCCTCTATACTCGAGAGAATACATAATATGAGTCCTGTTCTCATAATGTGACCCTTTAAGTATAATTCTGATGAATCTGAGTTGCATTCCCTCCAAGGCCAGTATCCTTCCTGAGATGTGGTGTTCGAAACTGAATGCAGTACTGTGGAAGGGATCTGATTAAGGCTGTATACAACTAGGACAGGTTGCTGGGTGTACGTTGCAGCCAGTAACGCATTGAAAAGTTTAGATGAGTTCATACAATATGAGAGTGAAGATTAAACTGTTTATCACTGTCATGTGGAGGCACCAAGATAAGCTTCTGCCAGCCCTGCTTACACTCCTACGTACTAGAGAAGAGAGATAAATAAATATCTAATATAAAGAGGCAGTCGCATTTGCATGGAAACCAATATCAGAGTTGATCAGTAAGTTCCCCATAAACGCTTACCTGCATCGTTATCGCATGACTCACACTTGTGTTCGTTTACCATATGACTCATATTGCAGTAAACTGGACTTTTATGTCACTGGCAGTTGCAGCAAAATAGCTTAGCCCGTACATATTGCAAAATATTATCTCTCTTATCACTGCTAGTTTGTAATAGCATGTCACAATGAGAGTCAAATGAGATTTGATTAACTTGAGATGAAAAGAGAAAAGAAAAACTGGCAAATGCTGGAAATCTGAAATAAAAATGGGAAAGTGCAGGAAATAAATAGTGAGTCTGTCAGCATCTGTGAAGACAAAAGCGAGGCTCACAGGTATAGGGCTGAATTGGATCTTGACTCAAGTAACTTCGAAAACAAACTGCAAAGCTGCTTTTTCTAATGTTTGATTTGAGAGGTGCAAAACCAGTGGAGCCTTTAAAAGGTTAGTACTTAACCTGAAGGGCAATAGAAAATGTTGTGAATAATATTTCATCAGAAATGCTGGATGAATCAATGAATGCAATGGTGAAATGGCTACAGACGTGTTTGTGCATCCAGCCTCATGTTGTAATTGTGGGAGAAGATTTTCTCTATGAACTTTGTGTAGCAAAATTATAAATGCATTCTTTATAAATGTGTTAACGATTTTGTGACAGCTGCCACAACGAGGTAATCTTCCTCCTGCCATCACTGGTGTCCATGCTTTCACTCTTACTGCATCTTGGGGTGCTTCAGGCAATCATGCTTTCAATGCTCTCCCTTTCCTCCTGCTCACCAATTACCCCTGTGCTCACAGACCTATATTGGTTCCTGAACTGGCAACACCTTGAATTTAAAATTCTCACCCTTGTTTTTAAATCCCTCCATGCAACCTCCTTCAGCCCTACAAGTCTCCGATCTCTCTGTGCTCCTCCAATTCTGCGCATCCCCAATTTTCATCACTCCACCATTGGTAGCTGTGTCTTCATCTGCCTAGGTCCTAAGCTCTGGAATTCCCTTCCTAAACCTCTCCACCACTCTCTTCTCCTTAAGACGCCTCTTAAAAACTACTTCTTTGCCAAAGCATTGTCCAACTGACCAAATATCTCCTTATGTGGTTTGGTGTCAAATTCTGTTTGATAACGACCCTTTGAAGCACCTTGGGATGTTTTGCTACATTAATGGTGCTATATAAATGCAATTTGTTGAAGTGATCACTTGTTCTACATACCCAGTACAGAACTCTGAAGCATCTGTCCATCAGGAACACTTTAGAAATATATGTTGCTGTAGTAAAGTCATTGTTCATTGTCCATGAAGACCCACCATACATAACTGTTCATCTTATCGAAGTTTGTCAATGGTGTTCTCCAGATGTTAATGGCCATTCATTGAATTTGGGTTGCAGGGTTGTAACAGCACAGTTTGCAGTGATGAGATTGGCCTGTATTTTTTGGAAGTGCTCTCGAAAGATCATTTCTATGCTGGCCGAGAAAGGAGTAGAAGAAACTTGCATCTGTTGCTGTGCTCATTGACGCAGCTGTAGGGTTTAGTAGCAAATGTATCTGATCCCTTGCAGTTTTAAACACCCCGGGGAAACCCCAAGATGACACTCTATTAACAGAAGAAGGCCATCCAGAGAACATTACGGAGTTATAAAGCACATGAGGGATTATCGATGATGTCACTCCCTGAGTCTTCATATCCCTAGTGATTTAGCTATCATTCTCCTACAGGGGTCTTGCTGCAATTCAAGGGATCTGCTGCAGCTTGGGGGGTCTGGACAGTCTTCTCCATGGGCATGTCCACCATATTTCTTCCTCCCAGCTCCCCCACTTCCTCCATTGCTACCTAACCATGATTAAATTACCAACAGAATTGCCGAGGTCATACAGATATATATAATTTATATGCAGTCAATGGAAAGGGAAACAATCCTTTGGATCATTTCCAACAATCAACTTGTCAATTATAGGTAAGTTACACATAATCAAAGTCAGTCAAATGCTGCTTCCTGTGGCTTCAAGAGAATTTATAGAAGGAGCTTAGTAATGCTGAAAAGAAAATTAGAAACAATTTGATGTGTTTGTAAGAAAATGTTTCAATTAATTTTTGGTTTGTTCAATTAGTTTTTCAATTAGTTTTGGTCAGCAAATATGCTGTCTGCTCACTGTCAACATTATCTCTGTTCACTGTTAGATACAGATGGAATTGAGTTTCTCAAAACATTTGTTTTGTTTTCTTGATTTAATATTGCTGTTTATATTTGTAGTGAAGTCAAAACATGACTCCTGAGGGTGAACTGAAGGAAGGCAATCAGAGGGTTATAGTTAGGACAGTTGTGCTCAGGGTTGTGTGACTGTTGGTGTATTGAGAATGAGAGGAATGGTTTATCTGGAGTGCTCTAGGGCGAGCTGCTCCCGGAAAGCTCTAACAGTTAGGGGCACTGGTGGCCAATTCCTCTGTTCCTCCTCCTTCTGCTGTTGTCTAGTTGGTGGTAAAGGTTGGTCGTCTGTGATATCCAAGCTATGGAGCATGCAGCAGATGACCTACCACCAATATGGATGCTGACTTAGTGCGGTACTGCAGAGCTCTCTCTGGGCAGCAGAAGCCTTGATTGAGCACACAGAGTGCTCGTTCAGTGATATTTCTGATGGTGGCATGGCTCTAACTGTAGGCAGGCACAGAGTCTGTGCCTGGGCATCTATCAGGAGCCAGCAGCCATGTTTGGAAGGCATAACCCTTGTCACCTAGAAACCGAGAATGATGACCTGGCTGGAATAAGGGCAGAACAGTGGACTGATGCATGATGAATGGGTTGTGACCGCAGCCAGGAAACTGGGCACAGGACTACGTGATGTGATGCCTGTGGTTACAAACCATCTGCATATTGTGTGAGTGGAACATAGGAACAGGAGTAGGCTATTCAACCCCTTGAGCCTGTTCCACCATTCAATAAGATCTGTATCTCAATGATTTGTATCCCAAATCCAATCTATCTGCCTAGACACCATATCCCTAATACCCTTGATGAGCAAAAATCTATCAATCTCAGATTTGAAATTATTAATTGAGCTAGCATCTATTATTTTTGTGGGTGAGAGTTCCACACTTCCACCATACCTTACATGAAGAGGTATATCCCAACCTTGCTCCTGAATGGCCTGGCTCTGATTTGAAGTTTATGTCCCCTTGGTCTGAACTTCCCGATCAGTGGAAAAAGTTTCTAACTACCTTTCAATTCCTTTCAAGATCCTGAAAACCTCAATCAAATCACACTTTAACCTTGCTGGGAATACAAGCCTAGTTTATGTAATCTCTCCTCATAATCTATCCTTGACGACCCTGGTAACATCTGTTGAATCTGTGCTGCACACCTTCCAAGACCAATGTATCCTTTCTAAGGTGTGGTACCCAGAACTATACACTCCAGGGGCTGAAGTTTGTTTTCCTGCTGCTGGGGGTGGCAGTGGGTGAAAAAAATGCTAGCCCACACTCACGGGCCGCATGCCACCACACCGCCGTGATCTTAAGCATGGCAGCTCATTTAAATATGCAGGGTAGCTGCCCCCAAATCGCGAGGTATGGGCAACCTCGGCGACACTATGAACGGCATCAGCTATCTCTATGCCGGCGCTGGTGCCATTTTTAAAGGGCTGCCAGCCTTGCCCAGAGACTGCAGAGTTAAAACCCGTACCCCTCCCCCACTACTCCGAACATAAATGTTGACCCTGTTTCCATCCCCCCCCCCACCCCCCACCCCACCCCCACAATACAGTGAAATTGAAGAGTTGACCCCTTCTCCCCACAACTGCACAAAGTGCAGAGATCACCCTTTCCCTGCCCCCCCCACACAACAAATGCAAAGATGACCCCGACCTGACCCTGTCCCACTACACTAACAATCCTGAGTTCCCCCTTCCCCACCTGAGTGGCGCCAGCTTTCCCTGGACGAGAATGTGAAGGCGTCTGAGTGCTGCCTGTCACATGGAAGATCTGAATCCAATGGTAAGATCACAGGTAATTCAATTTAAATGCATTCATAGAGTTTATTAAAATATTTAAAGTCGGTCACGTCGCCATGCGGCGGAGGGCCGCTACGGAGCCTCAACACCGCTGGGAAGATCAGGCCCGGCAATCCTGGCATCAGGCTCCATGGCGGGCCGCTGCCTCTCCGATCTTTCGCGCCCCCCCCCCCACCCCTGGCCATGGAGCCTGACATCAGGAGCTGAAGAAAATTCAGCCCCAGATGTGGTCAGACCAGGGCTTTGTATAGCTGTTGCAAAACATCCTCCTCTTAATATTATAGCCCTCTAGTTCTAAAAGCTAGTATCCCATTAGACTTTTTGATTATTTTTTGTATCTAACTACTACTTTTTAGTGATTCGTATGCAAGAACCGTTACATTTCTTTGGGCTTCCACAGTTCCTAATTTTTCACCTTCTAAATAATACTGGAATCAATCATCTTTTGGTTCAAAACTGTTGACCTCACACGTAACCTGCCTTAAAATCCATCTGCCACAGTTTCACCCATTCACTTTATCTGTCAATGTCTATTTGTAATTTTATACTCGTGTATACACTATTTACTATGCCACCAATAGTTGTGTCATCAGCAAGTTTGGATATTTGGCTTTGCGTAATCTATGTCATTTGTAAATATAGTGAATAGTTGTTGCCCCGGTACAGACTCTTTGTCTGACACCACTAGCCACTTCCTTCCATTATCATTTCACTCTGTCTTCAACTGCCTAAACAATCTGCTAAGCAGGCCAACACATTGCTTTCAATTCCACGGGCTTCAACTTCAGCTAACAGTCGCACGCTTTCTGGAAGTCCATATATCGGCATTCATAGACATTTCTCTGTCTATTCTTTAGTTAAATCCTCAAAAATGCCATTAGGTTTGTTAAACATGACGTACTCTTAACAAATCTACATTGGCTCTCTCAAATCAGCTGAAATGTCATTCTGTCCTGAATTATAGATTCTAATAGGATTATAAAATGGAATCTCTTTTGATTGATAAAGATGCCAGGCTGGTGATAGGGATCATCCAAGGTAATGTGCATACAGTCTGTGACACTTTGCACCCTGAGAGAAGCCAGCCATGAATGCAAAATCTGTTGCTGCCTCATCCTGCTTTGCTCTGTCCTATCTTGGTGCAAGGCTTGAATTGTCGCTGCAGCAGCTGATATAGCTCAGTGTCAGCCATCTTTGTGAAGCAAAGACACCGCAAACATTGCTTCTAAGTGAATTTCATATCAAAGAGCTACCTGAACACCCGGTGTGGGTAAGGTCTTGTGTGCAGTGATCTCTTACTCCTCCCTCTTGTCACAGTTTCTCCTACTCCACTATTTTCTTCACTACTCCCCATTCTCCTCCAGCCTTGAAGAGAGTAATCCAACCATCCTTAACTATCGTCAAACTGTTTATAAAGTAGCCAGCAACATTCCAAGACCAGCAAAATCTTCTTCTCTGGAGTCAAAATTAAGTGTGTAGAGTCAGATAATGGTCAAAAATTGCTGATAGGCTAATCAGCAGCCCAGAATGACAAACCAGCATCTAACCCAGAAGTACTGCATGGCTCCTTTAAATTTTTTTTTTTTATTCATTCATGGGATGTGGGCGACGCTGGCCAGGCAGCATCTGTGGCAGCAAAACAGCAAGTGCTGGAGAAACACAGCAGGTCAGGCAGCATCTGTAGAGAGAGAAGCAGAGTTAACTTTCAGGTCTGTGAACTTGGTCACTCTGTTAACTTTGCTGCCAGATTGACAGCAGTCCCATTCTTCAACAGTGAGGTAAATATTTCTTTGACAGTTGTCAGGAAGCAGGTGCTGGGACGCTTTAAATAGGGCCCCAGCACGTGCTGCACAGCTGTCAAAAGGTTCTTCACTGAACCGGATGTCCCGCCTCTCCCCACATAATATGGAGGGGTGGGGGGGGGGGCAGTGCATTGCAATGATGCGAATGAGCTCCAATGCGTAATATCGCGGGGGCTCGGCAGTGGCCGCTGAATGTGGGCACACCGTTGAGTTCAAAGCGCGCGCAAATAAAATTCAGGCCAGGGTGTGAGAAGGATGGTAACCAGTATGTTAAAAGTTACATGCCCCAGCAGGCTGTTTCAATGCATTCAATAAGCTGCGCGTTTAGCTTGCAGGGTGCTGTCGAGGTACCCAAACTCCCATCAACTTTGATCTCAGAAGCTGGGCAGAACGCCAGCTTCAATCCGCAGCTGCCTGGCAAGAGCAATGTGTCCATTGACCTCTATTTTACCTGCACGCTGTAACATTCCCTTCTCTTCTGATAAGGACTGTCCCATAAATCTACAATAGCATTATTGATTGTTTTTGTGTGTGTGTGTGTGTGTGTGTGTGTGTGTGTGTGTGTGTGTGTGTGTGTGTGTGTGTGTGTGTGTGTGTGTGTGTGTGTGTGTGTGTGTGTGTACGCATCCTACTGCTGCCCTATTATATTTGAGGAGTAAGGCACAAAGATATGTATTTGTTTAAGTGTAATAGTGCCTCAGACCTGCTTATCATTATGTGAGTGATGCTGCAGATGTCTCCATTACACAGAGCCCTGAAATTTTTTTTTGTCATTTTTCAACGCATTTGGCTGATTCAAAATGTAAGGAATGCACACTTTCATCAAATGATGGGTGCTTTGAGGAACAATTTCATGTACAATTACATGGGAGGGCTTCTTTGTGACAAGTTCAGAGCTTAACCATGAAAAATTATGTTATTTTAATGGTGGATGTTAAATCGAATGCACAGCCTGACCATGTTTTTAATGTTATACTTGTGCTGAAAATTGAAATTTGCAAGGGAAAAGCATAAACACTGAATAAATAAAAAAACATTGCAAAAGCAAAACTCATCAAAGGTTTAAGCTAATTTAAAGCTGTGCTGTCCTGATTTATCGGGAGCAAAATTGGATAGCCCCCAAAAACGAGTATGGGGATCGTGATGCATGATTAATCCGTTGCGTATGATGTGAGCAGCATGCAAACTTTGTGCTGTCTGTTCATTTAAATGATTGTAGCGTGCAGGCCTGTGCTAAATGTTTTGTTAAGTGGTATCACGCCTGAGCAGGGGGCCCAAGCTTGTGCAAGGCGAGCACCACTTAAAGCAAATTTTAAAAAAATACTGCAGATGCTGGAAATCTGAAATAAAAACAGAAAATGCTGCAACTATTCGGCAGGTCACCAGGTCAGGCAGCATCTGAGGAGAGAGAAACAGAGAGTTAACCATTTCATGTTGTTGACTTGATGAAGTGTTAATTCCATTGCTCCCCATCTGGGGAGGATGCCATGCAACACGAGGCGCCCTCCCTGTGGGCTTGGGGATGGTCCCTCCTTCGAGGGCAATTTGTGGCCCACAGAGGACCCCAACTGGAACAACTTTACCCCCGGGAACCCCCTCCCCATGGACTACACGACCGGTGGCCACTGCCGATACTACTAAGCTTCTGGCTCTCTGATTGGCCGGCAGCTCTTGGAGGCAGGATAGAACCATAGAAAAAATACGGCACAGAAGGAGGCCATTCAGCCCATGATGTCAGTTTCATCCAAAAATACTAGCCACCAATCTAATGCCACTTTCCAGCACCTGGTCCATAGCCTTGCAGGTTACAGCACTTCAGGTGCATGTCCAGGTACCTTTTAAAAGAATTGAAGGTTTTTGCCTCCACCACCTTTCCTGGCAGTGAATTCCAGACACCCACCACCATCTGGGTGAAAACACTTTTCCTCATGTCCCCTCTAATCCTTCTACCAATCACCTTAAATCTGTGCCCCCGATAATTATTCTCTCCGCTCGGGGAAACAGGTCCTTCCTGTCTACTCTATCTAGGCCCCTCATAACTTTGTATACCTCAATTAAGTCACTCCTCAGTCTCCTCTGTTCTAAGGAAAACAACCCTAGCTGATCCAATCTTTCCTTGTAGCTGCAACTTTCAAGCCCTGGCAACATTCTTGTAAATCTACTCTGTACTCTTTCCAGAGCAATTATGTCCTTCCTATAATGCGGTGACCAGAACTGTACGCAATACTCCAGCTGTGGCCTAACCAGTGTTTTACACAGTTCCAGCATTACATCCCTGCTTTTGTATTCTATACCTCGACCAATAAAGGAAAGCATTTCATATGCCTTCTTCACTACTCTACCTACCTGTCCTGCCACCTTCAGGGACCTGTGAACATGCACTCCAAGGTCTCTCACTTCTTCTACCCCTCTCAATATCCTCCCATTTATTGTGTATTCCGTTGCTTTGTTTGCCCTCCCCAAATGTATTACCTCACACTTTGCTGAATTTCAGCAAATTCCATTTGCCACTTTTCCGCTCACTCGACCAAAACATTGATATCATTTTGGAGTCTACAGCTATCCTCTTCATTATCAACCACATGGCCAATTTTATGTGTCATCCGCAGATTTCCCAATCATGCCTCCCACATTTAAGTCCAAATCATTGATATATACCACAAACAGCTAGGGACCCTACGCTGAGCCCCGTGCAATGCCACTGGAAACTGCTTTCATTAGCAAAAACATCCGTCGACTACTACCCTTTGTTTCCTGTCACTGAGCCAATTTTGGATCCAACCTGCCACATTCACCTGTATCCCATGGACTTTGATTTCACCAACCAGTCTGTTATGTGGGATCTTGTCAAATGCCTTACTAAAATCCATGTAGGCCACATCCACTGCACTACCCTCGTCAATCCTCCTTGTTACTTCCTCAAAAAACTCATAGAAACAAAGAAACATAGAAAATAGGAGCAGGAGTAGGCCATTCGGCCCTTCGGGCCTGCTCCGCCATTCAAAAAGGATCATGGCTGATCATCCAATTCCGTATCCTGTTCCCACTTTCTCCCCATATCCCTTTATCCCTTTGGCATTAAAACATTCAATCAAGTTAGTAAGACATGACCTTCCCTCAACAAATTCATGCTGACCGTCTCTGATTAATCCGTGCCATTCGAAGTGGCAGTTTATGCTGTCCCTCAGAATTGATTCTAATAAGTTACCCACTACAAAGATCAGACTGACCAGCCTATAATTATTTGGCCGATCCCTCGCACTGTTTTTAAACAATGGTACAATGTTCGCAGACCTCCAATCATCTAGTACTTCGCCTGTATCTAGTGAGGATTTGAAGATGATCCTCAGAGCATCCGCTATTTCCTCCCTGACTTCCTTTAACAACCTGGGGTGCAATCCATCCGGTCCTGTTGATTTATCCACTTTCCAGGATGTCAGACGCTCTAGTACTGCCTCTCTCATTACGCGTATCATATCTAATATTTCACACTCCTCCTCTTTAACTACAATGTCCACATCAACCCACTCCTTTGTGAAGACAGAGACAAAAAATTCATTAAGAACCCTGCCCACATCTTCTGCAACCATGCCTAAGTTCCCTTGTACATCTCTGATAGGCCGTACCCTTTCCTTAGTTATCCTCTTGCTTTTAATGTACTGATAAAACATCTTTGGGTTTTCCTTGATTTTACCTGCCAATAATTTTTCATGTCGTCTCTTGGCTTTTCTAATTTCCTTTTTTACTTCACCCCAGCACTTTCTATACTCCTCTAGGCTTTCCAAAGTATTTAGTTTTTTTTGATCATCATAAGCTTTCTTTTTCTGCTTTAACTTACCCTTTAAGCTTCTAGATAACCAGGGGGCTCTACATCTTTGTGGGGTACATGCCTACACCATGCCTGTAGTATCTTGCTTTTGAATGCCTCCCACTGGTTTGCCACTGATTTTCCTTCAAGTAGCAGTATCCAGTCCACTTTAGCCAGGTCATCTCTCAGTTTCATAAAATTTGCCTTCCCCAGTTTAGAACTTTTACTCCTGTTTTATCTTTGTCCTTTTCCATGATTATGCTCAAGCTAACTATTATGGTCACTATCTCCAAAATGGTCACCCGCTGTTACTCCATCCACTTGCCCAGCTTCATTACTAAAGACTAAATCTAGAATTGCACCCCCTCTCATTGGGCTTGTTACATATTGGCTAAAAAAGTTCTCTTGAAGGCAGTTCGAGAATTTTGTGCCCTCTGTGCCCTTCAGATTGTTTGTATCCCAGTTGATATTCGGGTAGTTGAAATCCCCAACTATTATTGCCCTATAGTTTTTGCACTCAAGAAATTTGCCTACATATTTGTTCTTCCACCTCCCTCTCACTATTTGGGGGTCTAAAGTACACTCCTAGTAATGTGGCTGCCCCTTTTTTATTTCTGAGCTCCACCCATATGGCCTCATTTGATGATTCATTTAGCATATCATCCCTCCTCAAAGTTGTTATTGATTCCTTAACTAATAATGCCACCCCTCCTCCTTTTTTATCCCCCTCTCTATCCCGCCTGAAAACGTTATATCCTGGGATGCTAAGCTGCCATTCTTCCCCTTCTTTCAGCCAAGTTTCCTTTAAAGGGACGGGGATCCCTGCTTCTGAAACTTTAATTATAAAAGACTGGAGGATCGCTCCGGGGGGCATGAAAAGGCAGAGGCAGGGTTCCCCCGGCCTTTTCGGTCTGGCGCCTGGAGCCCCGCCTCCAGCACAAAATCCAGCCCATTGAGTGGGTGATGGGAAGCATGATCTCACTTCCTGGCCAATGCTCTAGCGAGAGCCTAAATTATTTTTGTGGGCAGGCCTTAGCTAAATCTTTTAAGTGAGCTGCCAGCACTCAAACTGTCTTCCCATGCAATTATTAGGGTACTAGCATTATATTTATATTGAGTCCGCCATTGTGTTTAGCGGACAATGGCCATTTTCATCAGCGTAAAGTCTCCAATACAACGTCTATCTAGAGGAAAGTGGAGATTCATAGCAGTTATGTAAAGAATAGAGGATTTTACAAAGGAATAATTAATTTGGGTTTGACTGGTATTTTCTATGCTAGCTTTGTATATAACATGGAGGATATGTAACTCGTGGTAATAGCTTATGAGATTATATCTTGAATTATCTTGATTCTGTAACCAATTTTTGCCAGGCTTTGGGTGTATGTCTATCAAGCTCATGTGGTTTGACAAATAATTTAGGCATTTTAAATGAACAAAACTCATATACTATTTGTACCGTGTGTGAGTTTATCAAACTTTCAGATAGTAATGCCGGAAGATTTAAATAAAGTGGTGTTCTCTGGATATTTCAATGCAGTCCAAGTAACAGGAAGCAAATATTTAGAGCTGTTATGTAAAGGTGAGACGATTTTCCAGGGGATAACTCTTTGAGGCTTTGTCTCTTCTGAAAGTGCAACAGTTGATGCGTTCGTGTAAAATTCTTCTGTACACTATTTTAATGGAATTGTTAACCATGTTTAAAGTACATATTAAGCAAATGTGTGAACCAGTGTACTACAGAGGAAATTCAACCTCTTTAGTTTCTGGCTAAAATGTTCCACAGTAGCTTTAGAATTTCTGCATAATCAACATGGCGCTGTTTAGTCAGTTGATAAATATAATTCTTCTTTGTTTTTAATTTGTCCTCAGATTGTAGATGAAGATGACAAAATTCCATTTATTGCCCATCCCTCATTGCCCTAAGAAAGCCCAAGATGACGACAGAGATGAGAAAGACTTATGCCACAATGCCGAAGCCCATAACTACATTGTTACAAGCTAGGGTTTACATACAGGATTTCTATCCTGAATATTTACATAGGCAGTTTCAATGTTAAATCTTGATATGAAAGCATGACCAAACAACAGTGCAAAAGGAAGTCATACAAGAAAGTGCTTACATGTAAAGCCCATATGAAATAGGGGCAGGAACTTACATATGTAACAGGCAAATTATTCAGTCAACTGATGTGATACAATCTAGATAAAGGACTCGGGGTGCTTTTTTAAAAATTCATTCATGGGATTTGGGCATCGCTGGACAGGCCAGCATTTACTGCCCATCCCTAATAGCCCGTGAGAAGGTGGTGGTGAGCTGCCTTCTTGAACCGCTGCAGTCCATGTGGGGTAGGTACACCCACAGTGCTGTTAGGAAGGGAGTTCCAGGATTTTGACCCAGCGACACTGAAGGAACGGCGATATAGTTCCAAGTCAGGATGGTGTATGACTTGGAGGGGAACTTGCTGGTGATGGTGTTCTCATGCATTTGCTGCCCTTGTCCTTCTAGTTGGTAGAGGTCGTGGATTTGGAAGGTGCTGTCTAAGGAGCCTTGGTGCATTGCTGCAGTGCATCTTGTAGATGGTACACACTGCTGTCACTGTGCGTCAGTGGTGGAGGGAGTGAATGTTTGTAGATGGGGTGCCAATCAAGCGGGCTGCTTTGTCCTGGATGGTGTTGAGCTTCTTGAGTGTTGTTGGAGCTGCACCCATCCAGGCAAGTGGAGAGTATTCCATCACACTCCTGACTTGTGCCTTGTAGATGGTGGACAGGCTTTGGGGAGTCAGGAGGTGAGTTACACGCCTCAGGATTCCTAGCCTCTGACCTGCTCTTGTAGCCACGATATTTATATGGCTACTGCAGTTCAGTTTCTGGTCAATGGTAGCCCCTAGGATGTTGAGAGTGAGGGAGTCAGCGATGGTAATGCCATTGAATGTCAAGGGGAGGTGGTTACATTCTCTCTTGTTGGAGATGGTAATTGCCTGGCACTTGTGTGGCGCGAATGTTACTTGCCACTTATCAGCCCAAGCCTGGATATTGTCCAGGTCTTGCTGCATTTCTACACGGACTGCTTCAATATCTGAGGAGTCATGAATAGTGATGAACATTGTGCAATCATCAGCGAACATCCCCACTTCTGTCCTGATTATTGAAGGAAGGTCATTGATGAAGCAGCTGAAGATGGTTGGGCCTAGGACATTACCCTGAGGAACTCCTGCAGTGATGTCCTGAAACTCAGATGATTGACCTCCAACAACCACAACCATCTTCCTTTGCACTAGGTATGACTCCAGCCAGTGGAGGGTTTTCCCCCTGATTCCCATTGACCTCAGTTTTGCTAGGGCTCCTTGATGCCAAACTCGGTCAAATGCTGCCTTGATGTCAAGGGCAGTCACTCTCACCTCACCTCTTGAGTTCAGCTCTTTTGTCCATGTTTGAACTAAGGCTGTAATGAGGTCAGGAGCTGAGTGGCCCTGGTGGAACCTAAACTGAGCGTCACTGAGCAGGTTATTGCTAAGCAAGTGCCGCTTGCTGGCACTGTTGATGACACCTTCCATCACTTTACTGATGATAGAGAGTAGGCTGATGGGGCGGTAATTGGCCATTTGGACTTATCCTGCTTTTTGTGTACAGGACATACCTGGGCAATTTTCCACATTTCAGGGTAGATGCCAGTGTTGTAGCTGTACTGTAACAGCTTGGCTAGGGGCACGGCAAGTTCTGGAGCACAGGTCTTCAGTACTATTGGCGGAATATTGCCAGGGCCCATAGCCTTTGGACCTTTGGACCTTTGTAGCTGGAGTATGCTTGCCTGAAGAATACATGATGGAACAGTACAACTCAAAGGACAGAAAAGCAGATTTGTTGATGGTTTGTGTGTTGTAAAAGTGGCTGCCTATTGGCTGGTGGTAATGAGCTGCACTGAAGTCTATGACAGCTGTTTGAATCCTTATAATGAGTTCTGGTGATGTTATTCTATCACCATCAAAGCACATATAAAGCTACACATCAAGTTTGAAGTAAAATTGTGCAGAGCGAAACAGAGTTAACATTTCAGGTCGGTGACAAGCTCTGTTTCTCTCTCCACAGCTGCTGCCAGACTTGCTAAGTATTTCCAGCATTTTCTGTTTTTATTTCAGATTCCCAGCATCAACAGTATTTTGCTTTTGTAGTTGGTAGAAGCAGTTGACCTCAACATTTCTAGGCTCTGGTAAGTCGTGGTCCACGGCTTCGTTGAGAAGTTGACACCTAGTAGCTTATAGACATATAAAACATCATGTGCAGCCTAAGCTCCTTGTCCTAGTTATCAAGTTTTATCTATGGTGACTCATTCAGGGACTACATTCATACAGTGGGAGAATATTGTAGATCTGCTTAGCAGACTACAGGGAAAACTTATCTCGCTCCTGGACTTGGCAGATAAAAGTCTTTAATAAGAAACGCTAAGGTTAACATCCCATAGCAGTGACAAATAATAGCTGGGCCATCAGTTGTTTACAGGATTGCTAGTGCAGCACATCAAGTGTTGCTAGCATTTAATTCAGATCTCCATGTTAGTGGCAAGAACATAAGAACATAAGAACTAGAAGCTGGAGTAGGCATTTGGCCCGTTGAACCTGCTCCATCATTCACCACGACCTTGACTGATCTTCTACCTCAACTCCATCTTCCCATACTATCCTCATTTCACTCAATTCACTTAGTATCCAAAAATCTATTGACCTCTGTCTTGAATATACTCAATGGCTGAGCATCCACAGCTCTCTGAGGTACAGATTTCAAAGATTCACAACAATTTGAGTGAAGAAATTTCTCTTCAACTCAATCCTAAATAGCCGACCCCTTGTACTGAGACTGTGACCCATGTTCTAGATTCTCCAGGCAGGGGAAACATCCTCCCAGTATCTACCCTGTCAAGCCCCTTAAGAATTTTATATTTTTCAATGAAATCCTCTCTCATTCTTCTAAACTCGATGGGACGTAGGCCTAGTCTACTCAATCTCTCCTCATAGGACAATTCCCTCATCTCAGGAACCAGCCTAGTCAACCTTCATTGCACTCCCTCTAAGGTACGTATGGCCTTCCTTAGGAACACAACAGCTGCTTGCATCTACACCATAACATTCTGTTTGAATTCACAAGGCCTGCATTGACTGTCAGAACTTCACACAACCTTGTCTGTGGAACTTTCCCCCAGTCAGTGGTATCATCACCTGGAACACCTGGTAGTCAGACATTTTGGTCAAGCATTGATACAGAACGAATTTTTTCTAACCATTAGACAATGGAATGTCTAATATCCCAGTGCAACTTCTCTCCTATATTCCCAAAAACGTCAAATTCATCTATCCATGTTCTGATTGTTGGCAAATTTACCTACTTCAAAGCAAATCAGACCATTTTGGATGTCCACGTATTACAATCTAGAAATGGAGTCAATCTCTTGCTGCCCAGCACAAAGTTGGAGGAAGCCACCCTGGACATTTCTAGAGCCTATTGATTAAACAAGTAACACAACCTCCATGAGAAGCTGACCCCTTGTGGCATATCTGCTCAGTTGGATGAGAGGAGGACAATATCAGGCTTTGAAAAATTAACATTCATCACAAACCTGCGTTGCTTGTAACCACTTAGCTATCCTATCTCCCACTTACTCTAACTCAATGATTATTCATCCGCTGCTCGTTGTTAATGTATTCCAGCAATACCGTTTCTGTATGGCTCCATTCATATTAATGATTGGTCTTGCTACTGCATCACTCCTGTGCATAGGTTATCAGATGCTCATGAATAATCTATAAGCCCTGTGTGGACCTATGAAAGACTTAACTGGTAATACTTAAAGGAATTGATACAAATTAGTCTCCAAAGTGGCTGAAGCTCAAAGCTTATATCATGCAGAATGTGCTGAGCTTCAAATTAATTCACACACTTGGGATAGGCTAAAATGAGGAGATTGTAAGTAAGAAGGGAGGTCAGGTGAAACTTCTTCATCCACAGAATATAAGAACTATTGACCAAGTTACCAGGGATGCCATTGCAACCCATTCAAGAGAACACTCAACATTTCTGGAGAGAGAAGATTGAGAGATATGGCGAGAAGATGAGAAATGGGGTTGATTTGTGAAGTAGGAGATGCTTGTGGGGTCTAATATTGATATCCTCTTCTTAAAAATATATGTTCTTACATGTGACTCACATACATACATATATTTCAAACAAATTCATGTTATCCTAGCAATGAAAGGGTTAAGTTTATTTTTTAAAATATATATAATTGAAAATCATCAATTAGATAACCTAGTGAAAGATCCAATGTGAAGTGATTATGGCTGCCTAAAGAAGTGATACAAAAACTATTTTCAGTTTTTGGGCAGAACCATAAACAGATAAATGCATAACTCAAACAAATGCTAACTCAAATTGCAATGATCTTTAAAGATTCCCACTAAATGGAAGAGCATACAATGCTCATCATCTTACCCTGTCAAGGTCTCTGTTTGACCTATTGCAATGAAAAAAGTCGCAGCCTGTTCTGATATTTCTGTATGAATCTAATGCTTAGTCATCAGTGCCAGTCCATTAAATAGAGTTGTTCAGTGGAAGGTAGGTGCATGCATCTGGAAGCATCGCCAATAATCACCTATAATCCCTTTCAATTTTCTAAGTATACTGGAATGAGTATTCAAACCCTAAGCAATCTCACTGGTGTCACTTCCAGTCACACTCTGTTGCCAACTCTATTGACATAGTGTCAACAACACATTCTAAAGGCACTGGCAATCTCTTCACTATTGCTACTACTGTCCCTCTCTGTAGGAACATAGGAGCATGAGTAGGCCATTCAGCCCATCGAGCCTGCTCCACCATTCACTCAGATCATGGCTGATCATCCACTTCAATGCTTTTTTCCCACACTATCCCCATATCCCTTTATGTCATTGGTATTTAGAAATCTGTCAATCTCTGCCTTAAACATACTCAATGTCTCAGCTGCCACAGCCCTCTAGGATAGAGAATTCCAAAGATTCACAACCCCCTGAGTAAAGAAATTTCTCCTCATCTTGGTCCCAAGTGGCTTCCCCCTTATTTTGAAATTGTGTCCCCTGGTACTAGACTCCCCAACTAGGGGAAACATCTTACCTGCACCGATCCTCTCTAACCCTTTAAGTATTTTGCAGGTTTCAAGGAGATCACCGCTCATTCTTCGAAACTCTAGAGAATACAAGCCCGATTTCCCCAATCTCTCTTCATAGGACAGTCCCGCCATCCTGGGAACAAGTCTGGTGAACCTTTGTGAGTGGGCAAATACATGGCAGATGCAGTATAATGTGGATAAATGTGAGGTTATCCACTTTGGTAGCTAAAACAGAAAGGCAGATAATTATCTGAATGGCGATAGATTGGGAAAGGGGGAGGTGCAACAAGACCTGGGTATCCTTGTGCACCAGTCGCTGAAAGTAAACATGTCGGTGCAGCAGGCAGTTAAGAAGTCAAATGGTATGTTGGCCTTCATTGCGAGAGAATTCGAGTACAGGAGCAAGGATATCTTTCTGCAATTATACAAGGCCTTGGTGAGACCACATCTGGAGTATTGTGTGCAGTTTTGGTCTCCTTGTCTAAGGAAGGATGGAGGGAGGGAGTGCAGCGAAGGTTCACCAGACTGATTCCTGGGATGGCAGGACTGACGTATGAAGAGGGATTGGGTTGATTAGGCTTGTATTCATTAGAGTTTAGAAAAATGAGAGGGGATCTCATAGAAACCTACAAAATTCTAACAGGACTGGACAGACTAGATGCAGGAAGGATGTTCCCGATGGCGGGGGAGTCCAGGACCAGGGGTCACAGTCTAAGGATAAGGGGTAAGCCATTTAGGACTGAGATGAGGAGAGATTTCTTCACCCAGAAAGTGGTGAGCCTGTGGAATTATCTATCACGGAAAGCAGTTGAGGCCAAATCATTAAATATATTCAAGAAAGTGTTAGATATAGTTCTTAGGGCTAATGGGATCAAGAGATATGGGGAGAAAGCAGGAACAGGTAACTGAGTTTGGATGATCAGCCATGATCATATTGAATGGTGGAGCAGGCTCAAATGGCTGAATGGCCTACTCCTGCTCCTATGTTTCTATGTTTCCTCACAACACACATTCCCACCTAGTTTTGCGTTATCCGCAAACTTGGAACTATTATTAGAATTAGAATTAGAACATTACAGCGCAGTACAGGCCCTTCGGCCCTCGATGTTGCGCCGACCTGTGAAACCATCTGACCTGCACTATTCCATTTTCATCCATATGTCTATCCAATGACCACTTAAATGCCCTTAAAGTTGGCGAGTCTACTACTGCTACAGGCAGGGCGTTCCACGCCCCTACTACTCTCTGTGTAAAGAAACTACCTCTGACATCTGTCCTATATCTATCACCCCTCAACTTAAAGCTATGTCCCCTCGTGTTTGCCATCACCATCCGAGGAAAAAGACTCTCACTATCCACCCTATCTAACCCTCTGATTATCTTATATGTCTCTATTAAGTCACCTCTCCTCCTCCTTCTCTCCAACGAAAACAACCTCAAGTCCCTCAGCCTTTCCTCATAAGACCTTCCCTTCATACCAGGCAACATCCTAGTAAATCTCCTCTGCACCCTTTCCAAAGCTTCCACATCCTTCCTATAATGCGGTGACCAGAACTGCACGCAATACTCCAGGTGCGGTCTCACCAGAGTTTTGTACAGCTGCAGCATGACCTCGTGGCTCCGAAACTCGATCCCCCTACTAATAAAAGTTAACACACCATATGCCTTCTTAACAGCCCTATTAACCTGGGTAGCAAATTTCAGGGATTTATGTACCTGGACACCAAGATCTCTCTGTTCATCTACACTACCAAGAGTCTTCCCATTAGCCCAGTACTCTTATATTTGTTCCCCACATCCAAATCATTGATATATATTGCGAACAGCTGGGGCCCAAAAACTTATCCTTGCAGTACCCCACTAGTCACAGCCTGCCAAAGTGTGAATGTCCCGTTTATTCCTACTCTCTGTTTCCTGCCTGTTAACCAATCCTTAATCCATGCCAGTATATTACCTCCTATCCCTTTTGCTTTAATTTTGCTAACTAACCTCCTGTGGTGACTTTATCAAAAGCCTCCTGAAAATCCAAATATGCTATGTCCACCGACTCCCCGTGATCAATTCTGTTAGTAACATCCTCAAAAAACTCCAACAGGTTCATCAAACATGATATTCCACTCATAAATCTATGTTGACTATACCCAATCAGATCATTATTATCCAAGTGTCCATTTATCACATCCTTTAGAATAGATTCTAGCATTTTCCCTATTACTAATGTAAGGCTAACATGTCTCCAGTTCCGTTTTCTCTCTCCCTCCCTTCCTAAATAGTGAGGTGACATTTGCTACCTTTCAATCTGCAGAAGAGGTCCAGAATCTATAGAATTTTGGAAGATGATCACCAAAGCATCCACTATCTCCATGGCTACCTCTTTCAACACTCTGGGATGTAGAATATCAGGTCCCAGGAATTTATCAACCTTCAGCGCCATTAATTTCTCCAATACAACCTTCTTACTAAATCAAATTTATTTCAATTCCTCATTATCCCATGTCCCTTAGATCTCTAATTCTGGGAGATTTGTTTTATCTTCCTCAGTGAAGACATACAAAAAGTAATCATTTAGCTTCTCTGCCGATTTCTCTATTCTGCATTATAAATTCTCCTGACTCCGCCTGTAATGGATTCACATTTGTCTTAAACAAACATTTTCTTTTTACGTACCTATAGAAGCCTTTACAGTTCATTTTTATATTTTTTGCTAGTTTATATTCAGATTCTATTCTCCCTTTCTTTATCAGTTTCTTGGTCCTCCTTTGCTGTATTCTAAAATTTTCCCAATCCTCAGGTTTACTTCTATTGCTGGCAACTTTATAAGTCTTTTCTTTTAATCTTATACAATCCTTACCTTCCTTTGTTAACTACGGTTGACTGACTTTTCTTTTGGGGTTTTTGTGCCTTGAAGGAATATATAGTTGCTGCAAACTATGTAATAATTCTTTAAAGACTATCCATTGCTTATGTACTGTCATACCTTATAATGTATTTTCCCAATCCACCTCTGTCAATTTGCCCCTCATACCTTCATAATTACTTCTGTTTAAATTTAACTCCCTGGCTTTAGAATGAACAACTTCACTTTCAAACATAATGTAAAATTCTATCATATTATGGTCAGTTAACTACTAATGGTCAGACAACTACCGTGGAATCTCCCTGCTCAGCATAGTGGGGAAAGTCTTTGCTCGAGTCGCTTTAAACAGGCTCCAGAAGCTGGCCGAGCGCATCTACCCTGAGGCACAGTGTGGCTTTCGTGCAAAGAGATCTCGACCATTGACATGCTGTTCTCCCTTCGTCAGATACAGGAGAAATGCCGTGAACAACAGATGCCCCTCTACATTGCTTTCATTGATCTCACCAAAGCCTTTCACCTCGTCAGCAGAAGTGGTCTCTTCAGACTACTAGATAAGATTGGATATCCACCAAAGCTACTAAGTATCATCACCTCATTCCATGACAATATGAAAGGCACAATTCAACATAGCAGCACCTCATCAGACCCCTTTCCTATCCTGAGTGGCATGAAACAAGACTGTGTTCTCGCACCCACACTTTTTGGGATTTTCTTCTCCCTGCTGCTCTCACATGCGTTCAAGTCTTCAGAAGAAGGAATTTTCCTCCACACAAGATCAGGGGGCAGGTTGTTCAAACCTCCCCGTCTAAGAGCGAAGTTCAAAGTACGGAAAGTCCGCATCAGGGAACTCCTCTTTGCTGACGATGCTGCTTTAGCATCTCACACTGAAGAGTGCCTGCAGAGTCTCATCCACAGGTTTGCGGCTGCCTGCGACGAATTTGGCTTAACCATCAGCCTCAAGAAAACGAACATCATGGGACAGGATGTCAGAAATGCTCCATCCATCAATATTGGCGACCACGCTCTGGAAGTGGTTCAAGAGTTCACCTACCTAGGCTCCAATATCACCAGTAACCTGTCTCTAGATGCAGACATCAACAAGCGCATGGGAAAGGCTTCCACTGCTATGTCCAGACTGGCCAAGAGAGTGTGGGAAAATTGCGCACTGACACGGAACACAAAAGTCCGAGTGTATCAAGCCTGTGTCCTCAGTACTTTGCTCTATGGCAGCGAGGCCTGGACAACGTATGTCAGCCAAGAGCGACGTCTCAATTCATTCCAACTTCGCTGCTTCCGGAGAATACTTGGCATCAGGTGGCAGGACCGTATCTCCAACACAGAAGTCCTCGAGGTGGCCAACACCCTCAGCATATACACACTACTGAGTCAGCGGCGCTTGAGATGGCTTGGCCATGTGAGCCGCATGGATGATGGCAGGATCCCCAAAGACACATTGTACAGCGAGCTCGCCACTGGTATCAGACCCACCGGCCGTCCATGTCTCCGCTTTAAAGACGTCTGCAAACGCGACATGAAATCCTGTGACATTGATCACAAGTCGTGGGAGTCAGTTGCCAGCGTTCGCCAGAGCTGGCGGGCAGCCATAAAGGCGGGGCTAAAGTGTGTCGAAGAGACTTAGCAGTTGGCAGGAAAAAAGACAGAGGCGCAAGGGGAGAGCCAACTGTGTAACAGCCCCGACAAACAAATTTTTCTGCAGCACCTGTGGAAGAGCCTGCCACTCTAGAATTGGCTGCTCCACACACCACTGACCACCTCCAGGCCCTTACCCATTGTCTCTCGAGATAAGGAGGCCAAAGAAAGAAGAAGATCCCAAAAGGTACTGATACAACAAGCTTATTAAATAGCCCTTTCTCATTACATAATACTAGATCTAAAATAACCTGTTCCCTCGTCAGTTCCTCAACATACTGCTCTAGAAAACCATCCCTAACACACTCCAGAAACTCGTCCTCCACAGTATTAGTGCTCATTAGGTTTACTCAGTCTATAAGCAGATTGAGGTCACCCGTGATTACTGTATTATCTGTGCTACATGCCTCTCTAATCTCCTGATTAATACCATATCCCACACTACCACTACAGTTTGAAGGCCTATAAACAACTCCTACCAATGTTTGCTGCCCCTCACTGTTTCTCAGCTCCACCAAAACAGATTCTACATTTTGTTCTTCCGATCTGAGATCCTCCCTTACTAATGTACTGATTCCATCCCTTATTATCAGTGCAACACCACCTCCTTTTCCTTTTATCCTGTCCTTCCTGAATGTCGAATATCCGTGAATATTCAGTTCCCAGTCTTGGTCACCTTGTAGTCATGTTTCCGTAATAGCAATTAGATCATACCCATTTACCTCTACTTGTGCCTTTAAATCATCTACCTTGTTGCAAATACTGCATACATTTAGGTCGAGTGCCCTTAACTTTGTCTTTTTGGCATTATTCCGCATTCTAAGCCTAGTTGATGCTCGTCTTTGTTTCGCCTGCCTTCTAATGTCGCTTGCTAATTTTCTTCTTCCTGTTACCAGCTTTACTTCCTGCCAATTTCAGCTACTCCTCAGGTTCCCATCCCCCGATAAGCTAGTTTAAAGCCTCCCCAACAGCACTAGCAAATCTCCCTGTGAGGATATTAGTCCCGGTCCTGTTAAGGTGCAGCCCGCCCATCTTGTACAGGTCCCAGCTGCCCCAGAACCGGTCCCAATGCCTCAGAAATCTGATGCCCTCCCTCCTACACCAATTCTCCAGCCATGTGTTCAATCGATCAATCCTCCTATTCCTATGCTCACTATGTCGCACTGGGAGTAATCCTGAGATTATTGTTCTTGAGGTCCTGCTTTTTAATTTCCTTCCTAACTCCCCAGAACCTCATCCCTTTTCCTACCTATGTCATTGGTGCCAATGTGGATTGGCAGAAAGATGTCCTGCAGCCACTCCGTGACATCCTTGACCCTGGCACCAGGGAGGCAACATACCATCCTGGAGTTACGTTTCTGCCACAGAAACTCCTGTCTCATCGCCTAACTATTGAATCCCCTATCACTATTGCTCTTCCACTCCTCTTCCTCCCCTCCTGTGCAGCTGAGCCACTCCTGGACTTTGCTTTGGCTGCACTCCCCTGAGGAACCATTTCCCTCACCAGTATCTAAAATGGAAAACTGATTAGCAAGCAAGATAGACTCAGCAGACTCCTGCAATACCTGCCTGGTTCTCTTAGACTGCCTGGCGGTCACCCATTCCCTGTCTGCCTTCATACTGCTAAACTGTGGTGTGACCGCCCCCCTAAACATGCTATTTGCATAGTCTTCCGCCTCACGGATGCACAACAGTGACATTGGAGCATTTCTGGGAAAGGACAAAGACAGCACACATGTCTGCCTATCAGCCATGAATGGGATTTGAACTCAATACCTTCTGGTTGAACATATAACTGTAGGTCACAAGAGCAAATTACTATGGATGCTGGAAATCTGAAATAAAGACTGAAAATGCTGGAAATACTCAGCAGATCTGGCTGCATCTGTGGAGAGAGAAACAGAATTAATGTTTCTGATCGATGACCTTTCATCAGAACTCTGGGTCAATTTGCTTTACCAATTGTTATTTTGGAAAAGTAAAAAGTCCTGAGTAGTCACACATCCTTTCAGGTCATTACTAACTTTCTGATGTGAATGATGGCATTGTATTACAAATATTACAAATAATGTTAACATACTGTATGTTGATGAAATCAGAATGTTGTAGCTTCAAGCCACACTTCAAGACTTGAGCAAGTAATTTGGTCAGTCACTTCCGTACAGTGCTACATTATTTGAGGTGGTATTATGCGAATGAGATGTGAAATAGAGGCTCCAATGGCTTGTTCTGATGGTTCAAGTAGTTCTCAAGATCCCATGGTAG
The DNA here is from genome assembly GCF_036365525.1 of Heterodontus francisci. Taxonomy (NCBI): domain Eukaryota; kingdom Metazoa; phylum Chordata; class Chondrichthyes; order Heterodontiformes; family Heterodontidae; genus Heterodontus; species Heterodontus francisci. The sequence continues at coordinate 15,286,255 of NC_090387.1, forward strand.
TATTACGGAGAGTTAATGGTCGTATTACATAAGCGTCTACAGCATAGAAAAAGGCCATTCAGCCCAACAAGTCCATGTCTGTATTTATACTATACACCAACCTTCTCTCTTTGTGGAAGAGTTATCCAAACGTTCTGGCCAACCCTCTTCCTTCAAGAAGCAACACCAAAAGCAGGTTTACTGGACATTACAATTTGTGGGAACTCTTCATGTGCAAAATAGCTACCAGGTTTGCATATGTAACAACAGTGATGCAATTCAAAGTCATACTTCCTTCCTTCCTTCCAACAGAAGACAGATCCAGGAGTTATGAATGGTGAAAGATACTTGCATTTATACAACAGCGTATATAATTATTGAACCATCCCAAAGCACTTCACACAATTAATTATTTTCGGAGCGTAGTGGCTTTTATGTAGGCTATATGAAAGTCTTACAGTAAGAATTAAATCAATTTAGTTCTTTCATTTTTAGGTAGTGGTTGAATTAAATACGTGTACTTTCCTCTGACAGCCCAATTAAATAATTAGTCAGTTTGAAGAGCTTTAGTTATGCAATACCCTCGAGTGGCATTGCTGTAATGTAAATGAGGCAAAGTGCTTTCATTTCTGCTTCCCATGAGCAAAGTTCTACTGGTACATGATCATTGTCATTTTTTTTCTGGCCACAAACAAACTGAGACCTCAAACTACCTGTGCAGGCCAGCAGTAAAGATTCCACATTGTTGGCCCTTTTAGGATTTTCCCCCCCACATCAGGGGAGGTTGAGAGCCAGAATCGGATGGTCATAACAACTGCACAGGTGAAAGATCATGCTTGCACAAGAAATTCTTGTGTCACAAGCAGCCTTCGATTCTTCAGTGTTAATGGGCTGAATTTAATGGAACTCCCCTCCCCCCAGGGAAGGGCTAGGAGGTGTGGGGCCCATAAACTTGGAAGGGAAGCGGGTGGGGGGGGGGGGGGGGGGGGGCGGGGGTGGCAGTAGTAAGGGGGGCGGGGTGCGGTGGAGTTCCCATCACCTTCTTGACGCCTTTGAATTTAGTCCAGGGCGAGGATGGTCTTCCTGCCCAGAGGCCAGTTGAGGCCGTTAAGTGGCCAATTACTGGCCTCTTCCCTTCACCACATGAGGAGGCTGCCCAGTAAAAGCAGTCAGTCTCCCTGCAGGCTTTCGGGTGGGGAGCGGAGGCGGACTCTCCTCTGCGAGCAATCTGAGGTCCACAGAGGGCCCCAGGAGACAAAAGCTGCCCCGTACCAGCACCCACCTCCCTGCCCTCAGTAAACCCCTCCACAGCCCCCACCTGCCTCACCGGGGCCTGCCCGAACTGCCCCGGCAAACCCGCCCCCACTTACCTGCATGGCTGCTCTTCCGATGACTGCTGCAGTTCCAGTTTTGGCTATTGCTCCCGGTGGTGCTGCTGGGACTGCTGAGCTGCCAGCTCTCTGATTAGCTGGCAGTTCTTAGAGGCGGGACCCCATCTTGACACCAGGCAGTTAATAGCCCAACCACCATAAAATGCAGCCAGGGGTCTCCGAAAGGACCGAGGCAGGGTTTCCTTGCCTTTTGGGCCGCTCCAACACTGACTGCTTAAAATCCAGCCCATAGTGTGGAACTGCTGCTACTGGGAATTGCCCCACAAATTAGATAAAGTATCATATTCATCATTTATCACTGGTCTTTGCTCATTCAATGCATTTGAATGTTCTGCTTAAACTTGCAAGCTTCTCGGCCACCAGTCCCAGTGAGCTTGGACAGCAGGTGTAAGTCTTTCTATTAGCCAAGAACTAGTTTATCTTATTGGGCATTCACATCCTCTCATATGTTCAAACAAGGCTTTGCACCTTAAGTTGGTAGATGTGAATTGTCTGATGCAGTTTCGGTCGGCATCCAGAGAAATCTGGGCCCCGTATCACACCCCTGAATAAGTAGGAATTATGACTAATGGTGCTCCTTAGGTTACAGATATCTTCAAATTAGTTCAGTTAAATTTTGGATGCACATTCTGAAACATTGCTGCCCTAAGTAAAGTCTTGTAACTTAACTCATTTTTTCCCCAGGACCATAAAGCAGCTTGTCCCCTTCAACAGGTGGCACAGTGGCACAGTGGTTAGCACCGCAGCCTCACAGCTCCAGTTCAATTCTGGGTACTGCCTGTGCAGAGTTTGCAAGTTCTCCCTGTGACCCCGTTTTCGCTGGGTGCTCTGGTTTCCTCCCACAGCCAAAGACTTGCATGTTGATAGGTAAATTGGCCATTATAAATTGCCCCTAGTATAGGGATGTGGTAGGAATATGAGATTAATGTAGGATTAGTATAAATGGGTGGCTGATGGTTGGCACAGACTCAGTGGGCTGAAGGGCCTGCTTCAGTTCTGTATCTCTAAATAAATAAACTGACTGTTTTGCTATAGTGCTTTGGGTGCACTGAGAGGTAGAGGTGGCAGGACACAGGATATGGGGTATTAATGCTGATTGTGGGCCATTGCAGCATGGTGCAATATTACAACTCCGCATCACATGAATGTATCAAAATCCCTCGATCTGTTTGTGATGACTCATCTTATCACACAATCTCAGTAAAATTTCTATTTAGCCGTATAGTAACAGATATTACCTTTTTTTCAGGTAGCATTATTTCTCAATAAATTCGATTGAGTTAATCTGAGGGAAACTCAGAAAGATATTTGGCATTGGCAACTTCAGTTTGCTCTGATAATACTGCTTAAAGAATGTATTATGTAATTCCTTTGTGTGTTATTTTCACACAGATCTTTAATCCATTTATTTAATTTTAACAACTGTGTGCCAAAATAGCACGCAAAATGATTTCATGGAAGTGCATTAAGCTAGATGCTATCAGAGGACATCAAATTCTTGGAGGTATCTTGGTGTTGCCAGCTGTCACAAGTTCAGGACATGTGCTCATCTTGGATAGAGATGGTCCCTTAATTCGGCTGAGGGCCTTCTTCTTATGGAGGTTCACTCTCACTGTCCTATATCTGCATGTACAGGAGTGAGATCCAGCAGTATAGCAATGAAAATCATTTTAATGTAGAGCCAACTTCTGTGCCTTGCGTATGTATGCTCCTCACATCTTTCTGAAGGTGGATTGAGTTGGCATTGAGTTGAATTGCTTTATTCCACAGTACATAGAACATTCAGGACAACCTGCTCATCCTCCACACAAGCTTCCTCCAAAAACCTCCTTACCTTCCTCTCCCACCATTTCCATTTCCTGTAATCTGATTTCCACATTGCCTGCAGTATAAGGACCGCAATGATCAAAGTAACAAATTATACCCTCTGGGACTATGACCACAGTTCATTGTTTCTCCTCAACCTTCCCCACCTCCCTGCTGCCTTTGGCACTGTTGGGTATTCTTTGCAGCAACCCGATTCATGACAATGCACTTTGCTGGTTCTGTTGATCATTGTCCCAACAGCACTATGTATCCTCCAATAGTTTAACTTCCCAAGCGTGACAAGTGAAACCCTTTTACCTAATATTTTGTTATTCTATGGGCATATTAATAGTAAAAGGGTGGTAAAAGGAGGAGTGGGGCCGATTAGAGACCAAAAGGGAGATTTACACATGGAGGCAGGGGGCTGGCTGAGGTATTAAATGAATACTTTGCATCTGTCTTTACCAAGGAAGAAGATGCTATGCAGGTCATGGTGAGAGAGGAGGTAATTCAGACACTTGAAGGGTTTAAAATTGATGAGGAGATATTGGATAGGCCATCCATACATGAAGTTGATAAGGCACCAGGGCCAGAGCAGTTGCATCCAAGAATACTGAAGGAAGTGAGAGTGGAAATTATGGAGGCACTGGCCATAATTTTCCAGTCATCCTTCGATTCAGGGTGATGCCAGAGGATGGGAGAATTGCAAATGTTACACCCTTGTTCAAAAAAGGCTGCAAAGATAAGCCCAGCAACCACAGGCCATTCATTTTAACCTCATTGGTGGGGAAGCTGCTAGAAACGATAATTCAGGGCAAAATTATTACTCACTTGGGCAAATGCGAGTTAATTAGGAAAAGCCAGCACGGATTTGTGAAGGGCAAGTTATGCTTAACTGACTTGCTGGTGTTTTTTGATGACGCAACAGAACGGGTTGATCAGGGCAATACTGTTGATGTGGTTTACAGGGACTTCCAAGAAACATTTGAATAAGTGCTACACTTTGAGCAAAGTTATAGCTCATGGAATAAAAGGGCCAGTAGCAACACGGTTACGAAATTGGCTGAGTGACACGAAACAGGGTGCAGTGGTTAATGGATGTTTTTTTTCGGACTGGAGAATGGTTTGTAGTGGAGTTCCCTAAGGATTGGTGTTAAGACTCTTGCTGTTCCTGATATATATTAATGACCTAGACCCTGGTGTACAGTGCACAATTTCAAAGTTTTTGGATGATACAAAACTTGGAAATATTGTGAACTGTGAGGAAATAGCAACATGAGGAAAAACTTTTTATGCAGCGAGTGGTTAGGATCTGGAATGCACTTCCTGAGAGTGTGGTGCAGGCAGGTTCAATCGAGGCTTTCAAGAGGGAATTGGATTCTTAACTGAAAAGGAAGAATGTGCAGGGTGATGGGGAGAAGGCCAGGGAGTGGCAGTAGGTAAACTGTTCTTTTGAAGAGCTGGCGCAGACACAACAGGCTGAATGGCCTCCTTCTGTGCCGTAACAATTCTTTGATTCTGTGCTTGTTTATTTTGTGTTATGGTCTGAATAGTTGGTGGCACTTAAGCATCTTTTATTTATGTGTATCTGAGAGGGGACAAACAGCACAGAAATAGTTAACACAAAGGAGAGATATCATTGAAGGATGACACTACCATATGAATTTTGAGAGGCAGTCTGGATAGAAGCTCCAGAATGTAGATGTAGTATATAAACAGGAACACCTTGGAAACCATTGGGGGCATTTTGACCTGGGGATATAGTATAAAAGTGGTGATATTGGATCAACTGTCTGTTACACATCTCTATGGTATTTATTTCCGTTGACTGTCGGTTGCTCATTTCCCTTCCTCATGTCTGTTCTATCATGATATGTCACTATCACACGCCTATACTTCTCCCACTCAGACTCTAATCCACTTTTATACCTCAAGGTTCTCTAATGTTCTGCTATATCATATAGCCTATATGGCATTTCCCCTTGCATTCTCCACCAACTGGAACTCATTTCCTGCAGCCTAACTGATCAAATGCCCTGTATTTCCATCATCTTTGTCCTTATCATGCTTCATTGGCTGCTTGTGTCCTTATGAATCAATGTCAGGATCCTTATTCTTAGCTTTCAACGTCTCCGCAGTCTTCTCCCACCGTACTTCATTGACTCATTTAAACCTGTACCCCTACTGGCACCTTTTGCCCCTTGTGCACTGATTTACTCTTTTCTGCCCACCCTCTTCATTCCACCATTGAGTCAACCTTACAGCCAGCACACTATGTCCTCTGAATCCTATTCCTAAATGCCTGCATTTGATTTCCTCACTCTCTGCTTTCTAAAACCTCCTAGAGGGAGCTTGTTATGATCCTGTTTTGTTTTTTCTGGGAAATATGCAATGTGTCTTTAAAACAGCAAAGGATCAGTACTACTTTAAGACAGCCAGCTTCAGAAGGTGCATCGTGGTTGCCTTGGCTACAACCATACAGAGAAGGGGAGCAAGCCAACCTCAGAAGTTAGCAAGGAAAGTGCATCTTGGTTGCCCAGATACAGCCATTCAGAGACCGAGAACAGGATATACAATGTTGCGATTGATTTTTGAAACTAGCTGAAAAACTGTTAAGACACAGCTGGGCCAGCATGAACTGAAAAGAGATCTCTGTTAATTTAAACTGAAGGAGGTGAATTTAGACTGACTACTTTTTTTTAACCCTCAAAATTCTAACCGTTTAGCCAGATTGATTCCTTTGAAAGTGGTTGTGAGTTGTTGATCTGCTGTGATCATCATTAGATGGAAGAGGAGTTTGAAGCTTCACATGTTGGACTGGATTTCCTTACCTTATCAGACCCTGGAAAATTGCGAGTGGACTTTGAATCAGAGGACTTCAAGCAACTGTTCCAGAGGACTGTTCCACATTGAAAGATTCCACTTCGCAGGAGCGTAAATTTGCAATCACTTTACTGCTGTGGTTCTATGGTTACTTCTATTTTTTAGGTATTGATTTATCTTAGTAGTGATTAAAATTTTGTCTAGTTTTTCTAATAAACAATTAATTTGTTGATATCTAAAGATACCTGGTTTGGTTCGCCTCATTCGGGGATTAATAGATTGTTCAATTCAGCTGTGGCTTTCTTTAATTTGGAAGTTTTAAGTGATATGTTATGTGATCTTTTTTTATTTAGAAATACAGCACTGAAACAGGCCCTTCGGCCCACCGAGTCTGTGCCGACCAACAACCACCCATTTATACTAACCCTACAGTAATCCCATATTCCCTACCACCTACCTACACTAGGGGCAATTTACAATGGTCAATTTACCTATCACCTGCAAGTCTTTGGCGGTGGGAGGAAACCGGAGCACCCGGTGAAAACCCACGCGGTCACAGGGAGAGCTTGCAAACTCCGCACAGGCAGTACCCAGAATTTAACCCGGGTCCCTGGAGCTGTGAGGCTGCAGTGCTAACCACTGCGCCACTGTGCCGCCCTGATCTGTGGAGTGATGGGACTGAATTGACAGTGCGTTGCTCCCACCGCAACCAGAATCATATATTTTGATTGGGGGCTTTGTCTTGAGCGGTCATGTCATAACAGAGCTCAATGCCATTGTTTTGAGGCATTAACTCTTGCCTCATTAGATCTCATCTCATGTTGTATTTTGGAAGGTTAATTAATGAACCATTTCAACTGCTGCCATGGCATCTGAAAATGAATGCTATCAAGAAGCTGACTTCTCTTTGATGGTTTTAAGGGTTGTATGTGAAATGAGTTCACATAATCTCAATCTGTTTTTCAGTGGACGGAGCACAAAACTGTCCAAATTTCACAAAGGCAAAATACTGCAGCTTCCAGAGATCTGAAATAAAAACACAAAATTCTGGAAATACTCAGCAGTTCAGGCAGCATCTTTGGAAAGAAAAAATGACCTTTCATCCAAACTGGGAAAAGTTAAATCTCTATTCCATGTTTTAGCAAGTTCCAATGTAAAAAGCGAGGTGAGGAAAGAGTAAGTAACTGTTGATGAGCACTCTGAGAAACAAATGTTTTCCAAGTGTCGACTGTTCCCTTTGGTTTTTCTTTGGTCTCTGAATTCTCTATTCTCTTCAATATTCGTCTCTTGCAGACATGTTTGCATAGAAAGGAACACCACCTCCTCTTGCCATCCCCTCGCAGGACCTACCTCAGGATGGCTGTCGAAATCTCAGCTGGCCCAAACAGGTTTCTGCAAAAACCAGCAATCTGCAGCCGTTCACCCAGTTGGCATCTACAACTTGCCAACATCACATTGATGAGACTCAAGGTCCTCCTTTTGGAAGGATCCTGGACCTCTTGTGATAACTGACCATTTCACTCCCAAACACGGGTCCAAACTTTGAGGAGAGAGGGAAGTGATGACAGCACTTTCGAAAGGTTCAGGGATTGAGTCAAAGGATATGGACGGGTTGCTGATTTTGGTTATCATATAGACTGAGAAGGGGAAGTTATGTGGCCAGGGGTTGTCAAAGTTGTAGGTCATGGGATTTATAAATATGACACGTTTAATTGTGGCACCCTCACCTTGGAAAGTGTGAAAAGGCACAAATCAGCCCATTTTATTTGTTTGAGGTGCAACAAACGATACAATAGAAGCACATGCATTCTAGCCCCTCTGTGTAAAATAGAGCCAACATGACTGGATTTGGGGTACTTTATTGAGTCCCTAATGATTACATAAACACATGAGGGAGAAAGGAATAGAAGAATATGCAGATAGGGTGAGATGAAGTACAGTGGGAGAAGACTCGTGTGGAACATAAACACTGACATAGATCAGATGGGCTGAAAGGACTGTTGCTATGCTGTCAGTTCAGTGTAATTCTATTACATATTTGTAATACCAAATTGTCATTCATCCCAACAGGTTTATGCCAGCATTTATGCTTCACACTAGCCTCCTGCAAAATGTATTTCATCTATGCCTATCTGCATATTCTTTTATTCCTTTCTATTAGGACCAAGATGAGGAGAAATTTCTTTACTCGGAGGGTCGTGAATCTTTGCAGGTCTCTACCCCGGAGGGCTGTGCAAGCTCAGTCATTGAGTATGTTTAAAGCAGAGATTGACAGATTTTTAAATACCAATGACATAAAGGGATATGGGGATAGTGTGGGGAAAAGGATTGAAGTGGATGATCAGCCATGATCATATTGAATGGCGGAGCAGGCTCGATGGGCTGACTGGCCTATTCCTGTTCCTATCTTCCTTTCTCCCTCATATACTTAGCTAGCTTCTCCTTAAATGCATCTATGTTATTCCCCTCAACCATTCCATGAGGTATCAAGTTCCACATTCTAACTACTCTCTGAGTAAAGAAGTAGGGTAAGTAATGACGTGTATGTGCACAGGTGTGTACAAAAAACATTTTTCAACTGTACGCTATGAAAAATTTGGATGCACTGCGTTGGTGATTTTTCCGATTTTGTAAATCAATCATTGGAAATTCGTGCACTGAGCATGCCCAGATTCCTGGCCTGCGCTGCTGGTGGTCAAGGCTCCAAAGCACGAATACAAATTTAGAAGAATATCCCTGCGAGAATGTAATGCTTACTTTTTCTATATTCAGGAATTTGCCTCTCCTCTACTTTGCAGCTACTTTGTCTGGAGATTAAATATTAAGGTTGAGCAACACTATTAAATTAATTAAGGCACTGAGGTGGGCAAAGTTCAAGGCATGTCAGTGTGTTTTTTTTCCACTTCAGTTGACACAAATATCAGCAGATCTATGTATTACTGCTAGCTACGTTAGTTAATTAAGCAGCAGGAATTGTAAATGAATACGAACATTAACTTTAGACTCAGAGCCAAGCGCTGCAAATTACATTAGGCCAAACAATTTGTACGATTCACTGATTAGAAATATGTCCCTGATGGACTGATGATAACTCTGAATAACTCCAAAGCAAGGACCTTTAAACCTTGATTAAACATGTTGCTCGTTCATAAGGACTCCAATGTAGTTCCTGTACTAGAATGCACCATAATTTTTTTTAACATACCATGATTCCATTTCAGAACTCAATCTTGGTAATAAAAGAAAAGCAAATGAATGGCACTGAAGGAAAAGATTGTTTTTCTACCCGAGATAGCTCATTTAAAATTATTTTTTAAGATGTGTATGACACTTGCAAGGTAATTTCTTTTTACCCCTCTGTAGTTGCCCAAAGAACATTAAGTGTTAACTACATAATGTGGGACTGGAGTTTTGGGAGTAGGTTCCCTTCCCTGAAGGACATTGATGAACTAGTTGGGTTTTCATGATGATCCAGCTGCTTTCAATGCCATATTTAGATGCCAACCCACAAATACTAGATTTATTGAATTCCATTGGGATATAGAGAGTCATAGAGTTATACAGCACAGAAACAGGCCCTTTGGCCCATCGTGTCCATGCGGCCATCAAGCACCTATCTATTCTAATCCCATTTTCCAGCACTGGGCCCGTAGCCTTGTATGCTATGGCGTTTCAGGTGCTCATCTAAATACTTCTTAAATGTTGTGAGGGTTCCTGCCTCTACCACCCCTTCAGGCAGTGTGTTCCAGATTCCAACCACCCTCTGGGTGAAACAATTTTTCCTCAAATCCCCTCTAAACCTCCTGCCCCTTACCTCAAATCTATACCCCCTGGTTAATGACACCTCCGCTAAGGGATAAAGTTTCTTCCTATCTACCCTATCTATGCCCCTCATAATTTTGTACACCTCAATCATGTCCCTCTCAGCCTTCTCTGCACTAAGGAAAATAACCCTAGCCTATCCAGTCTCTCTTCATAGCTGAAATGCTCCAGACCAGGGAACATCCTGGTGAATCTCCTCTGCACCCTCTCCAGTGCAGTCACATCCTTCCTATAGTGTGGTGACCAGAACTGTACACAGTACTCCAGCTGTGGCCTAACTAGCATTTTATACAGCTCCATCATAACCTCCCTGCTCTAATATGCTATGCCTCGGCTAATAAAGGCAAGTATCCCATATGCTTTCCTAACCACCTTATCTACCTATGCTGCTGCCTTCAGTGAGCTATAGACAAGTACACCAAGGTCCCTCTGACCCTTTGCACTTCCTAGGGTCCTACCATCCATGGTATATTCTACAATGTATATTGTATATGAACTCATGGTCTCTGCATTCCTAATGCAGTACCACAAATGCGAGTTGCTCATGTTACCATTATACAATTTAAGCATTGGTGTTTGAACTCACATATAGGCTGCACTTGTTAAAAAAAAAATCAGTCAAAGTTGTGGGTGCTGCTTATGTGCAAGTTACTATTCTTTAACTGGGGAAGGGCTCATGTTTAACCTTTATACAGAGTAATGAACAAAATGGTATAGGCGAAGGATACACACCAGACAATGGTTGGTTACAGAAAGTATGTCATTGTAAAGTAACATTCGCGCGACACAAGTGCCAGGCAGTGACCATCGCAAACAAGACAGAATCTAACCATCTCCCCTTGATGTTCAATGGCATGATCATCGCTGAATCCCCCACTATTAACATCCTAGAGGTCACCATTGACCAGAAACTGAACTGGACCAGTCACATAAATGCTGTGGCTACAACAGCAGATCAGAGGCTGGGAATTCTGTGAAGTAACTCACCTCCTGACTCCCCACTGCCTGTCCACCATCTACAAGGCACAAGTCACAAGTGTGATGGAATACTCTCCACTTGCCCGGATGGGTGCAGCTCCAACAACACTCAAGATGCTCGACACCATCCAGAACAAAGCAGCCCGGTTGATTGGCACCCCATCCACCACCTTCAACATTCATTCCCTCCACCACCGACGCACAGTGGCAGCAGTGTGTACCATATACAAGATGCACTGCAGCAACTCACCAAGACTCCTTCAACAGCACCTTTCAAACTTGCGACCTCTACCACCAAGAGGGACAAAAGCAGCAGAGGCATGGAAACGTCACCACCTGCAAGTTCCCCTTCAAGTCACACACCATCCTGACTTGGAACTATATTGCCGTTCCTTCACTGTCACTGGATCAAAATCCTGAAACTCCCATCCTAACAGCACTGTTGGTGTATCTTTCTTTTATTCATTCATGGGATGTGGACGACGCTGGCCAGGCCAGCATTTATTGCCCATCCCTAATTGCCCTTGAGAAGGTGGTGGTGAGCTGCCTTCTTGAACCGTTGCAGTCCATGTGGGGTAGGTATACCCACAGTGCTGTTAGGAAAAAGTGGGCTGCTTTGTCCTGGATGGTGTCGAGCTTCTTGAGTGTTGTTGGAACTGCACCCATCCAGGAAAGTGGATATTGTCCAGGTCTTTCTGCATTTCTACACGGACTGCTTCAGTATCTGAGGAGTCACGAATGGTGCTGAACATTGTGCAATCATCCGCAAACATCCCCACTTCTGACCTTATGATTGAAGGAAGGTAATTGATGAAGCAGCTGAAGATGGTTGGGCCTAGGACACGACCCTGAGGAACTCCTGCAGTGATGTCCTGGAGCTCAGATGATTAAGAACAAAGAACAAAGAACAAAGAAAATTACAGCACAGGAACAGGCCCTTCGGCCCTCCAAGCCCACGCCAATCCAAATCCTCTATCTAAACCTGTCGCCTATTTTCGAAGGGTCTGTATCTCTTTACTTCCTGCCCATTCATGTATCTGTCTAGATACATCTTAAAAGATGCTATCGTGCCCGCGTCTACCACCTCCGCTGGCAAAGCGTTCCATGCACCCACCACCCTCTGCGTAAAGAAATTTCCACGCATATCCCCCCTAAACTTTTCCCCTTTCACTTTGAACTCGTGTCCCCTTGTAATTGAATCCCCCACTCTGGGAAAAAGCTTCTTGCTATCCACTCTGTCTATACCTCTCATGATTTTGTACACCTCAATCAGGTCCCCCCTCAACCCGTCCTTCTAATGAAAATAATCCTAATCTACTCAACCTCTCTTCATAGCTAGCGCCCTCCATACCAGGCAACATCCTGGTGAATCTCCTCTGCACCCTCTCCAAAGCATCCACATCCTTTTGGTAATGTGGCGACCAGAACTGCACGCAGTATTCCAAATGTGGCCGAACCAAAGTCCTATACAACTGTAACATGACCTGCCAACTCTTGTACTCAATACCCCGTCCGATGAAGGAAAGCATGCCGTATGCCTTCTTGACCACTCTATTTACCTGCGTTGCCACCTTCAGGGAACAATGGACCTGAACACCCAAATCTCTCTGTACATCAATTTTCCCCAGGACTTTTCCATTTACTGTATAGTTCACTCTTGAACTGGATCTTCCAAAATGCATCACCTCGCATTTGCCCTGATTGAACTCCATCTGCCATTTCTCTGCCCAACTCTCCAGTCTATCTATATTCTGCTGTATTGTCTGACAGTCCCCTTCAGTATCTGCTACTCCACCAATCTGAGTGTCGTCTGCAAACTTGCTAATCAGACCACCTATACTTTCCTCCAAATCATTTATGTATATCACAAACAACAGACCTCCAACAACCACAGCCATCTTCCCATGTGCTAGGTATGACTCCAGCCAGCGGACGGTTTTCGCCTGATTACCATTGACCTCAGTTTTGCTAGGGCTCCTTGATGCCGTACTCAGTCAAATGCTGCCTTGATGTCAAGGGCAGTCACTCACACCTCACCTCTTGAGTTCAGGTCTTTTGCCCATGTTTGAACTAAGGCTGTAACGAGGTCAGGAGCTGAGTGGCCCTGGCGGAACCCAAACTGAGCGTCACTGAGCAGGTTATTGCGAAGCAAGTGCCGCTTGATGGCACTGTCGATGACACCTTCCATCACTTTACTGATGATTGAGAGTAAGCTGATGGGGCGGTAATTGGCCGGGTTGGATTTGTCCTACCTTTTGTGTACAGGACATACCTGGGCAATTTTCCACATTGCAGGGTAGATGCCAGTGTTGTAGCTGTACTGGAACAGCTTGGCTAGGGGTGCGGAAAGTTCTGGAGCACAGGTCTTCAGTATTATTGCCGGAATATTGTCAGGGCCCATAGCTTTTGCTGTATCCGGTGCCTTCAGTCGTTTCTTGATATCACGCGGAGTGAATCGAATTGGCTGAAGTCTGGCATCTGTGATGCTGGGGACTTCAGGAGGAGGCCGAGATGGATCATCAACTCGGCACTTCTGGCTGAAGATTGGTGCAAATGCTTCAGCCTTATCTTTTGCACTGATGTGCTGACCTCCCCCATCATTGAGGATGGGGATATTTGTGGAGCCATCTCCTCCAGTTACTTGTTTAATTGTTCACCACCATTCACAGCTGGATGTGGCAGGACTGCAGAGCTTAGATCCGATCCGTTGGCTACGGGATCGTTTAGCTCTGTCTATCGCATGCTGCTTGCGCAGTTTGGCAAGCAGATAGTCCTGTGTTGTAGCTTCACCAGGTTGACACCTCATTTTGAGGTATGCCTGGTGCTGCTCCTGGCATGCCCTCCTGCACTCTTCATTGAACCAGGGTTGGTCTCCTGGCTTGATGGTAATGGTAGAGTGGGGGATATGCCGGGCCATGAGGTTACACATTGTGGTTGAGTACAATTCTGCTGCTGCTGATGGCCCACAGCGCCTCATGGATGCCCAGTTTTGCATTGCTAGATCTGTTCAAAATCTATCCCATTTAGCACGGTGATAGTGCCACACAACACGATGGACAGTATCCTCAATGTGAAGGCGGGACTTCGTCTCCACAAGGACTGTGCGGTGGTCACTCCTACCAATACAGTCATGGACAGAAGCATCTGCAGCAGGCAGATTGGTGAGGACGAGGTCAAGTATGTTTTTCCCTCGTGTTGGCTCCCCCCACCACCTGCCACAAACCCAGTCTGGCAGCTATGTCCTTTAGGACTCGGCCATCTCGGTCAGTAGTGGTGCTACCGAGCCACTCTTAGTGATGGACATTGAAGTCCCTCACCCAGAGTACATTTTGTGCCCTTGCCACCCTCAGTGCTTCCTCCAAGTGGTGTTCAACATGATGGAGTACTGAGTCATCAGCTGAGGGAGGGCGGTAGGTGGTAATCAGTAGTAGGTTACCTTGCCCGTGTTTGACCTGATGCCATGAGACTTCATGGGGTCCGGAGTCGATGTTGAGGACTCCGAGGGCAACTCCCTCCCTACTGTATACCACTGTGCCACCACCTCTGCTGGGTCTGTCCTGCCGGTGGGACAGGACATACCCAGGGATAGTGATTGCAGTGTCTGGGACATTGTCTGTAAGCTATGATTCCGTGAGTATGGCTATGTCAGGCTGTTGCTTGACTAGACTGTGGGACAGCTCTCCCAACTTTGGCACAAGCTCCCAGATGTTAGTAAGGAGGACTTTGCAGGGTCGACAGGGCTGGGTTTGCCGTTGTCGTTTCCGGTATCTAGGTCGATGCCGGGTGGTCGGTCCGGTTTCATTCCTTTTTATTGACTTCGTAGCGGTTAGGTATAACTGAGTGGCTTGCTAGGCTATTTCAGAGGGCATGTAAGAGTTAACCACATTGCTGTGGGTCTGGAGTCACATGTAGGCCAGACCAGGTAAGGACAGCAGATTTCCTTCCCTAGAGGACATTAGTGAACCAGATGGGTTTTTACAACTATCGACAATGGTTTAATGGCCATCATTAGACTAGCATTTAAATGCAGATTTATTAATTAAATTCAAATTCCACCTTCTGTTGTGGTGGGATTCGAACCCATGTCCCTGGAGCAATACCCTGGGTCTCTGGGTTACTAGTCCAGTGATAATACCACTACGCCACCGCCTACCCCTGACTAATAATTCAGAGCCCAGGCTAATGCCCTGGGGACATGGGTTCGAATCCCACCACAGCAGATGGTGAAATTTGAATTCAATAAATAGATCTGGAATTAAAAGCTAATCTAATGGTGACCATGTAACCACTGTTAATTGTTGTAAAAGCCTATTTGGTTCTTTAGGGAAGGAATCTGCTGTCCTTACCTTGTCTGGCCTACATGTGACTCCAGACCCATCCGAACATTTCAATTCGACTCCAGTCTGTAGCTCACTCCGAAATGTGGTTGGCTCTTAAAATGCCCTCTGAAATGGCCCAGCAAGCCACTTAGTTCAAGTGCAATTCGGGATGGGCAATAAATGCTGGCCTCGGCACATCCCACAAACAAATGAAAAAAAGATATGAACGGTTGATAGATAGGCCTGAAACACTACATGCAAATGATCTAGGACAGTATGACAAAGTATGAAAACATTATGGATTTTAAGAGTCTAACAGGCATTGGACAAGAAGAATAATTAAAGAGAGAACATACAACAATTAATTCGAGAACTGTGCATTCTGTTTTTGAACGTTGGAACTAGCCAGATCGAGTGAAATGCTCTCTTCCATTATTGTATCTTCTAATGTTCCCACAAGAAAAGCTCAAAATAGCAAAAGGGAAATTTAGGATAAATATCCAGGAATTCTTTGTCACATGAAGAGTGATCAACACATGGGAAATGTATTCCTCAAAACACCAGAATAATTTGAGAAATAGTCGAATGCCTTGATAAGTGACATTATTTAGCCTTTCTGAATGGGTGAACTTAGATGAGTAGCAAAGCACCGAGCAATTTGCAGACAATGGTTAAACATTGTCCCAGTTTTGTTATCACAGATCATCTGAACTGCTGCTTAGATAGCTGCTTTGTAATCATTCCCAGGTATCTAGCCTTCTCCTCTGGTCCTCTCCTTCTGGTCAGTTATTCTCTGTGACCTTGTCCTATCAACACCTTCTCTTTTGTTATCTCTTGCCCCACCTCCACTTTATTTGCTTAAAACATATTACATTTCTAATATTTGTTAGTTCTGATGAAGGGTCACTGACCTGAAACGTTAACTCTGCTTCTCTCTCCACAGATGCTGCCAGACCTGCTGAGTATTTCCAGCATTTCTTGTTTTTACTTCTCCTCTATAACCTGTCTGTCTTCCTCCATTACATTCCAGCCTGCAATTCACCTCCATATTCTATACTTAGATAAATGGATCCTTTGGTTACACGACAATTTATAGCACATTATTCTGTATGTATACCATCTGAACCCTGCAATTAGACTGCAGTCTGTAGCTCACTCCCAAATGTCTATTATTTGATACAAAAACTACCTGAACCCTTATTAAATTCTAATCAAATCACTCACTTCTGAGTGCCCATTATTCTGTACTCACACCAAGTGCTAATTATTCCATGAACAAATTTTTCTGAGACTCTGTGCAACTCTTCAGGGCCTCACTTGCATCAATGTTGCATAATCGTGCGTGCACTGTCTGTGATTTTCTGATAAGCCACCAGATGCAAGGGGCTTGGGATCTCAGAAAATGTTGCCCTCCATATCTACATCATCTGTAGCTCCAACCTCCCCAGCTAAATCATTCGAAATGCCGTGGACATAAAAGGGAAATCATGACTGGGTTTGAGTTGGTCCATCATTTATCTGTAAAGGGGGTAGCCACCATGTTCTTGAAGTAAGCTTTGCCAGTTGAGTATCCCACATCTGGGAGCATCACAGGGCTTCAGAGCATCCCAAGTACAATGGGCTGGCCAATCTGATCATGGTCTATCCATGACAGAGTCCTTTCCTAATGTGAGGAGGTTGACAATGAGGACAGTCCTCTCAAAGAACAATTATTAGCTAGTACACTAGACATCTATTGTATCAGTTTGTACCTTTTTACGCATTGTCCTACAAAGACCCGAATGTACAAATGTTTACTGAAGGCTCCATGGGGGAAGGTTGTTGCTGACAATGAGGGAAAGTGGTAGGAGAAGGAAGCTAATTGAAGTAATAAAAAGGAAAGGGTTATACACAAGTAATAAAGTCAAGTTAATTATTATTTCAACAGCATAATAATTGATTTATGGCAATGGCTGCTCAATTAGAATGTCTTGCATTCATTAGTCTTTATTGTGCTGCTATCATAATTTTAAATATATTTGTGATTTAACTATTCATGCTTTCATGATTGATGAATAATTTCCACTAAAGGGTGTACTTTTTTTCTCTTAGAATAGCCTATTAATTCTGAGCTTTGTTTGTTGCACTTTCCTCTGCTAGGCCATGGAGTGTAATAGGTAGAATCCCAGACAGCTGGAAGCCTGGTTTGCAGAGCTGACTGGAACTCTGACCGTAATTATATTTCACTTTTGAACAAAGCCCTCTAGGATCCTAGCCTGGCCAATCTAAAGACACGTTTTGAAGGAGGCAGTTGAGAGAGGTGGGGGGTGGAGAGGGGGGGTGCATGGGCCATGAAAGTACGTCAGCACAGGGATTTCCTCCTGTCCCTGACCCAATGCAAAACTGGAGGGACGGTGGGGGGTGGTGCTCTTTAAATATTTGGACAGTTGCCCGTCAACTGTGGTATCAGTGCACTCTAGGGGTACAACAAGGATAGAAAACTTGGAGCAACTTCCAAAGCCTAGCTCAGGCAGAAGAGAAATAAGACTACAATGTTCTCCTGATTCCCCTCAGAAAGTGGAAGGGGCAAATTGTTGGGACTACCATGAGCGAGCTGGGTGGAATGCCCAAAGTTGGTTTTCAACTTATTAGGTGTGGGCAGAAGACATGCAAACCGCTCTGTGTGCACTTTAACAGGGTAATTACAAGGGGCTGAAAGTCAGCAGATAGGTCCAGGTCACACGACAAATTGCAGCCTCTATCCCACAGCCCTGGCCAGAATCACAACTTAGTTCCACCCTCTCACTCTCTGGAGTTCCTATCCTTCTGCGTATTTTTATAGGACGTATGGATGAAATCTTTTCTGAATACATTAGGGACCCTTCTGGTTCCCATTTTGCTTTTGCAGTTGCAGTGAATAAACAGGCAGGACATAAATCATTTAGCATAATTCAGAATGGATGGTCAAACACTCCTCGCAGGGCAGGCCCTATCTGAGTGGTTCCTGCAGGTCGACTTGACTTCTGACCTTTGATCTCTTCCGGTAGCATTTGCTTTCCTCATGTCTCGTGCCTATTGTTGGAGTTTTTGATCTGGCAGTGCCAGTGTCAGACACAAAACATGGAATGGATCACAGCATTACCAGACTATTTTCCACCCATAGATGGAATTTTATCCAAACAGACCAGCATATAGCAAAGAGGCCAGTCGTGGGTCAAAAATCCATTTGTTCCGTCAGTGGGCTCTGCTATGGCTCTTTAACTCAGCCAGGGCAGAGCATCCCGCTTCTGGGTTTGCTAACCAATGACAGAGCTTGGGCAGGATGATGTGCCAACTCTGTCAAAGGAAGGACTTTTAGTTAAGGGGACTCTGGTAGGGGTCAGAATGGCTGAACTACACATTGATTCCTGAGGCTTCAGAAACAACAGGAATGGAAAGGATCTGAGGAACCCCGAAATGACGCGATGTTTCCCAAGGATGGGAGGAAGAGGCCAGCCTTTCAAACCAAGGAAGCGTGGATTGAAATGGCTGAGGAAGTGAGCAGCAGGAGTCTGGGCCCTCAAACCCGGATACGGTGCCTCAAGAGGTTCACAGACATCAGGAGGGCAGGAAAGGTGAGTGGCAAACACTTTCAGGCGCCGAGCCCCACACTCTTGACTGCCCCAGTATTCTCCTGCGCAGCACTCCTCAGACCAACACACCTTGCAGCTCCATTCATTCTTCTCTCTCCAGGCACCTTCTAACATCCCATCTGAAGAGCCAACACAAACACTCACCCTCATCCTGTTGCCCTCTCACACCCATGCCTCACAATCACTCTCCACAAATGTTGTCATTCCCTCCTCTCCCCACAATCCATTTCTCACACTCACAACTATGCTTTCTCTCCTTGCAGAAGAGTGCGCAGAACAACAGGGAGAGGCAGAGAACCTGGGGAGGGATGGGGTGTGGAGGTAGCTCCCCTCAGTGAAAGTCGCCTCATTGACCACGGGCAATGCATGCCCACCTGGGTCCACTGGGAAGGAGGTCTTATTGCAGATGTCAGCAATGACCTGCTGTAAAAGCCTGAGCCTCCTGAGGCAGTGGTGCTCACATATGTCGATAGAGCTGATCCTCTGCCTATACACCCTGCATTGGGCAGCTCGCCCCCTTCAAGCTGGATCTCTTTGTCCATCCCCACTGTCCTGTGGAGCGGCATGTGGCTGAAGAGAAGGCAGCTGCTGCAGCTGGTTTGGGTCCTGCTCCTGCTGGTGCTGTTGGTGTTGCTGGTGCTGCTCCTCTTGTTCTTCATGAGGTCTAAGGCTGCTCCCATTCCTCAGTGAAAGCCGAGAGCAGGGAAGTGCAGATCAAGGTGAGTGAAATCCAAGACAGGTGAACTGACTTCCAAGAATTTGGAAACCACCTGTCAAGCAGTGAAAGCACACTCTCAGAAGGAGTGCTGTGAGCATTAGCACCTCATCTAGGCATGGCTGCAGCCATTCAGTTTCACGTTTCGGCCCGTCAGTATCACTGAAGTAGAACTCACTGCTGTGCTATCATCTTGTTCATCCTGGCGAGTTCCACACAGCTCAAGAAACCCATGTGCTGGTTGTTAAAGCCAGAATGCTGGGTTAAATCCTCAGTTAATTGGGGATTTAAAATATTGAAATTATTTACTCAACAGCTCCATGGGAATTCCTGACTCGCCTGCAAACTGGCCTGGGTGAAATCTGCAAGTAGGGAGGATCATGTCAGGTTCCCAAGCCGATGCCACTTTTCAGGGCTTTAACCCTCACCAGCACCCAAACCTGCTCCCCTTAGCATTTAAAATTCTGCCCATGGTATCAATATGGATGGTTTTACTTTTATGATTGGGCTTGTTTACTGGTTGTGAAGCAGTGTTGCCTGATGAAAAGAGAATTATACTGGGAAATGATGCACTGTTACTGGTTACAAATTAAAGAATTAGGAATTCAGTAGATAGAATAATAATCCATGGAGGACTATTGAAGTGAAACATAAAATCAAATGTATTTCCAGGGACAGAGGATTAATAGCTAAGGCAAGAATATGGATAAATGAGACTTAATGACCTTTTCCTAAAAATGTTTATGCTGACAAATTTAGCAATGTGTTTAACATTGGTTATTATAGGATCAGGAGACATTAGAAAGAATCAAAGGAAAAGTAACCTGGAGCCCAAGACTGTATGAATGGTCTAATGTAACTCTTTCACAAAAAATCCAACTTTTCATAATAATGCTGCAATCCTGTTTCCCTCCCTTCTGCGCAGGATCGCCCAATGGTAGGAAGAAGATTGAAGAGGATCACATGTTCAAAAAAACTTTGCCTTTATATAGCATTTTATCATAACCTTGGGTCATTATTTTCAAAGTGCTTTCACTGTTCTTGTGTTGTCCATTTTGAGCACAGAAATATCTTCCAATCAGATGTAAATCCATTCATTTACTTTTGGTGTTAATTGACTGAGAGCAGAATGTTGCCTAGGTCACGGGGAGAACTCTTAGCTTATTTCTGGTGACCGTGGGTGTTTTAACTGCACAAACTTTAACCTTTTCCTGAGCATTATATTGCATTCATAAAGCACATGTTCATTATATTTGCAACCTACTTCTCTTTCCAAAAGAAAACCTCAGAGTTTCCTAATGGTGCGGTCTCACTAATACTGTTGGTGTTGGGTCTTTCAGGGATTTGTTGGAGGGATATTGTTCAATCAGGGTATTTGTACGTTCTTAAGATCTGTTTACAGTGAATACCACTGCTAATCTGGTGCTATAGACAGTATTTATCACTACTGGGGCAGATGAGGGAAAAGCTCAGTATCACTCCCAACATAGCCTGGCAGTGCTTTGCACTTTGAGAAAGAATTTTATTTTGCCAAGTTCTCACCTTGAGGATAATGGAAATGCATACAAACAGGAATTGCTTCATAACAATCTCTGGCTCAGGGCATCCATAAGATGGAAAGATTATTTCTGAAACATAATCTACATGGAGAAACAAGGCAATTTGATAAATGGTGTAATGATCACTGACCCTTTGGGATTTGAGCTATTTTGTTTAGAGTCCATGACGAATTCTGTACTTTATTTATCAGCCAGTGCTTTTGATATTCATAATCTTCCAGGAGAGCTATACACACAGAGCTTTATGAGGAGCAGGGCTGCATTATTTTATAACACTTAGTGACTTTTAACACAGATTATTTGGCACAGTCTTATCTCTTCCGTTGGCTAAGAGAAATTAGTGTTTATAAAAGATACCTATTGTCCCCAGTAATATAGAAGTACGACGCCAACAAACTGCAGACATGAGTCAATATTTAGTTTATTATATTAGCTATCGCTTGTAGATGGACCAGATTCAGAACAACTGTCTGCCATTGGTTCAAAAGTGATTGTTTATACACTCTTGCTCCCTGCTCAGTTTATACATAGCAGTCACGAAGACCTCTGAAAAAATTGCCAGAGGGCAAAGATTGATTCGCAGTTCTAGGCAGGTAACACAAACATTTTCAGAGTGAATACCAGTATACAGAGACTTATGTGTGTGCTTGTATCTTGTGTGTGGTTGATAACAATTTCAGTATTTCACCTGCAAGGCTGAGGTTTTATCTTTTGCAACTGAACTGATTTTTAAAAATTCTTTCATGGGATGTGGGCACCTCTAGCAAGGCCGGCATTTGTTGCCCATCCATAATTGCCCTGGTCCCAAGTGGCTTGCTAGGCCATTTCAGAGGGCAGTTAAGAGTCAAAAACATTGCTGTGGGTCTGGAGTCACATGTAGGCCAGACCAGGCCAGGACGGCAGATTTCCTTCCCTAAAGGGCATTAGTGAACCAGATGGTTTTTTAATAACAATCATTGGTAGTTTCATGACACCATTACTGAGACTAGCTTTCAATTCCATATTTTTAAAAATTAATTAATTGAATTTAAATTCCACCAGATGCTATGGTGGGATTTGAAACCATGTCCCCAGGGTATTAGCCTGGACCTCTGGATTATAAGGCCAGTGACATTACCACCATGCCAGCACCTCACCTGTGAATATTGAATCTTAGAATGATACAGGACAGTAGGATTGGACCATTGTGCCAATGCTGGCTCTATGGTCGAGCTATGCAATTAACTGCACTCCCCTGCTCATTTACCATAGCCCTGTATTTTTTTTTTCCTTTCAAATATTTGCCTAATTTTCTTTTGAAAGTTCCTATCGACTCTGTTTTCACCACCCTTTCAGGCAGATCATCCCAGATTATAACAACTTGCTGTGTAAAAATGTCCTTATTAATCTTTTATTTAATTCCAGGTTCTCCCAATAGAATCTGTGTTGATTGTCGTAATGATTATAAAAATTAACCATTTATTGACTGGTTGCAATGTGGGCAAATATAGTCATGATCGTCAGGTGATCTCTCTACATAACAACAACCTGCACGTATATAGCACCTTTAACATACTAGGATGTCCCAAGGTGTTTCACAGGAGTATTATCAAACAAAATTTGATACCAAGCCACTGTTATCAATTATTAGGAGATATTAGGATAAGTGACCAAAAGGTTGATCAAAGAGATAGGTTTTAAGAGCCTCTTAAGGGCAGTTAGAGCTGTAGAGAGGAGGAGAAGTTTAAGAAGGGATTTCTAGAACTTAGATCAAACCCTCCCATTGTGTAAGAACCTGTAGCTACACGCAAGCCGTATTAATACCAACTTGATCAGTAGCCTATTACAGTTCATACATTTGATGCATTACTGTAGAATTATTTCTTTAAACCTTTACAGAGCCTTTACAGAGCCTGTGCAGACTCGATGGGCCAAATGGCCTCCTCTGTAATGTGCGATTCTATGATCATATGCTAATAACAAACAACCACAAGAATGGCGTAACACTAACCAGTCTATTTACACTTACCGAATGGGAAACTTTACAGGAGGAAACCCAATTAACTCTGAACTTTAACTTTGGCATTTTGCCAACCAGAATTATTATTGTAACTATAAGGGGTTAAAGTTTCCGTTGGCTTGCACGCATTTTATCCGCGCAATCCAGGTGAAATCGGTAAAACCAGCATAAAATTTCAGGAAATTATAAACGCAAATTATGTCAAGCTTAAACTGAGTTTCCATGATCTTTAATGCTGGTTTAAAAAACATTGCCCTGAGTTTTACAACGGGCATTGGGACCCCTACTTCACAGCAAAAAGTGGGTCCCAAGCCCATACCTGCTGGCAGCAGAACTGCTCGGCAATTTTACCAGGTTCCTAATTGGTTGCCTGTGAGCCCACCATCAAATTAAGGCCCAATCAGAAGGCCAGCAGCTCTGAAGCCTCAACAATGCCACTGGGTGAGGTAATCAGATTACTTATAGGTGGAGAACTAGGCACTCTTATTAAAAATGCTTATTTTTATGATAAACCCATTTTCAGCTGTATTTATAAAACTGCACCTGGTTACCACTATTAAATAGATCAAGGAATTTTTTTTACTCAAATAAAAAATTAGGTTCTATTGCATTAGTCGATTGCACTGATTCAGGGAAGAGTTTTACCTTTGTGATTATGCAAATGAATTTTAGTGAAAACTTGAATTGTAATATAAGCAATGCAACTTCAATTGCAATTGGTGGCGGTGTTCAATTAAACAACTGACAAGAGGAGGAAGCTCCGCAAACATCCCCATTCTGAATGATGGGCGAGCCCATCTTCTTAGGCAGTCCCTCAGGAACGAGGAAGACTTTCTTTCACTCCAGGGTTGTGGGTCCTTAGGTGACTGAAGAGTCCAATCCTGATATTCCAGGTCCCAAAGATTCATTTTGAGGGGGTGGAAGATACCTGTGTGTGGGTTCTTTTAATGTGGGGTAGCCGTTGCACACCGATTATCAGATGGTCTGAGCGAAGCAAGGTCGTTGTCCAATGGCAGGGATGGCCGAGACGATTGGAGACTAGACTCTGCTGGTCAGTGCAAAAGTCAAGGCTGAAGCACTTGCATCCATCTTCAGCCAGAGGTGCTGAGTGGATGATACATCTCGGCCTCCTCCTGAAGTCCCTTGCATCACAGATGCCAGTCTTCAGCCCATCCAACTCACTCCACGTGATATCAAGAAACGGCTGAAGGTACTGGATACTGAAAAGGTTATGGGCCCTGACAACATTCCAGCAACAGTACTGAATAATTATGCTCTAGAACTAGCCATGCCCCTAGCCAAGCTGTTCCAGTAGAGCTACAACACTGGCATCTACCCGGCAATGTGGAAAATTGCCCAAGTATGTCCTTAGTACAAAAAGCAGGACAAATCCAACTCAGCCAATTACCGCCCTATTAGTCTACTCCCACTCATCAGCAAACTGATGGAAGGTGTTGTTGACAGTGCTATCAAGCGGCACTTTCTCAGCAATAACCTGCTCAGTGATGCTCAGTTGGGTTCCGCCAGGGCCACGCAGCTCTTGACCTCATTACAGCCTTGGTCTAAACATGGACAAAAGAGCTGAAGTCCAGAGGTGAGGTGAGAGTGACTGCCCTTGACATCAAGGCAGCATTTGACCGAGTATGGCATCAAGGAGCCCTAGCAAAACTGAAGTCAATGGGAATCAGGAGGGAAACTCTCTGCTGGTTGGAATCATACCTAGCACAAAAGAAGATGGTTGTAGTTGTTGGAGGTCAATCATCTGAGCTCCAGGACATTACTGTAGGAGTTCCTCAGGGTAGTGTCCTAGGCCCAACCATCTTCAGCTGCTTCATCAATGACCTTCCTTCCATTATAAGGTCAGAAGTGGGGATGTTTGCTGATGATTGCACAATGTTCAGCACCATTCAAGACTCCTCAGATATTGAAGCCGCCCATGTCCATATACAGCATCCCCTGGACAACGTCCATGCTGATAAGTGGCAAGTAACATTTGCGCCACACAAGTGCCAGGCAACGACCATCAGAAAGAAGAGAGAATTGAACCATCTCCCCTTGACATTAAATGGTATTACCATTGCTGAATCCCCCACTATCAACATCCTGGGAGTCACCATTGACTAGAAACTGAACTGGACCAGCCATGTGACAGCAGGTCAGATGCTGGGAATTCTGTGGCGAGTAACTCACCTCCTGTTTCTCCAGTGTCTGTCCACCATCTAAAAGGCACAAATCAGGAGTGTGATGGAATACTCTCCACTTGCCTGGATGAGTGCAGCTCCAACAACACTCAAAACACTCAACACCATCCAGGACAAAGCAGCCCGCTTGATTGGCACCCCATCCACCACCTTCAACATTCACTCCCTTCACGACTGATGCACAGTGGCAGCAGTGTGTACCATCTACAAGATGAACTGCAGCAACTCACCAAGGCTCCGTCGACAGCACCTTCCAAATCCGCGGCCTCTACCGCCTAGAAGGCCACGGGCAGCAGATGCATGGGAACAGCATCACATGCCATTCTGACTTGGAACTATATTGCCGTTCCTTCACTGTCGCTGGGTCAAAATCCTTGAACTCCCTTCCCAACAGCACTGTGGGTGTACTGACACCCCAAGGACTGCAGCGGTTCAAGAAGGCAGCTCCCCACCACCTTTCAAGGGCAATTAGGGATGGACAATAAATGCTGGCAGAGCCAGCAACTCCCACATCCCACGCCTGAATTTAAAAAAAATTCCCAATTGCACCCAAAGCAGAAATTTACCCCCAAGATATTTAAGGTATAAGTAATGTCTGCCATCCTTACTCATAATGAATTACCTGTTTTAAAGTCCTCCATGCTTGTTTAGACAGAGCTGCCTGGAGTATTCTGGGACAGTGGAGCATCCAGCGATGGTGAGCTGGCAGTAAGTGGAGAGATGGGACATACAAGCAAAACCATTGGAGTTCAATGGAAGTAACTAAAGAAAGGATGAGACAATAGTAATTTTAAATCAAAAGGAAAATAAATGCCTATTCAAGGAAACCACTGAGAATGTACCTAAGTGAGTCAGATTGCCAATGAAGAAAACCAAAATGAAAGGATGAACCCAAAAAAAAGGTGAGGAGAAACAAATACAAAGCAGAAAATGGAAACGATGTTCTAAAAACAGAAAAATTACAAAATTTAAAATGTAGACATTACTTTAAAGGCCTTGAGCCTTAATCCGCTAACAACATTTTTGGATATTCTCATGAGAATATTGGTCTTTAAATCCATTTGTGAAACTGACATTTCAATTTGTTGGTGTTTGTAGAACCGGATCTTGACCTGGTGAGGACTGGGATGTTTACCTGGCCTCTGGGCCATAAAATGGGTGTAGTATTCTGCCAGAGCAGATTGTTGCAGCTTCTGCCATGCTTTGCCCGAAGCATGACCTATGACCTAACGTCATTAATGCCTGGTTCAGGTGGGAGTTGGTCCTGGTATATTTAAAATGGCATCAGTGAGCTAGGCAGAACCTGATGCTCAAACTGCTGACCCCCACATGCCCCATCCCCCATTTACCCCCTGTTAAAATTGGGTCTACTATGAGACCTCTGGAACAGGACTTCCTTTACTCCACGAAGCTGCTATACCTTTCCCCACATCTCGGAGTTAAACACAGCTGAGGCCAAAAACCAACTGCTGCAAAATCTTAATCCTTGCTTCCTCCCCAACCAAGACCCATTGTGCAAGATACCACCAACTTTGAAAACAGCAGATGATTAAGGGAAGATTTGGAATCATAGAATGATACAGAACAAAAGTGGCCATTTGGCCCATTGTGTTTCTGCTGGTTCTTTGAAAGAGCTATCCAATTCGTCTCACTCCTTTACTCTTTCCCCATAGCCCTGCAAACTTTTCCTTTTCAAATTTTTATCCAATGCCCTTTCAAAAGTTATTATTGAATCTGCTTCCACCATCCTTTCAGGAAATGCACTCCAGGTTATAAACACTCACTATGTAAATATTTTATTCCTCATGTTCCCTCCAGTCCTTTTGCCAATTACCTTAAATCTGCGTCCTTTGCATGCTGAACCTGCTGCCACTGGAAACAGTTCCCTCTTATTTATTCTGTCAAAACTGTTCATGATGTGGAACATCTCTAAATTATGAGGGGTTTGATAGAGTAGCTAGGGAGAAACTGTTTCCACAGATAGGAGGGTTGGTAACCAAAGATATAAAATAATTGGCAAAATAAAGAAACTGGGGAGATGAGGAGAGATTCTTTCACTCTGCAAGCTGTTATGATCTGGAATATACTGCTTGAAAGGAAGTAGATTCAATAGTAACCTTCGAGAGGGAATCGGACCTCTACTTTAAAAAAAATTTGCAGGACTGGGGGAGTGGGATGAATTGGATAACTCTTTGAGAGAGTCAGCAAATGAGTGATGGGCCAAATAGCCTCATTCTGTGCTGTATGATTCTACGAGAAAGGGAGGCAAGATAAATCAGGGAGCAGTGATTAGATGATGTTGGGTGTGCGTTTTAAAAACCTGAAGGTTGTAGGAGGGCAGGAAAATTGAAAGAGATAAGGATGCTACAAATTACAAACAGGAATTTGACTAATACACAGCTACAATGAAGGAGCATCCAGGTATCCAGCTGCAGTCATGCAATCAAACTGCATGTTTGAGCATTTAGTCTTTTAGTTTTATTTTGGTTATATGATCTCATTACAAACACATCCTGAGAAGCCCAGCCAGGGGGTGGCTATCAAAGAATAGTTTTTCCAAGCGCAGTTACTTGTAGCACTCCATATACCTTCTCAAGGTGACCAGCTTGGCCTCTGCAGAGGCGATCATTGGAAGGAAGATTTCTCCAAGTGCCGATCAATAAAAATTGAATTAGTAGTAACACACTTTCACTCTATTTTAGCTGCTACATACGCTCACCATTATCTCTGTCCCTTTCTGTATAATGTGTACAGGTCTACAAGAGAAGAATATAGAAATGAATCGAAAGTTCAGAGACCAAAATAAAGGATGGAAAGGAACAGGAGCCACTTAATGACATTTGTTTCTTAGAGAGCTCATCATTGGTTAACTACTCTTTCCTCACTTCAATTCTTTCATTGCAATTTGCTAAAACATGGCGTAGTTGCGGCAAGTAGCATAGATACACTTAAGGGGAAGCACATGAGGGACAGATGAAAGATTGAGGGGGTCTTTGATCAAAGTTTTCCCAGGACTAAGGGAGCAGATCAGGTAGATAGAGAGAAACTATTTCTGCTGCTTGGAGAGTCTAGGACAAGGGGGACAGAGTCTAAAAAATTAGAGCCAGACCTTTCAGGAGTGAAATTAGGAATCACTTCTTCACTCGAAGGGTGTTTGAAGTTTGGAACTCTCTTCCACAAATGGGAATTGCTGCCAGATCAATTGTTAATTTCAAATCTGAGATTGATAGATTTTTGTTAACCAAAGGTAGTAAGGGTTATGGGGCAAAGATGGAGTTAGGTCATAGATCAGCCATGATCGCATTGAATGGCAGAACAGGCTTGAGGGGTGTAATTTATCTGAGTTCGACTAGCAGAGAAAATGGGCATCAAGTATGGCTAGTCCAAGGAAGTGTTTATTTACATTATTAAGTCATCACCTCATTGTATCATTAGCATAATACACAAATACATTACAAGGGATTAAGTTTAAGTGGCCAACTTCTGTTTCTATGTTCCTATAACACAGGAGTAGGAGGATATGCTGATAGGGTGAGATGAAATAGGATGGGAGCAGGCTTGTGGAGCACAAACACTGGCATAGACCAGTTGGTCTGTTCGATGTTGTAAATTTTATGTAATTCAATGGACATGCGGCTCTTTTATAGATAATTTGAACACTTAATATAAAGAAGGTCCCTCAGAACATTTGATTGCATTTTTCCATTACACTACCTCCTTCTGATTTAAGTTTTAGGGGTGCATTTTTCAGATCCTGTGGAGACAGAGTTGAAGGCAGGGTGGCCGGAAAAATAGGCGGGCACCTGTGTCAGGCTAGTTCCCTGACACATTCCTGCCTCCAAGGCAACTTACCAGGGCTGGGCAAGGAGGAAAGTTGGCAGACCGCTCCAATGAGGTGGGCAGCCAATTAGACCACTTAAGAATTCAATTAGAGGCTATTTTCTAACAGAGATGGGAGCCTGCCACCATCGGAGTGGGTCTCTGCCATGTGCGGAGTCTGCCAGCTCTCCAGAGGCGGCCTCCTGGCAGCATGCCGAAGGCTCATTCGAGCCAGAGGCTTCATGCCTCACTAACGTCACTGCAAAGACCAAAAGGCCACCACAGTGGCCAAAACCAGTCCATTGGTGGGGAGGATTACCCCTCCACATCAATGGCCCTACCTGCTGTGGATCTCTTCAATCTAACAATTGAAGAAAATGTCGGAGAGCGCATCTATTTTGATGTGCTCTTGCACTCACCTACCTGCCTCAGCAGTGGGGACCTCTGATTATGCCTCTCACTTGCCTGGTCTGCCCATTGTCTTTAATTAGACAGGGCGCCTGGAGGCAGCCAATTAAGAAGCAGCTTCTGGAAAGATTGCACTCGACATTCCGCTTTGGCCACTTCCAAGTTCCAGGGAAAATCCAACACTTAATGTCTACGACAATCAACCAAGCAGAAACTCAATTTAATGGATCATCCAAGCAAGACATTTGAATCAATGTGAGACAATGTATTACTCTCTCATTTGGGGCGGCACAGTGGCGCAGTGGTTAGCAGTGGTTAGCACCGCAGCCTCACAGCTCCAGCGACCCGGGTTCAATTCTGGGTACTGCCTGTGTGGAGTTTGCAAGTTCTCCCTGTGTCTGCGTGGGTTTCCTCCCACATGCCAAAGACTTGCAGGTTGATAGGTAAATTGGCCATTATAAATTGCCCCTAGTATAGGTAGGTGGTAGGGAAATGTAGAGACAGGTGGGGATGTGGTAGGAATATGGAATTAGTGTAGGATTAGTATAAATGGGTGGTTGATGGTCGGCACAGACTCGGTGGGCCGAAGGGCCTGTTTCAGTGCTGTATCTCTAAATAAAAAATAAAAATAAAATAAATTATTGCTCAGATGTGTCAGCATTGATTGAGAATTGAAGCCCAATGTGGGGGGTGGGGGCGCTTCTGCCTTAGTGTCATCTTTTGGATAAGACCCTGTTTGCCCTCTCAGGTGGATGAAAAAGATCCCATGGCACTATCTCAAAGAAGGGTAGGGGAGTTCTCCACAGTGACTTGGCCAATATTTAACCCTCAGCCAACATAAACAAATTTTCTGGTCAATATCTCATAGCTGTTTAGGGGACCTTGTGTGCAAATTGATTGTAGTGTTTCCTACATTACCACAGTGACTTTGCTTCAAAAGTACTTTATTGGCTGTCATACACTTTGGAACATCATGAGCTTGTGAAAGACACTATAGAAATGCAAGTCTTTCCTTTTTACCTGGCCACATCACAAGTAACTCATGCAGGCAGAACATCGAAGACAATGCAGTCAGCTTGAATGGCACCCCATCCACCACCAGCACACCGTGCCAGCACTGTGCATAATCTACAAGATGCACTGCAGCAACTTGCTCAGGCTCCTTTGACAGTACCTTCCAAGTCCGTGACCTCCACCACTTAGATGACTAAGGGCAGTGGGCACATGGGAACAATATTGCAAGTTCCACTCCATTCCACACCATTCTGACTTAGAAATATATTGTAATTCCTTCATTGTCGCTGGGTCAAAATCCTGGATCTCCAAACCTAACAGCACTGTGGGTGTACTTTCACCACACCTCTGCATCAGTTTAAGAAGGCAGCTCACTACCACCTTCTCAAAGGCAATTGGAGATGGGCAATTAATTCTGACTTTGCCAGAGATGCCCACATCCCATGAATGAATAAAAAACTCCACATTTTCTCCCCACCCATGTGATCTATAGTCTATCAATAAACCCACCAACTAGGGACCAGTCAGTCTGATAAATGCTTGGAATGTCTTACATATCAAACAGAGGCCAATAGTCTGGGAAAAATAATCAATTCCCTCCTTCCCACCTCCCACTTCCTTCCCATATCTCGTGAGGTAGAACCTTTCACTATTATGGTTTTATGATGAACTGTCCATCAATAACAAAGCAAACCTCAGACTTCCAGCCATGATCCTCTGGCCCATTTTTCTACCATCTGCCACATACCTTCCCGTCACACCCCGATTTGGTTTTGGCCTTGGCAGTAAGTGATAAACCTCACCACCAACAGCAGAACTGTGAAGCTGCAGAGTTGCTGCTGCTACTGCTGTAGTATTATTTTGCATGGGCTTCAGAATGCACTATTTTGACCAGGGCCAAATACCAGCACAATCAATACGAGCATTTCACTTTGCATTAGTCAGGCTGGGCTAACTTTTCAAGCCCAATTCATTATTAAATACACACGTTATTTGAAGCTATTACAGAGCGGATAGATAGATGGACAGGAACCACTTAGTATTGAGTCCTTTTAGGCCTCATTTAAAAATATAACTTGCTGACCCCTGTGGTATGAAGAGGCATCCAGCTGGGTTTAAATTGCTGTGTAGCACTGCTCGTTGAGGCTGCTTTGTAAATGAAAATATCAGGCTGCACTTATAGAGATTACTCTTATAATCATTTTATCCAGCCTTTTTTCAAGTGTTAGTGTGACATGCCTTCAAAGATCCTTCTCTTTGAAAATTGTGAATAAGCTAAGAAATATTGACGTGTATGCATAATGTTTTGCTTTCTCTTTTCACTGAGGCTCCAAAGCTCTTTAATTTCTTGAGCTGGTGGTTCAAACATTGCCAACAACTCGGATTTCCAGCGCTGGATGGATGTTATACCTGGAGGTTTCATCACTTGACTTGTTTCCTCCAACTCCCCTGCTCACCCACAACCCAGTGAAGCAGCCTTTCCTCCCCATCTCCAATATTTTTATAACTTATAAATGAAGGTGTTAAAAAATTGGTATTTTTTCAATGCTGCTATGATTTTTCTCCCAGGGTTGCTCAGTGTTCAGGAGGTTCGCCTTCAATTCCTGGAGACTCCAGGCCAATTTTATAGGGTTGGCAATGTCACCAGCAATTGTAGGCAGGTGGTATAAAAACAAGAAATGCTGGAAACACTGAGCAGGTCTGGCAGCATCTGTGGAGAGAGAAGCAGAGTTAATGTTTCAGGTCAGTGACCCTTCATCAGAGTAGACAGGTGGTAGCTGCTCTCCTTTCTCTCGAGTTTGGGGTACTTCAGCAACCAGTCTGTCTGCAAGCTGTACTTGTCATCAAGAACTGATGCCTGTGCATTGGCATTCGGCACCTAAGTCCCACTCACCGGCATTCCCTCCTTAAATTTCCCACCTCTGCACCTCATTCTCCTCCTTTAAAATCCTACTTAAAATTCCCCTCATCTCTTTGTCCAACCTGTTGGTGACCCACACATTCCCCAACCCACACCTTCTCATACCTCCTTCTTTGGCTCTATGTCCATTTTTCCTCACACCTCCGTGAAACGCCTTGGGATGTTTTTCTATATTAATGGTGCTATACAAATGCAATTTGCTGTAGCTTTGCTCCAAGTTTGCCATCAGAATGAATGAGTCGGATTTAATAGTGATTGCTAGAAGACAGTGCAAAGAAGGAAGAAAGACTTGCATTCAAATAGCACCTTTCACGACCTTAGGATGTCCCACAACACTTTATAACCAATGAAGTAATTTTTTGAAGTGGTCACTGTTGTCATGTAGGAAATGCAGCAGTCGATTTATGCACAGCAAGCTCCCACAAACAGCAATGAGATATTGACCAGATGATATGTTTTACTGATCTTGCTTGAGAGGTAAATGTTGGCCAGGACAGCAGGAAGAACTCCATTACAAAAGCAAAATGCTGCAGATGCTGGAAATCTGACAGAAAAACAGAAAATCCTAGAAATTCTTAGCAAGTCTGGCAGCAACTGTGGAGAGAGAAACAGAGAGAATTCTCTCTCTTCATCTTCAAAATAGTCTCATGGGATCTTTTACATCTATCTGGGAAGGCAAATGGTGCCTTAGTTTAATGTTTCATCTGAAAGACGTTACCGGCAATACTGCAGCTCCACCTCAGTGCTGCACGGGAGTGCCAGCTTAGATTTTTGTGCTCAGGGCTCTGGAGTGGGTCTCAAATCCATGGCTTTCTGACTCAAGTTGCAGAATCAGAACTTCTGACAACCCAGAACCCAAGCTAAAATGGCATAGATATAGAGGGGGCTTAACTTTCATGCCTCCACACAGAAGTGCAAAATTAATTCTGCTTTAGAAATAAGACTATTGGTGATTAGTTTTCAGTTTAGCAATCAACAGGCTAAATATTGGACTGGATGGATGTGTACTTCTTCTTCTTCTTTGGCCTCCTTGTCTCGAGAGACAATGGGTAAGCGCCTGGAGGTGGTCAGTGGTTTGTGAAGCAGTGCCTGGAGTGGCTGTAAAGGCCAATTCTAGAGTGACAGACTCTTCCACAGGTGCTGCAGATAAAATTGGTTGTCGGGGCTGTTACACAGTTGGCTCTCCCCTTGCGCTTCTGTCTTTTTTCCTGCCAACTTCTAAGTCTCTTCGACTCGCCACACCTTAGCCTCGCCTTTATGGCTGCCCGCCAGCTCTGGCGATCACTGGCAACTGACTCCCATGACTTGTGATCAATGTCACAGGACTTCATGTCGTGTTTGCAAACATCTTTAAAGCGGAGACATGGACAGCGGGTGGGTCTGATACCAGTGACGAGCTCACTGTACAATGTGTCCTTGGGGATCCTGCCATCTTCCATGCGGTTCACATGGCCAAGCCATCTCAAGCGCCGCTGGCTCAGTAGGGAGTATATGCTGGGGATGTTGGCCGCCTCGAGGACTTCTGTGTTGGAGATACGGTGCTGCCACCTGATGCCAAGGATTCTCCGGAGGCAGCGAAGATGGAATGAATTGAGACGTCGCTCTTGGCTGACATACGTTGTCCCGTCTGTACTATATTGTCAGTATGCTATTAATATTGAATGAAGCTAGTAGACTTTGGGTCAAAGTAACAGGAGTTTATTTACAGGGGTCTTCTCACTAGAGTATCTACTATGAACACTGAGCAACACAAGGTACAGACTCGTGACATCACATCCTGTGATGATGCTTCATGTCTATATACATAATCTACCCAGCAATAGCTTATGTATATTATACTACATCTCCCCTCAAGTCTCTGACTTCATTCATCAGGTCTGTAATGCTGTGGGGTTCTCACAACTCTGCCATACTGTATTCTTCTTTCACTTGTTTGGGGTATTGAGTCTTTCAGTTCTTCTTCCTCACTTTCCTGTCAGCCAGTGGAACTATTAGATGACTCATGCTCTCTGTTTTCACTGTCGTCTGGATGATCTGTTGTTGGTTCTATCACTGGTACATCAGCTCTCTATGGTAGCTGATTCTCTTGATCTTTCATCATCTGTTTTGGATGGTATCATCCCTTTGTGAGTTGGAGACAAACCATAACCATCATTTTCGCACGAGGGAGGTCCTCTTGAGCCACTTCCTCTTCCCCCCATTTCTCCACTTCATGTTGGTCTCAAAGGAAGGGGCCTTTTAGGTGGTACACTCCTGTTAAGGTAGCACTGTTCCTTCCCCTGAATCGACTTACCATGACCACCATTCTGAGGGGGACCTCTCATTCGTCCTTGAATCCTCCTCCTCGGACCACAGATTATTGGGGGCGCAGGTGGTTTCTGTCGTCCACTATTTTCAAATGCTGTACTCTAATGTATTTTCCATCCAAAGGCTTCCCATTCAAATCCCAGGCTGCATCCCTCTCATCTCCTGGACTTTCAAAGGTAACAAAAGCAAATCCTCTCAACTTACTTGTTTCACAATCTTTCATCAGCAGGACTTCTACTATTCTTCCATATTTTCCAAACACTGTTTTAAGTGCCTTTTCATTTGTCTCAGTATTCAGACCATCAATGAAGAATTTTCCGGGATTATCTGCTTCCACCCTGCGTAACATCTGTAAGGCTAAGCAAGCTTTTTTTTTTACTAAGGAGCGAACAGGCTTGGTTCCTAATGACATATAGGGTTTCCAGAATCGTGTTGTTTCTGTGTGTTAAGCTTGTCTGTATTTGTCCCACAACCTTCAACTGAATCCCTCCTGGACCGCATAATTTCTTATTGGTTTTCTTAAGCCTTTCCTTCCTCAGCCAAGGTGTTTGGCCAGACAGGATGAAAACTGCTCCCCTTGTATCTAATTTGAAATTAGTTTAATTTTCTCCCACTTAGATTTCTACTTCCCAGCAATCTTCATTTTGTTCCTTGCACTTCTCATAGGAAGGGAGTGTTAATTGTTTGTTCCTCCTTTATTTCCTCTATCTTTTTTCCCAGTCTGCAGTGTTGGTTTTCTGCTGCAACAGACTTGCTGAAAGTGCCCCCTTCTCTTGCACCAGAAACATTCAGCTTCCCGGGCTCGGCAATTTTCCCGCTGGTGCCATTCTTGGCCACACCTACTGCAATTCAGTATTGTTGCCTGTAGGTGTCTTTCCCGCCTCTCGGGATTTCTGTCATTGTTACTCTCTGCCCTCTGAACGGACCCGACTGATTCAGGAATTTTCAAGGCTGGACTCCCCCAATCCTCCAAACTAGTAGTCGGTTACTCTTTCGTACTTCTGCCTGCCTGCTTGCTCAATAAAATGACTTTTTCCAAAGTCAGATTCTCTTTTGACTGAAGCTGGTCCTACTGTGCTTCATCTATAACCCCGACTACTATCTTGTCCCAAATCAGTTCCTCCCACAGACTCCCTTAGTTGCAATCCTCAGCTACTTTATACAAATCATTAATAAATGAATCAAAGTTTTCACCAACTCTTTGGGTGCGTTTGTTGAACTTAGCCCTTTCCATGATTATTCTTCCTTATTGGGTGTATCCCTCCAATGCTTTAATTACTTCCCATATGAGGTTTCTTTCTCAGAGATCCCCAGGATAGTCAGAATGTCATCCAGTTTGTGTCCCATAGTATAAAGCAAAACACTGACCTGTTCTTTGTCCAGCTGTGCCATTAAACTGGGTGCGGAATGGTACCTGTCAAATCTTCAAATCCATCTCAGCCACACTTCAACCTGGTTGGGCCCTGCTGCTCGCTTAAAACTCTCTGGCAATGGTATCGACTTTTCCATGTCTCCTCGATGTTTTCGAACTCTTCTGTTTTCTTATGCTGCAAAAGTCATTTTACCACTGCCACCATATACTATATCATCAGTGTGCTATTAGTACAGAATGAGGATCGTAGACTTTGGGTCAAAGTAACAGGAGTTTATTTACAAGGGTCTTCTCACTATGGTATCTAAATGAACATTGAGCAACATCAGGTACAGACTTGTGACATCACATCCTGTGATGATGCTTAAGGTCTAGGTACATAATCTATCCAGCAACAGTTTAGGTACATTATACTACAGGGTGAAGCCTCGAATGGACCAATTTAGTGATGTTGCTTAGAATGTCTTCCAAGTATGTGAGCTCCCGCTCTCTGTCGAGTAGGGTTGCCAACCCTCCAGCATTTGTTGTCAAGTATCCAGGAATTAAAGATCGATGTCCAGGGCACTGCTGTGAGCAATTCTGGGGGAAAGTCATCAAGACAGTTAAAAAAATTGTGCATTTTTAAAACATTTTTGAACACTTTTGGTTATTAGTTCTAAAAAAAAGATTGGTGATAGGGAAAAAGAGCTGTTTGACTGGAGTTGAGTCGCATCCCATCAGCTAATTCCGCTTCTCATTGGCCGGGGTGTAAGTGGTCGGCCGCAAGGATGGACATGTTGTTAGACCAATGGTGGAGGTAGGGCTGTGGGAGACAGAAGGTTATGTGATGAAACCTCCAGGAATACATCCAAACAGAGTTGGCAACCTAACTCTCGAGTTGGAATATAACCTCATGACAATCTCATGGTCAAATTGTTGCATGCCAGGCTCCTAAACCACCCACCACCACCACCCCCTCGCCTACAAGGGAATCATTTCCACATGACACACTTCCAATGTTGCCTCCAAAGCCAAGCACGTACAAACTCACGTCTTTGTTAAGGGGGACTCTTGCATTACCCGCTCACAAAGTAAAGTCAAGCAGACACATAAATGATTGGTTAACAAAATTGAGGCTCGTGGAATAGGACAGTCAGTGTTAGCTTGGATAAAAAAAAATAGCTTATGGACAGAAAACAGCAAGTTGTGGTAAATAGTTGTTTTTCAGACTGGAGGATAGTAAACAGTGGTATTCCCCAAGGGTCAGTGCTAGGACCATTGTTTTTTTTATTTTCCTCTATATAAATGACTTGGATATTGGAATACAGAGTAAAATTTCAAAATTTGCTGATGATACCAAACTTGCAGGTGTGACAAACAACGAGGATGATACCAATTGACTACAACCAGACATAGATAGCCTAGCAGAATAGCCAGTCAAGTGGCAGATGGAATTTAATGCAGAGAAGAGTGAGGCAGGACATATTGAGAGAGTAATTAGCAAAACATATGGGATCTTGAGATTCATAAATAGAGCTATTGCGTACAAAAGCAGGGAAGCTTCAAATATCGAAAGAGATGAAACTATTCACATGGCAATACTGGATTTCTCAAAAGCCTTCGATAAAGTTCCTCATGAAAAGTTTTTGATCAAATGAACCACGTTACTAAATTGGATCCAGAAATTCCTAACCAACAGAAGACAAAGAGTGGTATGTGATGGGGAATCATCCTCTCCTAGGGATTGTCTCTCTGGAGTGCCCCAGAAAACAATGTTGGGACCCTTACTCTTCCTGACATGCATAAACGATCTTTACAATGAGTTTAAAAAATGGGTGTGACTATTTGCAGATGATTGCATGGTCTATGCATCAGGGAAAAACTCAAGATTATATCAACTCATTGCAAGATAATCTTCTAGAATTGCAAAAATGGTAAGATCAATGGGAGATTGCATTCAATGCCAAAAAATGCTACGTCATGTGCATCACCAACAAAAAGAACAATGGATAGCTTTAAGTTGTGTAATCAAATTCTCCAACTGGTACATATGCAACCATTCCGGGGGGTTCATCTTAAAAGCAATCTTTAATGGGGATTCTACTTTCAGCAGATAACATCTAAAGCATACAGGGTTCTTGGATTTCTGAAGAGGAAGCTTTGGTTATTGCAACAAAAATATCAGAGTTACAGCTTACCAAACATATGTTCACCAATCCTGAAGTATGCAAGTTGTGTGTGGGATCCTTATATGGCAGGAGATATAAATAAGCTTGAAGCAATCCAAAGACGTGCGGCACGATTCGACATAAATCAGTATGGGAAATACACCAGTGTCACATCCTTGATCAAAGGTTTGGATTGGGAATCACCAAAGCAAAGAAGGGAGAAAAGTAGACTGGCCGTGCTCTATAAAATATGGAATGAACTGGTGGAAATTGACAGAAACAAGTACCAGTGCCTCTGCCATAGACAAAACACAAGGTACATAAAACTACAAAGACCATTTGTTTCCAAGACAGTGTATCAACAATCTGTCTTTCCAAGAACAATCCCACAGTGAAAGAAGCTGCCAAAGAAAATAGTCATAGCCCCATCACTTGAAATTTTCAAGACCCATCTTTAGATCATCTCCATTTGTAAGTTCTTCATTATCATGACTGCCATATCAATGGGTCATGTCTGGTTTAGCTAGCGTTAACCACATTCATTGGTGGAATACAGATATTAGTCTGTGAGGCTGACACAACCAAAGCAGAAGCAGCTGTTATGCTGAACCTCTATAAAGCTCTGATTAGGTAACAACTAGAGTATTGTGTCCAGTTGTGATCGCCACACTTTAGGAAGGATGTGCAGGTCCTTGAGAAGGTACAGAGAAGATTTACCAGAATGATTCCAGGGATGAGGGATTTTAGCTACAACGTTAGGTTGGTGAAGCTGGGGTTGTTTGCCTTGGAGCAAAGGAGATTGAGGGAGATTTGATGGAGGGGTACAAGATTATATCTGGCTTAGATAAGGTAGACAAAGAAAATATGTACATTTTAGCTGATGGTACAAGGACGAGAGGACACAGATTGGGGCAAGAGTTGCAAGGGGATGTGAGGAAAAACTTCTTTTAGTTGGCAAGTGGTAATGACCTGGAACTCATTGGTTATGAGGTTGGTGCAAGTGGTTGGATATTGGATGGACACTTCAGGGAAGTAAACCTGCAGGGCTATGGGGATAGAGCTGGGGAATGGAACTGACTGGATTTCTCTACAGACAGCTAACATGGACTTGATGGGCCAAATGGCCTCCTTCTGTGCTGCAATGGCTTTATGACTCCTTAGCACACTTTAAAGATGTAGAAAGCACCATAACTCATTGCCAGCTTGAAATAAAATATCAAAGAAGACATAAGGATAACAATGACTTTCCATTCAATGATAAATGACTCACAGCTACACTACTTCTGCTCCCTTATATGTTGTCCGCTTTATTGAATTTTGCCTGTGTTAAATAAATGATCTGCCAGACAATCACTTACTTTCCATTCAACTGCGCTTGTTTTAAGCTTTAACTAAAGTATTTAGAGCTTTCAGCAGGGATGAGTGTGGCATTTGTTTCTGACAAGGACCTGTGGTGCCTTATCTATTTCATTTTAAAGATTATTGACCCTGGAATGCTTCAGTTAGAAAGACTGCTGTGTGGGGACAACGAGGCCCTCCTTGAACTCCAATCCATTTTTCTGATGAAATGGTATGTTCCAACTGTGGCTCTGAGGTATTGCAAGATGTACAGTTACTTTTAGCATTCTGTATCGATCTGCAGGCTGTATTGATTGTCCTGCTTTTCTCAACCACTCCCTTTAGCCTGTACACAGATGCCTCCTCAGCACCAAACTTAAGGTACAAAAACGGTACAGCTCATCCCACAGGTGACACTTTTATCTGTCATATCCATTGAGCAAAAGAACAAGAGGAGCCTGATGATGAATGACATATAGTTTGATGTAAACTTAGCCCCAAGTTCCACTTTGTTTAAGCACATGCTTTTCTGAGCTGAAGAGTTTCTTGCGAGGAGACGAGCTGCTTACAGTTATAAACTCAGTTACATATAAGGCTGGGTAGAATCACTGGTGATATTAGAGGGCAAGCATTTTATGTGTTCAAATGGCATCTCTTTATCTGCTGGTTTCATATAAGTGTTATTCCATTTAAAATAAACAGGTTCAGGCCCCCATTAAGTGCTATATGAACATTCCAAGTGTTTGTTTGTGCTGATACTGTCAACAGTAATTTCTGACTATATTCATGTAGAAAGGCCTTCTGCAAAGGAAACTCTGCAACTCCAAATGCTGCATACTGCAGTTAACACTTTTAAATCCTTTTCATTAGCCACAGCAATATGTACATAAATCAGTGGTTTTCCTAGTTTGTGTTGCCAGCAGGGACCTCATCTCATGGACACAGTTATTCAGAAATCATGGATGTGCTATCTGAATTCTTAGGAATAAGTAAACCTAACAAGCCCAACTCATTTCAACATGAATTGAAGTTTTATTTTGATGATGGTTATCTGATAATATGTACTGGTGCATAATTTTAAATCATCCCTGGTGTTTAATTACTACATTTTGATTAGAGCATAGATGCCTCATCCACATGATGCTGGCTTCAATCTGAAATTATTTCTAAATATTCCTGATAGCTAATGGAATTATTTTTTATTTACTGATCCATTATTTATTCTCTTGAATTTTCATCAGTCATCTCTGCTGTGACAAACCTAAAACTACAAGCTAATTCCCCGTCTGTTTTTGTTTTACTTTATTCATTCAAGGGGTGTGGGCATTGCTGGCTAGGCCAGAATTTATCGCTCATCCCGACTTGATTTTGAGGAGGTGGTGGTGAGGAACCTTCTTAAACCGCTGCAGTTTGCGTGATGAAGATACTCCCACAATGCTGTTAGGGAGGGAATTCCAGGATTTTGGCCCAGCGATGTGTTAATCAACCTCAACTTGGTCATTCCAATTGACCTCAGTGTCAATATAGAGGGGAAATTCCATCAAAGTTCCTGTTCCTGCTTGCTAGACAGCTATTCTAATTCTATGGGAAATGTGTATGAATGGACATCAGATAAGGACAGGAAGTATGGTTGGACGTGAAGTCTTCCCTCATGGCTGAAAGCCTGATGCATTCCCAATTGAGGTTCTCATGTGAATTATGGATGCTTAGGCAGGTACTGGAGGATTAATGGTGCCCATTCAACTGTACCCCAGCAAGGAGTCATTGACTTTAGAAGAGGAAGGGAGAACATAGGAAAAGGAGAAGGCCATTCATTGCCTG
Organism: Heterodontus francisci; assembly: GCF_036365525.1. NCBI lineage: Eukaryota > Metazoa > Chordata > Chondrichthyes > Heterodontiformes > Heterodontidae > Heterodontus > Heterodontus francisci. The sequence continues at coordinate 15,327,605 of NC_090387.1, forward strand.
GAACTTGTCCTGCATTGTTGATCTGCACATAACTCTGTTTGCCCTCCTTTGATCCATATCCCTCTCTGCCCTAAAAATAATCAGTCAATCTCAGTCTTGAAGATTTCAATTGACCCAGGAATCACAGCATTTTTGGCATAGGGTTCCACATTTACATTACCCTCCATGTGTAAATTGATGAGGGTGAAATGTTGTCCTATAGGAAAGAGAAAAGCCAGTTTGGTCAATCTTGTCATCCAGATGCTTTTCAAGACCTCAGTTTCTATCTTATTCCCACATCCTCCTTTTGTCTGATAACAAACTCCAGTGCAGTACTGAGGGAGCCCTGATCAGTTGGAAGAGCCATCTTTTGGTTGAGACATTAAACTGAGGCCCTGTCTGCCATTTCAGGTGGATGTGAGAGATCCGATGACAGTATTTTGAAGAACAACAGTGAAGTCCTTCCCAGTGTACTGGCCAATATTTATTCCTCAGCCATCAGCACTAAATAAAAAAATTATATGATCAATATCAAAATTCTGTTTCTGGGATCTTGCTGAGCATAAATTTTCTGCGGTGTTTCCAACATTACAATAGTGACTACACTTCTAAATATTTCATTGGCTGTAAAGTGCTTTGGGGCATTCTGAGGTTGTGAAAGGCTCTATATAAATGCAAGTTATTTCTTTTAAATTAAGCATTGATCCAGTTCTTTATTGAATGCCTCATCTGAGGCAATATTTACTATGCATACTGGTCTGCCTCATCAGGCAATTACTCCACATGTGAAGTAGTTATTTGTTCACTTTTGTTTGTGGTTTCTTTCGTTTTCTAATCATGTCCTTTTGATCACTTACCCTGGCCTTACTTTCTCCCTGCATACACTTCATCAATTATCTCTATTCAGTTTAAAAGCTTGGATCATGTCTCCCCTCTAATCTGAATCCTTTTCCACTGCCTCGACTTCTTTTCTTAAGTACAAAGACCATAAGTGGACACAATACTCCTTGTGTGGTTTCAGTAGTGCTTAACTCAGAGTGCTCAGAGTGTCAGTATCACTGCCTTGGAATCTCTATGGATCTGCTTGCACTTCACATCATTTACAACTACTACCGCACAGAGTATTGGCAACTTCACTGCTGGCTCAACCATTGCACCCAGATGCCTTTCAGTACTCACCTTCTTAAATAATATACGCTTTGACAATTATTTTTGCTATTTTTATTATAGATGTACGTGTTGCTTTATATTATTAAGCCAGATTTCTGGATTTCTTTCAATTTTATGAACAAATTACTAATTTATCAGGCATCTTATCATGTCTCAAAGTGCAGTAAATTAGTTATTTTTCAAGGTTAAGTGTGACAGCCATTCTGCACCAGTTACATCCCACAAGCAGGATGAGGCTAAAGAGCAGTTAAATCTTCCTGAGACTTAGCAGTTGGCAGGAAAAAAGACAGAAGCGCAAGGAGAGAGCCAACTGCGAAACAGCCCTGACAACCAATTTTATCTGCAGCACCTGTGGAAGAGTCTGTCACTCTAGTATTGGCCTTTATAGCCACTCCAGGCACTGCTACACAAACCACTGACCACCTGCAGGCGCTTACCCATTGTCTCTCGAGACAAGGAGGCCAAAGAAGAAGAAATCTTCCTGCTCCTTTTTGAATAATGCCAGGAGATCTTAAACATCTACTGGAACAGACAGTCTGGGCCTTGGCTTAATGCATTATCGGAAGTATGGCACCTCTTGACGCTACAGCACTCCCTCAGGACTGCACAGTGTCACGATTTTGTGTTTTTTTTTTCCTCCTCGGGAAATATTGCAGTGCGCCTTTAAGGCTGTAAAAGATCAGTACTTCTTTAAGGCAGCAAGCTCTGGAGACAGTGAGTGAAAGTTCATTTTGGTTGCCAAGCTACAGCCACACGGAGAGGGAGAACAGAGAATGTATCCGTTTTGACTTTGAAATTGGCTAGCAGAGACACACAGTTGACAGACTGTTCCAGCACGTGAAAGAAATATAAGAGCACTCTCAGTCTATTTAAATTCTATGTAGTTTCTCTCTCAAACTTCTGAAAAGTTTCAAGTCAAATTAATTCCTTAAAGAAATAACAAATTCTTGATCTGCTGTGTTCATCGCTGGAAAAAGGAAAAGTTTAATACAACTGCTGAACTGAACTGCAGAGTTCCTATCTTTGGCAGGATCGTCGGATTCATCGGACCTTAAAAGACTGCAAGTGAACTTTGATTGCGTTGTAAGAGGACAATTCGTCGGAAGCGTAATCTGCAAAGACTTTATTGTTTTTCTATTTTTTCAGGCAGGTAATTAAAAACCAAACAACTGTGAGTTTGAGTATGTATATCTATGTGAATGCGGGAGTTAGATTTTTAAATAAGAAGTCATGAGGTTTTTCGATATTGGTTTATCTTAGTAGTGTTTAAGATTTTAGGTTTTTTTAATAAATAGTTAATTTGTTGATATCTAAAGATACCTGGTTTGGTTCGCCTCATTCGAGGGTTACTAGATTGGTTCAATTCGGCTGCTGCTTTCTTCAATTTGGAAAGCTCGAAGAAATATGATGCAACCTGTGGAGCGATTGGACTGAATTGACAGTGCGTTACTCCCACCGCGATCAGAATCATATATTTTGATTAGGGGCTTTAGGGGTTGTAACAACTGGAATATCAATTTAGATTATAATCTCAAACTCTGGTACCACGCTGTACACAATTTTCTTCAGAAAAGTTAGTGAATTCAGAAATTTCAACGCTTCTACATATTTACAAAGTTTTGCTAAACACTGTTCATGGAAACTACAGTTTAAAATTTTGATTAATATTTCACATATCGCTCCTGTCATGCTAGGCCCCCACCTGCCAAGTGTTACAACCGACCGCTCCTGTCAAAGCCCCCAATCAAAATGTACGATTCTGGTTGTGGTGGGAGAAAAACACTGTTGCTTCAGTCCCAGCACTCCGCAGATTGCTTAACATATCATTTCTAAACTTACCAAATTAAAGAAAGATCCTGACAAATTGTACCATCTATTAACCCCCGAATGAGACTAACCAAACCAGGTGTATTTAGATCGACAAATTAACTGTTTAACTAGAAAAATTATATTCTTAAACACTACTAAGATTATAAACAACATTTAAATTAGAAAATATTTGTGTCCTTGCATATTTACACTCCTGCCAACATGAAATTTTCCAATGTGGAATAGTCCAAGGTTGCTTGAAGTCCTCACAGCTGTCCAATGGGGAAAAAAAGGATCTTCAACAGCAGAACAGTCCATAGTCTAATTCAGCAGTTGAATTGATGCTCTTCTTTTCCAGCGATGAACTTCAACAATTACAGTCCAGTGGTTAAAGGAATTGGTTATTTCCTTTTAAGAAATTAATCTGGCTTGAATTCTGACAGTATAATAAATAGGGCTTAAATAAACCGAGAGAGAGCTGTCTTTTCCTTCAGTATTTGCTGGCTGACAGTCTGTGTCTGTCTCTGTTAACTGTGTCTCAAAAGCCAGTTTTTCAACTAGTTTCAAATGTCAATCAGCAACAATCTCGATCCTCAGTCTCTGAGTGCCTGTATCCCAGGGCAACCAGAATGCACTCTTTGACTCAGACTCTAAAGCTTGTTGCCTTAAAGCAGTACTGCTCCTTTTCCAGCCTTAAAGGCACACCGTGTTTTTCCCAGAAAAAAAAAACTACAGGATCATAACACAAGAATGAGGCACATTAATTTTGCCATGAACATTGATTTTAAACTGTTACTGGAGTGAAGAAAGGACTTGTTAAAAAGATCAGCCGTGGGTGGAAAGACATTTGCATATTAACCGACAGTGATTGGAAGGACACAGGACCATTCCCTGACACATTCAACTTACAATGGACCTTGATCACCAGGTATTGTGTGTAAAAGGAGCATTCCAGAGACTGCTAAGGTGATACAATCCAAGACATGATTAGACCATTTAGTCACATGACTAACCTGCTTGGCAACCTGGGTGTTCTGAATTGTACAGTTTGAACTGTTTGCTCCTGGACTGAGAAGATCTCTCCTGTCTGCTCCCATCTCGTTCTCACAAGCCTCTGAATCCACTGAAGACACATGAACCCCAAGAAAGAAAAGTCTCCTACAGCAAACAAGGTTTAAGAAGAATACTGGGCCCCATTGAAAAGCAAAATCAGAGCTGGCGGGCAGCCATAAAGACAGGGCTAAATTGTGGCGAGTCGAAGAGACTTAGTAGTTGGCAGGAAAAAAGACAGAGGCGCAAGGGGAGAGCCAACTGTGCAACAGCCCCAACAAACAAATTTCTCTGCAGCACCTGTGGAAGAGCCTGTCACTCCAGAATTGGCCTTTATAGCCACTCCAGGCGCTGCTTCACAAACCACTGACCACCTCCAGGCGCGTATCCATTGTCTCTCGAGATAAGGAGGCCCAAAAGAAAGAAAGAAAAAAGAACCTACAATCAAGAACTCCACAGTGAGCTCAAAGAACTGTAATTAAAAACTCTTCAGATATTGCCTCAAACTTTTCCACTTTATTTTTCTTCTGTTGTTTTCTGTCTCTGTTTGGGCGCGTCATGTAACCGTAGGTATTAACCGAATTAGAGTTTTAACTTTAAGTTTAGTAAATTTAAACTTTTCTTCTTTAAATCGAAGAAAACCTGTTTATGTTAGTTTCTTTGCCTTATAATTGGATTCAGCAAGGGGGAGCTAAAAACACGCTGTGTTTAAAATTAAACCCTGTTACGGTAAGACCAGGTGAAGGCTGAGAGGGACCCCTAGACACCTTTCTCACCTGGCCGTAACATTCCCCTGTCACTCCTCTGAAAACACTGCTTTCTCTCTCACAACATGGAATCAATTGGATTCTTAGACATTCTACTTTTAATATCTTGATGAAAATCATTTGCAAATATTGTTAAAATCAGAAATCCCAAACTGATCCCGAGAGACTCCATAGGTCACAGTTGTATAATTTAAAATCATACCATTGATGAATACTTTGTTTCATATTATTTAACCAATTTATTATCTGATTTACTTCCACATTATCTGCTACGTTGTCAGTGAATCATGGCTAACAGTTCTGATTGACAGTTCTTTCATGTAATACAATGTATAACATTATGCCCTCATAGTATGTAGATGCATGCTAGTAAACTACACATAAGTTATTCAAGAAAATTGTATCCAAGATAGTCCTGGGTGCATTTATACAATGGGTTTGAGTCAATCCAAGGCCGATATATTCAATGTTGTGTCTGCCTCTAGAATGGATGATGGCACCAGAGACACTTAAAACGAAAGCAAAGGAAGGGATCTAATAAAATTGGAAGAATTGTACTGATTGAAAATACATGGGAAAGACGGTGGTAATAGAGAGAGAACAAGATTAAAAAGAAAAACTGTCAAGTGTTTTCAATTTATTTTTATTGCCTTGTAAATGTTTTCTTTTGTAGAGTGAAATTAATATTGAGGTAATAAAGCTCTTCCTGCCATTGGAGCATTTTTATTGCTGTAACATTAGTGTTGTTTCTGATTGAGCTGAAAACATGAAAAAGGGAGCATCCCAGCGAGATTGGAATTCAGACCGATAACAGTCTACGGATCAATGGATTCAGAATGTTACCTATTTGTTCTTTTAAAGTAAATGTTGAATACCAACGTTGAAAAAGCTTTGCTTTTAACAAAAAACGATGTTACTTTTAATGAAAGCCCCAGAGGCAGTCAGCAAAGCAGACCACTAATGAAAAGGATTTCAAAACCCTGTTATAATAATTGAAGCAATTAAATTGATTTTAATTTTACAAATGTGTCAGTGCGCTACTTATTTTGACCATAAGCTATAACCATAATTCTCTGAAACCTATTCAGGGGCCAGAGCCCACGGCTTCTGATTCTTGCGTGTTGTATTTGGAATAATGCATACCACAGGGGGTGTAATTTACTTTTCAAAGTGCTCCATGACGAACTAACCTGGATCTTCATATTTGCCTTTGCTCTCTGAGAAGAGAAAGCAGATGTGGCTGGTGCTTATATAAGTTTCCTCTCTCTCTCTCTCTTTCTTTGAACTGATGCTGTTCCTCCGATAACATTGTGAAATCTCTAATACCTTTTATTTATGTTAATCAAACATTTAACTGATGTTATCTCTGGCAGAGATTGTATCAAACAGAAGTTACGTGTCTTCATAGATAACACTTGATCCATGTGACCTCCTGGACTGGTTTTGATCACCTGACAGAGGGTTCAGGGAGGAATTTTCCAGAGTTTTAATTGACCCTGGATCTTTTGCCTCACCCAGGCTGTGAGGGGAGAGGGTGGGAGGGAGGAAAGAAGTGTTTACTGATGATTCTCCAACTGGCATGGTGGGCACAGGCTTGATATACCAGTTGGTGTTTTCTTGTCTATCAATTTTGTATGTTCATTTTTTTAAAGCTTAGTTCGTTACAATTACACTGTGCACCATGAGAATTCCATTTAGCATCCCAGTGGCAGTGATGGAGGGAGAAGGGGACTTCATGCAGAGGGAACAAAGGCAAGAGCAATTGGAGCTCAGATGTCTGTTTCCCTATTGGCCATGTCCCAGAGCCCAAGCCATCAGACTTAGGCACACTTACCTGAGAATGTCTGAAGAGACCTGACATTACCATCTAGGCCTCATGAGGAAGACTGATTGAGTTATGCCATCCCTTCAAGCCTAACCTCCTGATAAAATCTACCAACAGGACAACACTGTGCGTGGCTGTGAAAGGCACCATCGCATTACATTCCTGTGTAACTGGTTCTTTCCAAGCCACCCCTGGTGACATTTATTGTATCCATCAGCCTTCATTCTGCCAATGCATAAAACAGATGACAAGATCCATGTTTACACTTTAATCACTCTGCCCATGGAAAGGAGGCAAAGGTTCGAGAGGGTGCAGCACTTTTCCAGGTGCTAGACTTTTGAAACATGTTGGTCTCATTTGTGACTATCAGCATCCTGAACAATAACCCTAAGTAGGAAATTCTCTTCTTCCTTTAATGTACTGGTGGGACAGAACAAGTTAATGTGCAATACCATGGGAACAGTCACAATGCCTTCACTTTGCACCATGCCACCATTATTTGAAGAAGCTGACAGAATGGAAGTCCATCTTTAAGGAGACTAAGTCGACCCACTTTAGCCCTCGGTAATGACCCCATTGAGAAACCACCAGACAGAGGGAGAGCAGAGATATAACAAAGCTCATAGGTCCACAGTGGTGGCTGTGGCTCAGTCAGCAGCACAGTCTTGCCTTTGAGTTAGAAGAATGTGGGTTCAAGTCCCTTCTTTCTTTTGGGCCTCCTTATCTCGAGAGACAATGGATACGCGCCTGGAGGTGGTCAGTGGTTTGTGAAGCAGCGCCTGGAGTGGCTATAAAGGCCAATTCTAGAGTGACAGGCTCTTCCACAGGTGCTGCAGAGAAATTTGTTTGTCGGGGCTGTTGCACAGTTGGCTCTCCCCTTGCGCCTCTGTCTTTTTTCCTGCCAACTACTAAGTCTCTTCGACTCGCCACATTTTAGCCCCGTCTTTATGGCTGCCCGCCAGCTCTGGCGAACGCTGGCAACTGACTCCCACGACTTGTGATCAATGTCACAGGAGTTCATGTCGCGTTTGCAGACGTCTTTATAGCGGAGACATGGACGGCCGGTGGGTCTGAGACCAGTGGCGAGCTCGCTGTGCAATGTGTCTTTGGGGATCCTGCCATCTTCCATGCGGCTCACATGGCCAAGCCATCTCAAGCGCCGCTGACTCAGTAGTGTGTACAAGCTGGGGATGTTGGCCGCCTTGAGGACTTCTGTGTTGGAGATACGGTGCTGCCACCTGATGCCAAGTATTCTCCGGAGGCAGCGAAGATGAAATGAATTGAGACGTCACTCTTAGCTGACATACGTTGTCCAGGCCTCGCTGCCATAGAGCAAGGTACTGGGGACACAGGCCTGATACACTCGGACTTTTGTGTTCCGTGTCAGTGCGCCATTTTCCCACACTCTCTTGGCCAATCTGGACATAGCAGTGGAAGCCTTTCCCACGCGCTTGTTGATTTCTGCATCTAGAGACAGGTTACTGGTGATAGTTGAGCCTAGGTAGGTGAACTCTTGAACCACTTCCAGAGCGTGGTCGCCAATATTGATGGAAGGAGCATTTCTGACATCCTGCCCCATGATGTTTGTTTTCTTGAGGCTGATGGTTAGGCCAAATTCATTGCAGGCAGCCGCAAACCTGTCGATGAGACTCTGCAGGCACTCTTCAGTGTGAGATGTTAAAGCAGCATCGTCAGCAAAGAGGAGTTCCCTGATGAGGACTTTCCGTACTTTGGACTTCGTTCTTAGACGGGCAAGGTTGAGCAACCTGCCCCCTGATCTTGTGTGGAGGAAAATTCCTTCTTCAGAGGACTTGAACGCATGTGAAAGCAGCAGGGAGAAGAAAATCCCAAAAAGTGTGGGTGCGAGAACACAGCCCTGTTTCACGCCACTCAGGATAGGAAAGGGCTCAGAGGAGGAGCCACCATGTTGAATTGTGCCTTTCATATTGTCATGGAATGAGGTGATGATACTTAGTAGCTTTGGTGGGCATCCGATCTTTTCTAGTAGTCTGAAGAGACCACGTCTGCTGACGAGGTCAAAGGCTTTGGTGAGATCAATGAAAGCAATGTAGAGGGGCATCTGTTGTTCACGCTCCAGTGATATTGTAACAGTGACCACACTTCAAAAAAGTGCTTTGAGACATCTGGTGGATTTGTCATTTTTTTAGTGTGAAATCCATCACCAAGATTCTTACAGACCGGTTGTCTACCCTTTCCAAGCCAGAAGATCAGCTTGAGAGCACTTCGATGTTGGGCTTCACACTCCTAAGTAAATTGGATCCAACATCTCAGTAGGTGAAATCACTATTTTTGAAGGAAATTACATCTTATGTTTGCTTTCCATTTCTGTCCTTGGAAGCTCCCTGCAGATGTCTTTGGAATTGCAAATGGCTGTGTACGTGCCTGCTGGTTTTCTCGTCTGTCTCTCCCTACTGCACGGATGTCAGAGTAGTATTTCCTCAGGTTAGCTAATATGCTACATGGGCAGCTCTGAAGATTCTCAGAAGAATTGCATGAAGTACTTCCACTTCCTAACAAGTTGCCCTTTAAAGGCAGCCCCTGGATGGTAATAATCTTCCTCTACTAAAAATGCCAGATCAAATTTTGCATTACCAACCCAATAGTTTGAAGATCTGTGCCAACTCACAACCAGTTTCCGTTCCAGTGAAATATCGGCTGGAGTATTGCAGTTTGGCCGTGATGATGGAATGATGTCATATGTAGCCTTGTTCGTCATCATCGCCGTAGCAACAGTTAATGCAAGCAATAGCAGCATATTACTGGTTACCGGCACCCAGCATTGCCAATGGCAGCAGGATGGTTTTTAAAGTTAAAATCTATCTGCCACACACCTTTCCCGTTGAGTACAATCAACCCAGTGATCAAAACCAGATAAGATCAGGGCACCAATGTAGGAACATAGAAATAGAAGTAGGCCATTCAGTTCCACCATTCAATTAGATCATGGCTGATCTATTTCTTAACTCCATCTACTTGCCTTGGTGCCATAACCCTTAATACACTTGCCTAACCAAAATCTATCAATCTCTTACTTGAAATTTTAAATTGTCCCCCAGCCTCAATAGCCTTTTGGGGAGAGAGAGTTCCAGATCTCCACTATCCTTTGTATGAAGAAGTGCTTCCTGACATCACCCCTGAATGGCCTAGATCTAATTTTAAGGTTGAGCCCCCTTGTTCTGGACTCCCCCACCAGAGTAAATAGTTTCTCGATGTCTATGCTATCAAATCCTTTAATCACCCTAAACACCTCAATTAGATCACCCCTTAATCTTCTACACTCCAGGGAATATCAGCCTAGCCTTTGCCACCTGTCCCTAGGATTTAACCCTTTTCTAGTACAGTAAGAAAGGAGTTTAATGAGATAAAACAGAATCCCTTTGCCCAAAGCTCTATCCTTCCATACAAGTGAGCATCTCCTGTTAGATGTAAAGTGTCTCAAAACTCCTGGTACCACTGCAAAGCTGTACACTGATAACGGAGCATAGATTTATAGCTGAAGTGTAAACAAAGGCCTACTTTGTATGATCACAGTAAATCTGCACAGTTTTTGCACTGGGGGATTTTACTGCACAACAGTCCGTATAATATAAATAGAGCTCCCCAACCCCGCCTCCATACTTACTTATTGTAGCTTTAATTAGATTACCAGACGATTAAAGTTCTATATAAAAGCCCATTCAATATGAAATGTCCAGTTCATTGGTTTTTGTCCCTTTACTGCTCAATGCCAATTACCATTGTTCTGTAAATTTGGACTTGAACCTCATAACCTCCTCATAACTCAGGATTTCACAATGATCTAAACAAATGGTACAATGTTAACAGTACCACCAAGTCCCATCACTGATTCTTATATACTACCGGACCCTCCATCACCTCCAAAAGTTGTTTTTTTTTTGTTTCTCTTTATTATGAATTATCTCTATACTTGCTCCCTAAAGACTGTAAACAGATGCTGATATGGAGCAAGTGCACTTGGACAAAGTCAACTTTGGTACCTGCCTCAGTGCATCCCGTCACACTGAGTATTCCCATATTTAATGTGCAAAAACAAAAGTGGTTCTGAAATGCCACCCATTCATCATTGTGCAATAATCGTCTCAAAGACTGACTCAGCATTAGGTTGGGATTTGCCAATTCTGAATTGTTCAGACTTCAATTTTGAGATCGTGTCACTAATTTGGTTGGTTGTAAGTGTACATTTTCGATTTGCTGTCCACAAAAACGTGATCGGTTGTCACTGGCTCCTTGATACTGGGCTGTGAAGTTCCATACAGGGCTTGTCTTTTAACGAGCTCCCAATACTTATTTATTTGTGTTATAATGCAGTGATAAACATTCCTCCATCTCTTGTCTTTTGATCATAAGAACATAACATAGGTGTTGAAGAAAAATGCCTTTCAACCCGTTTAACCACACCTGTCTAGAATACCTTACAAAATGCCAACGCTACAGCATATAGAACCACAGAATATGACAGCACAGGAGGCCATTCAGTCCATTGCATGCATGCCAGCTCCATGAATAAGTTATGCACTTAATTCCATTTACTTGTCCTTTCCCCACACCCTGGGCTGGATTTTATGGACACCCTGAGTTGGGGTCAGAGGCAGGAGCACCCATAAAATTGCAACTGGTGGCGGGGGTGCGGAGGGCCTGTTGTCGCCCCATCACCAAGCAATTTTTCCGGGGGCAGGATAGGCCAACAACAGCCTTCCTGCCCAGAGCTTCATTGAGGCCCTGAAGTGGCCTATTAATGGCCACTTGAGGGCTTCTTCCTGCTGTCACTGGGACCGAACCAGCAGCAGGGGAGGGTTGTTGCTTCTGTCATGCGGGGAATGAGACTTGTAAAATGAGGTGCCCTCCCTGTAGGCCTGGGGAGCGGGGTCCCTCCTTCGTGAGTAATCAATAGCCCACGGAGTCACTGTTGTGCATCCACGAGGCTGAGGACAATGTGGATAGCACGTTTAGGGAGGTGGTCACACCATAGGTTAGGAGCATGCAGGCAGAGGGAGAATGGGTGACTGCCAGGCAGTATAAGAGATCCAGGCAGATAGTGCAGGAGTCCTCTGAGTCTATCTTGCTTGCTAATTGGTTTTCCATTTTGGATACTGGTGAGGGCAATGTTTCCTCAGGGGAGTGCAGCCAGAGGAAAGTCCGTGGCACCACGGGTGGCTCAGCTGCACAGGAGGGGAGGAAGAAGAGTGGAAGAGCAATAGTGATAGTGGATTCAATAATCAGGGGATCAAACAGGCATTTCCGCAGCAGTAAACTTGACTCCAGGATGGTGTGTTGCCTCCCTGGTACCATGGTCAAGGATGTCATGGACTGGCTACAGGACATCCTTCTGGGGGAGGGTGAACAGCCAGAGGTCACTTTCCACATTGGTACCAATGACATAGGTAGAGAGAGGGATGAGGTCCTGAAAGCAGATTTTAGGGAGTTAGGAAGGAAATTAAAAAGCAAGCCCTCAGCAGCAGTAATCTTAGGATTACTCCCAGTGCGATGTGCTAGTGAGCATAGGAACAGGACGACTGACCGATTGAACACTTGGCTGGAGAATTGTTGTTGGAGGGAGAGCATCAGATTTCGGAGGCATTGGGACCGGTTCTGGGTCAGGTAGAACGTGTACAAGATGGACTAGTTACACCTTAACAGGACCAGGACTAATAACCTCGCAGGGAGATTTGCGAGTGCTGTTGGGGAGGGTTTATACTAGCTTGTCAGGAGGATGGGAACCTGAGGGGTAGCTCAAATTGGGTGGAAGTAAAGCTGGTAACAGGAAGTAGAAAAGTAGCAAGTGAAATTAGAAGGCAGGTGAAACAAAAGCGAGCATCAGCTGGGCTTAGAATGCAGAATAATGTCAAAGAGACAAAGTTAAGGGCACTGTACCTGAATGCACGCAGCATTTGCAGCAAAGTAGATGATTTAAAGGCACAAATAGAGGTAAATGGGTATGATCTAATTGTGATTACAGAAACATGACTACAGGGTGACCAAGACTGGGAAGTGAATATTCAAGGATATTCGACATGGGACAGGGAAAAAGAGGTGGTGTTGCACTGATAATAAGGGATGGAATCAGCAAATTAGCAAGGGAGGATCTCAGATCGGAAGAACAAAATGTGGAATCTGTTTCGGTGGAACTAAGAAACAGTAAGGTGCAGCAAACATTGGTAGGAGTTGTTTATAGGCCACCAAACAGTAGTGGTAGATGGAGAATGGTATTAATCAGCAGATTAGAGAAGGATGTAGCACGGGTAATATAGTAATCATGGGTGATTTTAATCTGAATAAACCTAATGAGCACAAGTTTCTGGAGTGTGTTAAGGAAGGTTTTCTAAAGCAGTATGTTGAGGAACCAACTAGAGAACAGGTTAGAGTCATAGAGAGATACAGCACTGAAACAGGCCCTTCAGCCCACCAAGTCTGTGCTGACCATCAACCACTCATTTGTACTAATCCTACATTAATCCCATATCGCCACCTTCCCTTAATTCTCCTACCTACACTAGGAGCAATTTACAATGGCCAATTTACCTATCAACCTGCAAGTCTTTGGCTGTGGGAGGAAACCAAATCACCCAGCAGAAACCCACACAGTCACAGGGAGAACTTGCAAACTCTGCACAGGCAGTACCCAGAACTGAACTCAGGTTGCTGGAGCTATGAGGCTGCAGTGCCAACCACTGCATCACTGCGCCAGTTGTTTGAGAGCTACTAGTATGTAATGAGAAAGGGCTAATCAATAACCTTGTTGTAAAAGAACTTTTAGGGATGAGTGACCATAATATGATAGAATTTTACATTATGTTTGAAAGTGAGGTTGTTCAATCTAAAGCCAGGTTGTTAAATTTGAACAAAGGAAATTATGAAGGTATGAGGGGCAAATTGGCTGAGGTGGATTGGGAAAATACATTAAAAGGCATGACAGTACATAGGCAATGGATAGTATTTAAAGAATTATTACATAGTTTACAGCAACTATACATTCCCTCAAGGCACAAAAACCCAAAAAGAAAAGTCAGTCATCCGTGGCTAACAAAGGAAGTTAAGGATTCTATGCGATTAAACGAAAAGGCCTATAAAGTTGCCAGAAATAGGAGTAAACCTGAGGATTGGGAGGATATCAGAATACACCAAAGGAGGACCAAGAAACTGATAAAGAAAGGAAGAATAGAATATGAAGCTAAACTAGCAAAAAACATAAAACAGACTGTAAAAGCTTCGATAGGTACGTAAAAAGGAAATGTTTGGCTAAGACAAATGTGGGTCCATTACAGGAAGAGTCAGGAGAATTTATAATGGGGAATAGAGACATGGCAGAGAAGCTAATTGATTACTTTGTGTCTGTCTTCACTGAGGAAGATACAAGAAATCTCCCAGAATTAGAGATCCAAGGGACAAGGGAGAATGAGGAATTGAAGGAAATTTGATTTAGTAAGAAGGTTGTATTGGAGAAATTAATGGGGCTGAAGATTGTTAAGTCCCAAGGATCTGATAGTCTATGTCCCAGAGTGTTGAAAGAGGTAGCAATGGAGATAATGGATGCATTGGTGATCATCTTCCAAAATTCTATTGATTCTGGAACCCTTCCTGCACATTAGAAGGTAGCAAATGTCACCCCACTATTTAAGAAGGGAGGGAGAGAGAAAACAGGGAACTAGAGACATGTTAGCCTTACATTAGTAGTAGGGAAAATGTTAGAATCTATTCTAAAGGATGTGATAAATGGACACTTGGATAATAATGATCTGATTGGGCATAGTCAACATGTATTTATGAATGGGAAATCATGTTTGATGAACCTGTTGGAGTTTTTTGAAGATGTTACTAACAGAATTGATCAAGGGGAGTAGGTGGACATAGTATACTTGGATTTTCAGAAGGCTTTTGATAAAGTCCCCCATAGGCGATTAAACAAAGAACAAAGAACAAAGAAAATTACAGCACAGGAACAGGCCCTTCGGCCCCCCAAGCCTGCGCTGATCCAGATCCTCTATCTATTGGTTAGAAAAATTAAAGCAAATGGGATAGGAGGTAATATACTGGCATGGGTTAAAGATTGGTTAACAGGGAGAAAATAGAGAGTAGGAATCAGTGTATCATTCTTGCGTTGGCAGGCTGTGACGAGTGGGGTACCGCAAGGATCAGTACTTGGGCCCTAGCTGTTTACAATACATATCAATGATTTGAATGTGGGGACCAAATGTAATATTTCCAAGTTTGCGATGATACAAAACTAGGTGTGAATGTGTGCTGTGAGGAAGATGCAAAGCGGCTTCAAGGGATTTAGACAGACTTAGTGAGTGGGCAAGAACATGGCAGATGGAATATAATGTGGAAAAATGTGAGGTTATTCACTTTGGTAGGGGGAATAGATGCGCAGAGTATTTCTTAAATGGTCAGAGATTAGAAAGTGTAGATGTACAAATGGACCTGGGTGTCTTCATCAATAAGTCACTGAAAGCTACCATGCAGATGCGGCAAGCAATTAAGAAGGCTAATGGTATGTTAGCCTTTATCGCAAGAGGATTTGAGTACAGTAGTAGTGAAGTCTTGCTTCAATTGTTTAGCACCTTGGTTAGACTGCACCTCGAGTACTGTGTGCAGTTTTGGTCCCTTTACCTTGGGAAGGATATTATTGCCATAGAGGGAGTGCAATGAAGGTTCCTGGGAAGGCAGGACACAGTAATCCAGGTGCGGTCTAACCAAGGTTCTATACAATTGAAGCAAGACTTCACTACTACTGTACTCAAATCCTCTTGCGATAAAGGCTAACATACCATTAGCCTTCCTATGAAGGGAGATTGGGGAAACTGGACCTGTATTCTCTAGAGTTTTGAAGAATGAGAGGTGATCTCATCGAAACCTACAAAATACTTAAAGGGATAGACAGGGTAGATGCAGGTAAGATGTTTCCCTTGGCTGGGGAGTCTAAAACCAGGGGGCACAATTTTGAAATAATGGGGAAGCCACCGAGATGAGGAGAAAATTCTTCACTCAGAGGGTTGTGAATCTTTGGACTTCTCTACCCCAGAGGGCTGTGGAAGCTCAGTCCTTGAGTATGTTTAAAGCAGAGATTGACAGATTTCTAATACCAATGATATAAAGGGACATGGGGATAGTGTGGGAAAAAGGCATTGAAGTGGATGATCAGCCGCGATCGTATTTAATGGCTGAGCAGGCTCGATGGGCTGAATATCCTACTCCTGCTCCTATGTTCCTATACCAGTAGAGTCAGAGGGCTGATTTTTTCCTATTGATTCAGGAAATAGGAGCTGAGACTATTTCCTGGTCCCAAAGTTGCCCCGGGGAGGAAACAATCACTTGTTGAAATTTTGTCTGGGGCACCCCCTTAATTGGAATATAGACAGCTTCCCTGTCCAATTAAGAGCAGCAGGCGGGCTCTTAAAGCTGGAGGGCCAATCAGATGCCCAGTTTTGAACTGTTAGATCTGTTCTGAGTTTACCCCATTTAGTACAGTGGTAGTGACACACATCACGACGAAGTGTGTCCTCAATGTGAAGATGGGACATCGTCTCCAGAAGAACTGTGCAGTGGTCACTGCTCCAACATTGTCATGGACAGATGCATCTGTGACAAGTATATTTGTGAGGGTAAGGTCAAGTAGGGTTTTCCCTCTTGTTGATTCTCTCACCACCTGGCACAGGCCCAATCTGGCACCTTTGTCCCTTAGGACAAGGCCAGCTTGGCCAGTAGCAGTGCTAGTAGTGGTAGTGGACATTGAAGTCCCTCACCCAAAGTGCATTTTGTGCCCTTGCTAACTACAGTGCTTCTCCAACGTAATGTTCAACATGGAGGAGCACTGGTTCATCAGCTGAGGGAGGATAGTTAGTGGTAATCTTGCCTATATTTGTCCTCATGCCATGAAAGTTCATGGAGTTCAGTCAATGGTGAGGATTCACAAGCCCACTCCTTCTCGACTGTATACCACTGTGCCACCCATTCTGGTAGGTCAGTCCTGCTGTTGGCACAGGGCATAACCAGGGATGGTGATGGAGAAGTCTGGGATGTTGGCTGAAAGGTATAATTCTGTGAGTATTGATTATCGAATTGCTGTACGTATCTCAGTGTGTGTATGTGCAAGCCACTCAGTTGTATCAAACCGCTAGAAAAAAGTTTAATAAGAATAAAATTGGGCGGACTACCTGACATCAACCTAGGCACCAGACATGACTCACACTCAGCCCAATTGACCCTGCAAAGTCCTCTTCACTAACAGCTGGGGGACTTGTGCCAAAATTGGGAGAGCTGTCCCACAGCAAAAGCCGAACATAGTGTGTATATATACAGGTGATGGGAATGAACCAGCTTAAGCAGCTACTGATGCATTTAAGGGGAAGCTAGATAAACACATGAGGGAGAAAAGATTACAAGGTTATGCTGATAGGGTTAGATGAAGAGGAGTGGGAGGAAGCTACTGTAGAGCATAATCACCAGCATAGAGCAGTCGGCCCAAATGGTCTGTTTCTTTGTTGTACATTCTCTGTAATTTTATGCAAGCTTGATTATAATTGTCCTCACTGGTCAGAAAAGGTTGACATACAAGAAATAATTACTCGGACAGTATGCAGGACCATCCCTTAGCACAAGCCACTGACTTCAGGAAGAAAAGTTGAAGAAAAATCTAGATGTAAAGATTGTACAGAAAGACTATCTGAAGATTGTTAAAGCTGAAGACAATTTATCGTTCCTATTTTTTAATGGAATACTGTTGAGGTGGCACTCTATAGAGAAAGTTGGCAATGTGGGTGGATTTGTGCAGAGGCCTGTTCTCTCCATAGCTTTTCAGCACTTTTTAAAATCATAATAACGTATTACTCGTGAGCAATTCCCTGCCGAAGAAACCAGAGTTAATTTAAATTCCCGTAAACAGCTGCCGGTTGAGGTGTAGCCTGTTAAACGGCTTCAGAGGTAAAATTTAGTGTAAGTGCAAAGCGTGTCTGGGAAGATCCCAGTGCTATCACAGCAGATTCTGTAGGCATTGGGGGGTTTGGCTGCAGTGATGTGCGCACTCTGCATTAGCCTGCATCATGGTCTCCTGAGCTACTGTAGTTGCACTGATTAATCCTGACTGTTTCAACACTCCTCTGAATTCTGCATGAACTTGTTCCTCATTGGAACTGACAGCCCAGATTACGCGTGTAATCATCGGGTATGTTTGAGGATTTTAACGACAATTTAAAAAAAAAAACGTTTTACTGACCTTTCCAGGCTATATTTCTATGATAAATTTTTTATACTACCTTGAGCTTATTGCCATTTATAATACTTATTGCTGGAAAGTCCCAGTTGGATGGGGAATGTTTTAAGACAGTGTTGGCAGAAGTGAAAATTAGGTAGTTTTACCTGGCTTTCTGTTCCACACAGAGCCTCTCTTGCTTTGCAGGTAAAGAATACCAGACAGATAACACTTCACAAAAGAAACCAAGTACTGTGGCTCTGTTTGAAATTCTAGGTCTCTCCAGCATACAGTGTGATGAATTACATTACACTAATCACAACATAGTGAATTCTCCTATTATATTCTGTTGAAAGTAACTTGGTCTGGGATTAGGTTCACATACTATCCTTTACACTTCTGGGACCTGGTTTGGAATTCAGCCCAGACTGATGGGATGAAGTCTCCACTCTCTGACGGCTGTGAAGCTTAACATAAAATAAACTTGGAGCGGCCTCAACCAAGTTCCAAATGAGCATGCACCCACACAACAAAACTGATCGTTTTTTTTTTGGTAGTTTGTCTCCTAAAGGGAAAATGTTGTTCAGTGTCCATAATGGCTGGGTGTGAGAATTGTAAGGCACAGCAGGAGGCGATCTTTCAAAGTTTGCATTAAAACACATTGTTATTATTTTAAGACAAGAAAAGGTTATCAGATCCACATGTGCTTTTCCCCCTTTTCATCAGCATGCACACATTTTTCCTTCTCTTCCATCTCTACCCACCCCTGCTCTTCAAAGAAACCGGCAGCTAATTCAGAAATGTCTTGTCAAAAAATTCCTCTCTAACCACTCAAAGACAATCAGACAAGCCCTAGGTAGTCCAGCTCGATTTCTCAATTTTTTTTTTCCTTTGGCTGAAGTAATATAGTCTTTCAAAAATGTGTCTAATGCCTTCTCGAAGGACTGATGGTTCCTCATTTTTGGAAGAGGTCTAAGTCCTCATACCATCTCTAGAATCCTGTTCCACAGGTCAGTCAGCTACAAATAAAAAATTTGTTCTGAGCACCAACCTCCCCACTTTCACAATTTAAATAGCTCACCCCCAGTTCTGCTAACCTGTTGGAGTATACACCTGACCCACTCTACAGAAAGTGGGGCTGGATGTCTACCAAGAGGGCATCAGAGGACAGAATCCTCTCCAAGCACCGCTAGTCCACTGGTTAGTGCCTTTATCTTAACATCCTATCACTATTTTAACACAAAGGATCTGTTGGGCAAGTGGCAGAGTTCAGCTCGTGTACCTATAGCCCTGGTTAAGCAAGTGAAGTGCGGGATAGTTAACAATGTGTTTGAATTAATCAGTGCTAAGGGCAGACTTCCATGTGAAGTATGAAGGTATCTGGGGTAGAAATTTACAGGGATGCAAAGAAGTGTGTGGGTCTTCATCACCATGAGGATTCAGTGGTGATTTAGAAAGCTGCTGTATGTTGAATCTCGTAGCAGTTTCTTATGTTCTTGACAAAAACTCTTAAGTCATCAGTAATTCCTTATAATGGAATCACATGGGTACAAGCCTCATCAACCTAACCTGCATATTGTGGGAGCAATTTTAACCTAACACACCCATTGGGAATCTAATGGCATTGGGTGCAAGGCTGGATTGACATCCCACCCAATTTTACTCTCCATTGATATCAAAGAGATAGCTTTTAAGGCGTGTCTTAAAGGAGGATAGAAAAGAGTGAGGGAGTTTTACCCAATCCTGTGAGTTTCCTGCCTGACACGTTAGGTTAAAATTACTCCCTTTGGACTGGACTGAGTCCAGAAATAAGAGAGAGATTTTCTCTGCAGCTTGCCGTAGTGCAGTGATCCATTCCATGTTGTGTACCTGAGTTCTGTGTCGTGTATCAATCCACTCCATGTTTCGTATCAGATTTGATGCAGTGTACAGATTCATTCCATATTTTTCATCTCAGTCTGGTCAAAGACTCCAATAACGACAGGCTGGAGCAGCAGGGAAGTGAATATCTGTGCAAGAGGTGAGAGATCCAAAACACAGGACACTAGCAGGCTAGGTTGGCTGAGGCTGAGTAATACATTTAAACTATTCTGAACTTGTTGTGTCTTACGTCATTACTTGCTACACCAGCCAAACAGAGCTATGATGTCTCAATACCAGGCTGATCCAAGATTTTACTGAAGATCTCTGGGAGTCCAGACAGAATATGGCATCATTGATTCATGTGGGCGTGGAGCTCACCTCAATTGTCGACACACATCTTCAATTATCATTCAACATCATTATCCTCAACTGTGTAGGGCTATTTATGGAGGTACATAATCAGGATCAATGAGTTCGAGATGATTGGTGGTCCCACAGGTTCTGCTTACTCTACTTTTGTAACAAAGAACAAAGAACAAAGAGAACAAAGAAAATTACAGCACAGGAACAGGCCCTTCGGCCCTCCAAGCCTACGTCGATCCAAATCCTCTATCTAAACCTGTCGCCTATTTTCTAATGGTCTGTATCTCTTTACTTCCTGCCCATTCATGTATCTGTCTAGATACATCTTAAAAGACGCTATCGTGCCCGCGTCTACCACCTCCGCTGGCAATGCGTTCCATGCACCCACCACCCTCTGCATAAAGAAATTTCCACGCATATCCCCCCTAAACTTTTCCCCTTTCACTTTGAACTCGTGTCCCCTAGTAATTGAATCCCCCATTCTGGGAAAAAGCTTCTTGCTATCCACCCTGTCTATACCTCTCATGATTTTGTACACCTCAATCAGGTCCCCCCTCAACCTCCGTCTTTCTAATGAAAATAATCCTAATCTACTCAACCTCTCTTCATAGCTAGCGCCCTCCATACCAGGCAACATCCTGGTGAACCTCCTCTGCACCCTCCCCAAAGCATCCACATCCTTTTGGTAATGTGGCGACCAGAACTGCACGCAGTATTCCAAATGTGGCCGAACCAAAGTCTTATACAACTGTAACATGACCTGCCAACTCTTGTTCTCAATACCCCGTCCGATGAAGGAAAGCATGCCGTATGCCTTCTTGACCACTCTATTGACCTGCGTTGCCACCTTCAGGGAACAATGGACCTGAACACCCAAATCTCTCTGTACATCAATTTTCACCAGGACTTTTCCATTTACTGTATAGTTCACTCTTGAATTGGATCTTCCAAAATGCATCACCTCGCATTTGCCCTGATTGAACTCCATCTGTCATTTCTCTGCCCAACTCTCCAGTCTATCTATATTCTGCTGTATTCTCTGACAGTCCCCTTCACTATCTGCTACTCCACCAATCTTACTGTCATCTGCAAAATTGCTAATCAGATCACCTATACTTTCCTCCAAATCATTTATGTATATCACAAACAACAGTGGTCCCAGCACGGATCCCTGTGGAACACCACTGGTCACACGTCTCCATTTTGAGAAACTCCCTTCCACTGCTACTCTCTGTCTCCTGTTGCCCAGCCAGTTCTTTATCCATCTAGCTAGTGCACCTTGGACCTCATGCGCCTTCACTTTCTCCATCAGCCTACCATGGGGAACCTTATCAAAGGCCTTACTGAAGTCCATGTATACGACATCTACAGCCCTTCCCTCATCAATCAACTTTGTCACTTCCTCAAAGAATTCTATTAAGTTGGTAAGACATGACCTTCCCTGCACAAAACCATGTTGCCTATCACTGATAAGCTCATTTTCTTCCAAATGGGAATAGATCCTATCCCTCAGTATCTTCTCCAGCTGCTTCCCTACCACTGACGTCAGGCTCACCGGTCTATAATTACCTGGATTATCCCTGCTACCCTTCTTAAACAAGGGGACAACATTAGCAATTCTCCAGTCCTCCGGGACCTCACCCGTGTTTAAGGATGTTGCAAAGATATCTGTTAAGGCCCCAACTATTTCCTCTCTCGCTTCCCACAGCAACCTGGGATA
Organism: Heterodontus francisci; assembly: GCF_036365525.1. Taxonomy (NCBI): domain Eukaryota; kingdom Metazoa; phylum Chordata; class Chondrichthyes; order Heterodontiformes; family Heterodontidae; genus Heterodontus; species Heterodontus francisci. The sequence continues at coordinate 15,349,378 of NC_090387.1, forward strand.
GATCCCATCCGGACCTGGGGACTTGTCCACCTTAATGCCTTTTAGAACACTTCCTCCCTCCTTATGCCGACTTGACCTAGAGTAATCAAACATCTGTCCCTAACCTCAACATCCATCATGTCCCTCTCCTCGGTGAATACCGATGCAAAGTACTCATTTAGAATCTCACCCATTTTCTCTGACTCCACGCATAACTTTCCTCCTTTGTCCTTGAGTGGGCCAATCCTTTCTCTTGTTACCCTCTTGCTCCTTATATATGAATAAAAGGCTTTGGGATTTTCCTTAACCCTGTTTGCTAAAGATATTTCATGACCCCTTTTAGCCCTCTTAATTCCTCGTTTCAGATTGCGCCTACAATCCCAATATTCTTTCAAAGCTTCATCTTTCTTCAGCCGCCTAGACCTTATGTATGCTTCCTTTTTCCTCTTAGCTAGTCTCACAATTTCACCTGTCATCCATGGTTCCCTAATGTTGCCATTTCTATCCCTCATTTTCGCAGGAACATGTCTCTCCTGCACGCTAATCAACCTCTCTTTAAAAGACTCCCACATATCAAATATGGATTTACCTTCAAACAGCTGCTCCCAATCTACATTCCCCAGCTCCTGCCGAATTTTGGTATAGTTGGCCTTCCCCCAATTTAGCACTCTTCCTTTAGGACCATTCTCGTCTTTGTCCATGAGTATTCTAAAACTTACGGAATTGTGATCACTATTCCCAAAGTAATCCCCTACTGAAACGTCAACCACCTGGCCCGGCTCATTCCCCAACACCAGGCCCAGTATGGCCTCTTCCTGAGTTGGACTATTTACATACTGCTCTAGAAAACCCTCTTGGATGCTCCTTACAAATTCTGCTCCATCTAGACCTCTAACACTAAGTGAATCCCAGTCAATGTTGGGAAAATTAAAATCTCCTATCACCACCACCCTGTTGCTCCTTCAGCTTTCCATAATCTGTTAACAGTCTATGTCAGAAATTATAGGAAGGTCTCTTGGGATATGGCACAGCATATTTCAGGAATGTTACAGCATGGATAGATCCCGCACATCGAGTCTCACTGTATTGATGTAAAGGCCTTGGCGAGGATACAGAAAAGATTTACCAGAATAGTTCCGGGGATGAGGGATTACAGTTACATGAATAGACTGGAGAAGCTAGGATTGTTCCCCTTCAAGCAGAGAAGGCTCAGAGGAGATTTGGTAGAGGTGTTTAAAATCATGAAGGATTTGGATGGAGTGAATAAATAGAAACTCTTTCCAATGGCTGAAAGGGTTGTGGATGCAGATTCAATAGTAACCTTCAGAAGGGATTTGGATAAATACTTGAAGGAGAAATTTGCAGTGATTTGGGGAAGAGCAGGGAGTGGGACAAACTGGATTGCTCTTCAAAAGAGCCAGCACAGATTCAATGGGCTGAATGGCCTCCTCTGTGCTGTACTATTCTATGATTCCATTCCACTATATGATTCTGACAGCAGTAGCAACAACAACTTGCTTTTTATATAGCACCTTTATCGCAGTAAAATGTCCCAAGGTCCTTCACATGAGCGATTATCAAATTAAATTTGACACCAAGCCACATAAGGAGATATTAGGCCAGGTGACCAAAAGTTTGATCTAAAAGGTAGGTTTTAAGGAGCCATCTTAAAGGAAGAGAGAGAGATTTATGGAGGGAATTCCAGAGGTTAGGACCCAGGCAGCTGAAGGCAGAGCCAATGCTGGAGCGATGAAAATTGGATGCACAAGAGGCCAGAATTGGAGGAGTGCAGGACTGGAGGAGGTTACAGAGTCAGAAAGGAATGAAACCATGGAGGGATTTGAACATGAGGATGAGAATTTTAAAAACTGAAATGTTTGTAGACTGGGAGCCAATGTGGACACTGAACACAGGAGTGACGGGCGAATGAGAATTGGTGAGAGTTAAGATTTGAGCAACAGAGTTTTAGTTGAGCTCAATGTTTATGGAGGTTGCAAGATTGGAGGCCAGCCAAGAGAACACCAGTATAGGAAGAAAATCTGAGCAGAGGCCAGGCACTAGCCTGCAGAAAGGCCAAATGAGAGCACCTGGGTATATCTAAGAGAGCTCAATGCAGCTGGTCACAGACTGACAGAAGCAGAGGTGAATTCTTCCTGGTCTCTATGATACATATGCAGCATAGAGTGCGGGCAAAAGAAAGGGCAGAGGGACAAACATAAAGTAATTTGCCAACAGAAAATCTTTTCACACACTAGAAAGAACAAGGAGGCACATTCAATGCTCAGAGGGTTAACTAAATAAAAACTTCACCTAGATTAAGCAGCCATCAACTAATTGGGCAATAAGGGATGAAAAAGTGCACATTTATCATGGATTTCAGCACACTGGGGGGACATTGCTTTGTGCTAAAATGGACCCTGGCGTGCTGTAACTGAGGTAAATACACACCTTTCAGTGCCTTATTACCATTTTGGACATATGCATTGTTTCTTTTGCATTAATGTATTTTTCAAAATTTATTTGCTGTGCTCCTGTCATTTTCTTTGCTTCGCAGCAGATTAATGGTGAGAGTCGAAGGAAACTGTTTGCGCATTGTGGCTTTTCACGATTCTCATTCATTTACAAATTTTTCTTTTGGGTCCTAACTTCTAATCAAATGTGGCTTTTAAAACTAGTTTTAAGTAAAAAAAAATGTACAGTTCTTCATGTTAAATTAACCTGAGTGATTGGTTCATAACCAATGCTGTCATATTACCAGACAGCTGGTAATGATGGTAGTGCTCCTGCTGTTACCATTTTTTGTTTCCTTACCTGTGCCATTACCACCCCTTTTGCTTTGCACCATCATCCCTTTTGTCATTTAATCACTCCTGCTCTCCACCTTATTATAGACATTTCCTTTTTCTCTTTCCTCCTCCCCGCTTTCCCTGGCTCTGTATTCGGTAAAACTTGTTACATCTTTAACAGTTCCAATGAAAGGTCATCAACCTGAAATATTAACTCTGTTTCTCTCTCCACAGATGCTGCCTAACCCGCTAGGTGTTTCCAGCATTTTCTGTCATTATTTCAGATTTCCACTCTCCATCGCATCTGTTCCGATGATGCAACCTTCCAAACCAGTGCTTCTGACATGTCTTCCTTTTTCCGCAGCCAAGGATTCCCCCATACCGTGGTTGACAGGACCATCGAGTATGTCTGACCCATTTCCTGCACTTCTCCTCTCACTTCCCCTCCCTTCCAGAACCATGAAAAGGTTCCCCCTTGTCCTCACCTTCCACCCCACCAGCCTCCATATTCAACCGATCATCCTCTGATCCTCCGTCATTTCTGCCACCTCCAGCATGATGCCACCACCAAATACATGTTGCCCTCCCCTCAGCATTCTGAAGGGACCATTGTCCACTTCTCAATCACTCCCAACACCCCGCCTCCTTCCCACGGCACCTTTCCACGCAAGTACAGGAGATGTAACAGCAGCCCTTTTACCTCCTCTCTCCTCACCGTCCAAGGCCCTTCTTCCAGGTGAAACAGGGATTTGAGTGTAATTTTTTCAATTTAGTCTACTGTATTCGCTGCTCACAATGTGGTCTGCTTTACACTAAGGAGACCAAACACAGATTGGATGACTGTTCAGTCTGCAAGCATGACCCTGAGCTTCTGCTGACCTGCCATTTTAATTCACCAGCTTGTACTCATGCTGACAACTACTGCATTGCTCCAATGAAGCTCAATGCCAGCTTGAGGAATAGCACCTCATCTGTCAGTTAGGACTTTACAGCCTTCCGGACTCAACATTGAGATCAACAATTTCAGATGGTAATCTCTGTCCCCATATTGCTTCCTTCTCTTCGCATGTTTCAGAGTTAATCTTGTTTTTCTCTTGTTTTTGCTTTCAGTTGGCAGCTGTTCATTATTCTGCCATTCACAACTCCTCTGCACACATCTTTTGTTTCTTCACTTGTCTCATTACCATTCCCTTTGGCTCTGCACCACTACCTTTTCTGTCCTTTAATGTCTCTGGTCTTCCGCCCTATCACAAACCTTCCCTTTTATTCTTTTTTCCACCATCCCCGATTTCACCCACTGAAAACCATTGTACATTTCTAACTTTTGTTAGTTCTGATGAAAGGTCATTGACCCGAAATGTTAACCCTGCTTCTCTCTCCACAAATGCTGCCAGACCTGCTGAGAATTTCCAGCATTTTCTGTTTTTATTTCAGATTTCCAGCATCTGCAGTATTTTGCTTTTGTTTCAGCATCCAGTTTTGTTAAAGTCTATCTGATTTCCATAGTGATTTTTTTTGTTTCCAAGAAAACATCTAGTTGAAGCATATCATTGTGTCATACTTAGAATCAGAGAAGTATGGAATCATAAAGTGACGCAGCACAGAAGAAGGCCATTTGGCCCATCGTACCTGTGCCAGCCATTTGAAAAGACCTTTCCAATTAGTCCTACTACCCTACTATTTCCTTATAGCCCTGCAAAATTTTCCCCTACAAGTATTTATCCAATTCCATTCTGAATGTTACTATTGAATCTACTTCCACCACACTTCCAGATCACAACCTCTGGTTCTCTTGTCAATTACCTTAAATCTATGCCTTCCCGATCCTTCTGCCACTGGTAACAGCTTCTCCTTATTTACTACCTCAAAACCGTTCATGATTTTGAACATCTCCATCAAATCTCTTCTTAATCCGCTTTAAGGAGAGCAAACCCAGATTCTCCAGTCTCTCATCTGACATAACTGAAGTCCCTCCTGCCTCCAGCCCATCTCTAAAGGGCTGGGAAAGTTCATCAGTTATTCTTTTTCTTTAATGGGATCTGGGCATTGCTGGAAAGGCCAGCATTTGTTGCCCATCCCTAATTGACCTTGGCAGCTGAATGCCTTGCTAGGCCATTTCAGAGGGCAATTAAGAGTCAACCACATTGCTGTGGGTCTGGAGTCACATGTAGGCCAGACCAGATAAGGACAGCAGATTTCCTTCCCTAAAGGACATTAGTGAACCAGATGGGTTTTTTTTAATGACAATTGATGATAGCTTCATGGTACTATTACTAAGACTAGCTTTCAATTCCAGATTTTTTTAATTAATTAGTTGAATTTAAATTCCACCAGTTGCCATGATGGGATTTGAACCCATGTCCTCAGGGCATTGGCCTGGGCATCTGGACTACCAGTTCAGCAATATTACCACTACACCACCATCCCCCTTCAATCAACGGAGTCACTTAAGGGCCCAATTAAGAGCTGCTTCCCACTCTCTCTGGCATTTTGGGAGGGCCTGTCGCTACGTGCGGTGACGGCTAGGTAAACCCTAGTGGCTTCCCACTGGGTTCCCGGCCCCCTCCCTCCTTGATGGAAGCTCCATGGCCCATGGAGGGGCCCTTCAGCAACATTGGCCACCCCGCGCCTAATTCGCCGCTGGTGCACCATAACCCCGCCCCACTCCCATCAATCGCCATGGCCATCCTGCCTGGCCCCAGCTTCCCCAAACAAACTGACCAGTCTTCAAAGGTGCCTCAGGGGGGCCCCTCCCTGCCCTCTGTTCTTGTTCTTCCATTCTCCACATGGACGCCTGCTGCCTGCCCTTTAAATCAGGCCTGCTGCTACCTCTGTCCTGTCTCCTTCCCGTGTCCACTGCCGCTAACTGGGGGGAATGCAACCCTTGGCCAGTTGGCATTTTAAAATCCCAACACATGTGCATTGCTGCTTCGTTGCAGGATCAGGACACGGAACCATCGTGACTTCAGGGATCCAACGCAGGAATTGAAATCCCATCCAGTCTATCTCCCCCAAATAAAAGCAGTCACTGTTGTGAAAGTCAATTACTTGTGCATTGCTTATTGCACACTGTAGTCTATTTAATCATATCATGAACATCAATCCATGCATTTGGTAACTGTACATAAACCTTTTGCACTCTAATTTAGCTATCCAGTTGTTTCACCTACCCTCGTGTGATGTTCCACAACTCTGAAAGTGGTAGAATATGCCTGGCTCATCTACCTTACTTAACATAAAAGCAAAATACTGTGGATGCTGGAAATAAAAACAACAAATGCTGGAACCACTCAGCAGGTCTGGCAGCATCTGTGGAAAGAGAAGCAGAGTTAACATTTCGGGTCAGTGACCCTTCTTCGGAACTGACAAATATTAGAAATGTCACAGGTTATAAGCAAGTGAGGCGGGGGTGGGGCAAGAAATAACAAAGGAGAAGGTGTAGATTGGACAAGGCCACATAACTGACCAAAAGGTCATGGAGCAAAGGCAAACAATATGGTAATGGTGTGTTGAAAGACAAAGCATTAGTACAGATAGGGTGTTAACGGACTGAAGATTAAACAGCAGCATGTACAAACATGAAAAAAACAGTGGGTAAGCAAACTGAACAAACTAAGATGAAATGAAATAAACTTTTAAAAAATTTGTAAAAAATGTAGAAAAGAAAAAAATAACTAAAAATAAAAGTAAAATGGGGGGCCTGTCATGCTCTGAAATTATTGAACTCAGTCCGGCAGGCTGTAGTGTGCCTAATCGGTAAATGAGATGCTGTTCCTCGAGCTTGCGTTGATGTTCACTGGAACAATGCAGCAATCCCAGGACAGAGATGTGAGCATGAGAGCAGGGGAGAGTGTTGAAATGGCAAGCAACCGAAAGCTCAGGGTCCTGCTTGCAGACTAAGCGGAGGTGTTCTGCAAAGTGGTCACCCAGTCTGCGCTTGGTCTCCCCAATGTAGAGGAGACCACATTGTGAGCAGCGAATACAGTATACTACATTGAAAGAAGTACAAGTAAATCGCTGCTTCACCTGAAAGGAGTGTTTGGGGCCTGGGATAGTGAGGGGAGAGGAGGTAAATGGGCAGGTGTTACACCTCCTGTGATTGCAGGGGAAGGTGCCATGGGACGGGAATGAGGTGGTGGGGGTAATGGAGGAGTGGACCAGGGTGTTATGGAGGGAACGATCCCTTCAGAATGCTGACAGGGAAAGGAAGGGGAAGATGCATTTGGTAGTGGCATCACGCTGGAGGTGGCAGAAATGGCGGAGGATGATCCTTTGGATATGGAGGCTGATGGAGTGGAAAGTGAGGACAAGGGGAACTCTGTCACGGTTCTGGGAGGGAGGGGAAAGGGTGAGGGTAGAGGTGCGGGAAATGGGCCGGACACGGTTGAGGGCCCTGTCAACCACAGTGGGGGGGGAATCCTCGGTTGAGGAAAAAGGTCATATCAGAAGCACCATCATGGAAGGTAGCATCATCAGAGCAGATGCATCGGAGATGGAGAAACTGGGAGAATGGAATGGAGTCCTTACAGGAGGTAGGGTGTGAAGAAGTGTAGTCGAGGTAGCTGTGGGAGTCGGTGGGCTTAGAATGGATATTAGTAGACAACCTATCCCCAATAATGGAGACAGAGAAGTCGAGGAAGTGAAGGGAAGTGTCAGAGATGGACCATGTAAAGGTGAGAGAAGGGTGGAAATTGGAAGCAAAGTTTCCAGTTCGGGGCGGGAGCAGGAAACGGCACCGATACAGTCATCAATGTACCAGAAAAAGAGTTGGGGGAGGGGGCCTGAGTAGGCCTGGAACAAAGAATGCTCGACATATCCCACAAAGAGACAGGCATAACTAGGACCCATGCAGGTACCCATAGCAACACCTTTTACTTGAAGGAAGTGAGTGGAGTTGAAGGAGAAGCTGTTCAATGTGAGAACAAGTTCAGCCAGGCGGAGGAGGGTGGTGGTGGATGGGGACTGGTTGGGCTTCTGTTCAAGGAAGAAGCGGAGAGCCCTCAAACCATCCTGGTGGCGGATGGAGGTGTAGAGCGATTGGACATCCATAGCGGAGGAGGCAGTTGGGACCAGGAAACTGGAAATTGTCAAAATGACGTAGGGCGTCAGAAGAGTCACGGATGTAGGTGGGAAGAGACTGGACCAGCGGAGAAAAGATGGAGTCAAGATAGGAAGAAATAAGTTCAGTGGGGCAGGAGCAGGCTGACACAATGGGTCTGCCGGGACAGTCCCGTTTGTGGATTTTGGGAAGGAGGTAGAAGCGGGCTGTCCGGGGTTGTGGGACTATGAGGTTGGAAGCTGTAGAGGGAAGATCTCCAGAGGAGATGAGGTCAGTGACAGTCCTTTGGACGGTGGCTTGATGTTCGGTGGTGGGATCATGGTCCAGAGGGAGGTAGGAAGAAGTGTCTGGGAGTTGGCGTTGAGCTTCTGCAAGGTAGAGGTCGGTACACTATACAACAACAGCACCACCCTTGTCTGCAGGTTTGACAAGGTTTGAAGCCCTGGCTTCATTGCGTTGTACAGTTTCCAAGGATTTTTCCTTAAAACTGACTGCAGTAGGGAAGATGAGGCTTTATGCAACTGAAGCATCACTTCCTCACTTTAATGCAAACCCTTTGAGGTAAAGGCCAACATTCCATGTGTCTTTTTGTGTCTGTCCACGAGCTTTTAGTGATATGTGTGCATGGGCATCTAAATCCCTTTGTGTGGGTGCCCAAATAAGGAAAGGATCACGCTCAGTTCTGATGTTTCGAGAGTTGAATAGACTGCTGAATACGATCTCAATTTCAAGAGTGGCCACTTTGGGGAAGTACTGCAGGGCTGCTCGCACCTGGGAAACCCCATTCCCTAATGTCACGAGCACCTTCAGCGGAGATAAGGGAGAAGAAAACAAACAAGAGAACTTTAATTCGGAAACATTCTCAGGATGTTATATTTGACTCTTAAATGCTTGGATTAGGAGTTCAATGAAACAGGAGGGAGTGGCACTTGGTTTGCCTCGCTGGAATCAGGTATGCATTTATAAAGAACCAAACACCACAGGACTGATTGTACTATTAATGATTGTGTAACGAGCAAAACGGGCTGCAATATTCATATTCTGAAGAAGGGTCACTGATCTGAAACGTTAACTCTGCTTCTCTCTCCACAGATGCTGCCAGACCTGCTGAGTTTTTCCAGCAATTTCTCTTTTTATTTGCAATATTCATACAATGCGCAACCAAAAACCTCCATGTAGCAAGATTGCTCATATATCTACAAGACCCCGATTGTTCATTTTACAATTATCTACTGTTTAAAAAAGAAGCCGGTAGTTCTGCAAGTGCTTTAAGAGGTACAACAAACTTGCGACTTGACCTCAACCGTGACCGAATTTCTTAACTGTTTGTTGCAAAGCACACACAATCAAGGTCAATGGTGCACTAAAAAAATTGATTTAGGAGTCTTTAAATGAGTTTCCAGGCACAAGGATAAAATGCGTCGTGCCCTCTGCCCTACTTCATGTGGAATCACTTACATCTTCAGATGACACTAGAAAACCTCTGAATTAAATAGACTGTCAGTGTGCATCACTCCAGTGAAACTTGGCAGTGATTCCTCCAGTATCCGTGCCCTCATGATTTTATATTTTGATCAAGACCGAAGAGAATGCGAAGTGCTGCATCAAAACTTTTGTATTTGAATCATAATTGTAGCTAGATTAAGAGGCCACCCTCCCTGCCAGAATTAAATGATTTATATCCAACTAAAAGTGAACATTCGCTTGTTTTTGTTTTAAATTGAGAGCAATGTTTAGATCCATTCTGAACAGTAATGGAGGATCTAACCAGACTACTTAAGATGCTTTTGTACCAAACACATAGTGTAAAAATCAGTCCTGTTTTCACAGCCATAGACTGAGATATGTGTGGTGCTTCTATGGATTTGTAGGGAGGTATCTGCACTTGTTTTGAGCAAAGTATTTAAAAACATCAGAATCATTTTTTCTAGTCCACTGTTGACCTTCAGTCAGCTTGTAGTTGTCTGGTGGAAATGGTCAGGACAAGGCTGAGTCCTGACTGAAAAAGACCATTTGGGATGTGAGCATCGGTGGCAAGGCCAACATTTATTGCCCATCCATAATTGCCCATGAGAAGGTGGTGGTGAGCCGCTTTCTCGAACCGCTGTAGTCCTTGTGGTGTAGGTACACCCACAGTGCTGTTAGGGAGGGAAGGTGTTCTATGTTTTTGACATAGCAACTATGAAGGGATGGTGATATAGTTACAAGACAGGATGGTGTATGATTTGGAGGGGAACTTACAGGTGGTGGTGTTCCCATGCATCTGCTGTACTTGTCCTTCCAGGTGATAGAAGTCATGGGTTTGGAAGGTGCTGGTGAAGGAGGCTTGATGAGTTGCTGCATCTTGGAGATGGTACACACTGCTGCCGCTCTGTGCTGGTGTTAGAGGGAATGAATGCTTAGGGTGGTGGATGGGCTGCCGATCAAGTGGGCTGCTTTGTCTTGGATAGTGTGAAGAGTTTCTTGAGTGTTATTGGAGCTGCACTCATCCAGTCAAGTGGAGAGTATTCGATCACACTCCTGACTTGTGCCTTATAGATGGTGAACAGGGTTTGGGGAGTCATGAGGTGAGTTACTCGCTGCAGAATTCCCAGCCTCTGACCTGCTCTTGTAGCCACAGTATTAATATGGCTGTTCCAATCAAGTTTCTGGTCAATGGTAACCCCCAGCATGTTGGTGGGAAATTCAGCAGTGGAATTCCATTGAATGTCAAGGGGAGATGGTTAGATTTACTCTTGTTGGAGATGGTCATTGCCTGGTACTTGTGTGGCATGAATATTACTTGCACCTTAACAGCCCAAACCTGACAGTTGTCCAGGTCTTGCTGCTTGTGGACACGGGCTGCTTCAATATCTGAGGAGTTGTGAATGGTACTGAACACTGCGCAGTCATTTGTGAACATCCCCACTTCTAAACTTATGTTGGAGGGAAATCATTGATGAAGCAGCTGAAGATGGTTGGCCTAGGACAGTATCCTGAGGAACTCCTGCAACAATGTCCTGGAACTGAGATGAATGGCCTCCAACAACCACAACCATCTTCCTTTGTGCTAGCTATCAATCTAACCAGTGGAGCATTTTCCTCCTGATCCAATTGACTTCAATTTTGCTAGAGCTCCTTAATGCTTGGTCATGTGCTGCCTTGAAGTCAAGGGCAGTCACTTTCACCTCATCTCTGGAATTCAGCTCCTCTGTCCATATTTGAACCATGACTGTAATGAGGTCTGGAGCCAGGTGGCCCTGGCAGAACGCAAACTGAGCATCAATGAGCAGGTTATTGCTAAGTAAGTGCCTCTTGATAGCACTGTCGATGACACCTTCCATCACTTGCTGATAATTGAGAGTATACTGATGGGGTAGTAATTGGCCAGAGTGGATTTGTCCTTCTTTGTGTGGATAGGACATACCTGCACAATTTTCCACATTGTCGGGTAGATGCTTGGCTTATCTAATTGAGTTTTTTTATGAAGTAACAGAGAAGGTTGATGAAGGGAATGTGGTGGATAATGTTTATTTGGATTTTAAGAAAGTGTTTGATAAGGTCGCACATAAAAGGCTGGTTAACAAAATTGAGGCTCATGGAATAGGAGGGTCAGTGTCCAATTGGATCAAATATTGGCTGAAGGAAAGAAAACAGTGAGTCATAGTATATGGTTGCTTTACAGACTGGAGGATGGTAGACAGTGGTATTCTCCAAGGGTTGGTGCTTGGACCACTGCTTTTTTTGCTATATATAAATGACTTGGATCTTGGAATGCTGAGTAGAATCTCAAAATTTGCCGATAACAGCAAACTTGGAGGTGCGGCAAACAGTAAGGATGATATGAATCACCTGAAGTAGGACATAGATAGGCTAGCAGAATGGGCAGGGAGGTGGCAGATGGAATTTAATACTGACAAGTGTGAGGTGATGCATTTTATCAGAAGGAATAGGGAGAGGCAAAATATATTTAATGGCACAGTTCTAAAAAGTGTGCATGTGTATAGATCTTTGAAGGTGGCAGGACATATTGAGAGTGGTTAGTAAAGCATTTGGCAACTTGGACTTCATAAAGAGAGGCATTGAGTACAAAGGAAGGGAAGTTATGCTGAGCCTTTATAAAGCTCTGGTTAGGCCCCAACTGGAGAATTGTGTCCAATTCTGGTCACCACACTTTAGGAAGGATGTGAGGGTTCTTGAGAGGGTGCAGAGGGGATTTACCAGAATGGTTCCAGAAATGGGGGATTTTAGTTATAATGTTAGGTTGGAAAAGCTGGTTTTGTTCTCCTTAAAACAAAGGAGATTGAGGGGAGATTTAATAGAAGTGTACAATATTATGACAGGCTTCGATAAGTTAGACAAGGAAAAACTGTTCCCATTAAGTAATGGTACAAGGACTAGGGGATAGAGATTGAAGGTTATAGGCAAGAGATGCAGGGGGAATATGAGGAAGAACGTTTTTATGCAGCGGGTAGTATTGACCTGGAATTCGCTGCCCACAAGGTGGTGGAAGCGGAGACAATCAATGACTTCAAGAGGACGTTTAATAGCCACTTAAGAGAAAGAGACTTATAGTGCTTTGGGAATCAAGCAGGGATGTGGGACTGACTCGATAACTCTGTGGAGAGCCAGCATGGACTTGATTAGCCAAATGGCCTCCTTCTGTGCCAGAAATGAGTATGAATGTATGGCTCTATGACAGTCTTGTCGCTGTACTGGAACAGCTTGGCTAGTGGCTCAGCTAGCTTTGGATACATGTCTTCAGTACTACAGCCGGGAAGTTGTCAGAGCCCATCGTTTTTGCTACATCCAGTCCCTTCCCGTTTCCTGATATCACATAAAGTAAATTAAATTGACTGAAGACTGGCATCTGTGATGGTGGGGACCTCAAGAGGAAGCCGAGATGGATCATCTACTTGGCACTTCTGGCTGAAGACGGTTGCAATTGCTTCAGCCCTGCCTTTAGCACTGAGGTTCTGGGCTGCCACGTCATTGAGGATGGGTATGTTTGTAGAG